>NC_139002.1:25500306-25915513 GCF_964374135.1 Grampus griseus | reverse complement strand
CCAACAAATAAAAGTGCAGAACCAGATGGACTCAGAGTTGAATTCTACCAAATATTTAAAGAAGCATCAACACCTAATCTTCTCAAACTATTACCAAAAAGTTGAAGAGCAAGGAACACTTCTGAACTCATTCTATGAGGCCACCATCACCCTGTTACCAAAACCAAACAAAGACATCACAAAAAAGAGAAAATTATAGGCCAGTATCAATGATGAACATGGATGTAAAAATCCTCAACAAAATATTAGCAAACTGAAGTCAACAATACCTTGAAAGAATCATATACCATGATCAAGTGGGATATATCTCAGGGAATCACGAATGGTTCAATATTTGCAAATCAAACTATGTGACAAATCACATTAACAAACTGAAGAATAAAAATTATATGATCTTTTCAGTAGATGCAGAAAAAGCTCTTGACAAAATTCAACATAGATTTGTGATTAAAAGTTCTGAACAAAGTAGGTATAGAGGGGACATACCTCAACATAATAAAGGTCTTATATGACAAATCCAAGCCAACATCATATTCAATAATGAAAAACTGAAAACCTTTCTTCCTGAACAAGACAAGTATGCCCACTCTCACCACTTTTATACAGTAAAGTATTGGAAGTCCTAGCCACAGAAATCAGACACACACAAAAAAGTTTTTAAAGAATCCAAGCTGGAAAAAAATAAGAAAAATTGTCACTCTTTGCAAATGACAAGATACTATACATAGAAAATCCTAAAGATGCCACAAAAGAAAACTACTAGAACTTATCAGTGAATTTGTTAATATTGCAAGACACAAAATTAATATACAGAAATCAGTTGCATTTCTATACACTAAAAACAAACTGTCAGAAAGAGAAATTAATAAAACAATCCCATTTACAGTTGTATCAAAAAGAATAAAATACCTAAGAATAAATCTAACTAAGGAGGAAAAAGACCCATATTCAGAAAACTATGACACTGAGAATAGAAATTGAAGATGACACAGATGGAAAAATATATAATGCTTATGGGTTGGAAGAACTGATATTGTTAAATGACAATGGTACTCAGTCAGTCTGCAGATTCAATGTAATTTCTATCAAAATACCAATGACATTTTTCACAGAACTAGAACAAATAATTCTAAAATTTGTATGGAAATACAAAAGACCCAGAATAGCCAAAATAACTTTGAGAAAAAAGAACAAAGCTGGAGGTATCAGGCTCCCTGATTTTAAACCATACTACAAAGCTACAGTAATTCAAAACAGTATGGTACTGGCAGAAAACAGACACAAAGGTCAATGGAACAGAATAAAGAGCCCAGAATTAAGCCCACAGTCATATGGTCTATTAATCTACAAAAAAGAAGAATGAAAATACAATGTGGAAAAGATAAATGGTGTTGGGTAAACTGGACAGAAGAATCAAATTGGACTAATTTTTTACACCATATGAAAAGTAAAATCAAAATGGATTAAAGACTTAAATATAAGACCTGTAATTGTAAAACTTTTAGAAGACTTAACTAATATGCTTTTTGTCATTGGTTTTAGCAATATGTTTTTGGACATGTGTCCTTAGGCAAGGGAAACAAAAGCAAAAATAAACAAATGGGACTACATCAAACTAAAAAGTTTTGCACAACAAAGGAAACTATCAACAAAATAAAAAAGCTCTCTACTGAATGGGAGAAGATATTTGCAAACCATTTATCCAAAAAGGGTTAATATCCAAAATATACAAAGAACACTTACAATTCAACATCAACAAAACAAAAACACAATTTAAAATCTGGGAGAGGACCTAGGTAGACACTTTTAAAGAAGACATACATATGGCCACCAGGCAAAGGAAAAGATGCTAATCACCAGGGAAATGCAAATAAAAATCACAGTGAGATATCACCTCACACCTGTCAGAATGGCTATTATCTAAATATCAACAAATAACAAGTGCTTCCAAGAATGTGGAGAAAATGGAACCCTAAATCACTGTTGGAGAGAATGTAAATTGGTGCAGCCATTATGGAAAACAGTATGAAAATTCCTCAAAAAATTAAAAATAGAACTATCAAATGACCCAGAAATTCCACTCCTGGATGTTTATCTGAAGAAAACAAAAACACTAATAAGAAAAGATTCATGCACCTCTATGTTCACTGCAGTTTTATTACAATAGCCAAAATATGGAAGCAACCTCAGTGCCCATCAATGAATGAATGGATAAAGAAGATATGGCATATGCATACAATGGAATATTACTCAGCCATAAAAAAGAATGAAATCTGCCATTTGGGACAACATGGATGGACCTAGAAGGTATCATGCTATATGAAATGTCAGAGAGAGAAAGACAGATACTGTATGATTTCACTTTTATGTGGAAGCTAAAAAGCAAAACAAATGACTGAATATAACAAAACAAAACCAGCATTATATATACTGTGAACAAACAGGTGGTTGCCAGAGAGGAGTTTGTTGGGGGGAGGAGAAATACTTGAAGGAGATTAAGATGCACAAACTTCTAGTTACAGAATAAATGAATTATGATTATGAAATGTACAGTGTGGGTGGGCAATATTGTCAATAATTATGTAATATCTTTGTATGATGACATATGGTAACTATGCTTATCATGGTGATTATTTTGAAATGTATAGCAATATCAAATCACTACTGGGTATGACAGGAGCTAACATAGTGTTGTAGGTCAAATATACCTCAAAAGTGAACAAACACAGTAAAAGAGATCAGATTTGTGGTTTTACCAGAGAGGAGTGGGGAAAGCAGGAATTAGACGGATGTAGTCAAAAGGTACAAACTAATAGTTATAAAGTAAATAAGTACTGGGAATGTAATGTACAACATGAAAAATATAATTAGCACTGCTGTATGTTATATATGAAAGTTGTTAGGAGAGTAAACCCTAAGAGTTCTCATCACAAGAAAAAAAAATTTTTCTGTTTCTTTAACTTTGTATTTATATGAGATGTTCACTAAACTTATTGTGGTAATTATTTCATGGTGTAAGTCCAACCACTATACTGTTCACCTTAAACTTATACAGTGCTGTATGTCAATTATATGTCAATAACACTGGAAGAAATAAAAACTATCTTAGTGTAGCTTTATTATTTATTGTAGTGCTAAGTTTGACTAGGAGTTAACAGGTCTGGACTCTACTTTCAGTGCCAACACTGTCTTACTGCTCCCACTAGCAAAGCACTCTATCTTACTCTGGACTCAATTTTACCCTCCATAAATTTGTCAGAGAAGAGCATATTTAGACTTTGCATGGAGTTACATTATGTGGATAAATGAGATAAGTTAATTGAAAGAATTTTGAAATGTTAGAATGAGACTCATTTACCTATATCCCAAGTTAATATAATCACTGTGTAATATTTTTAAAGGAATGGTCAATTGGAAGTTTTTAAAAAGGAAAAACCACAATGAGATATCACCTCTCACCTGTCATAGTGGCTATTATCCAAATGTCAACAAATAACAAGTGCTTGCAAGAATGTGGAGAAGGGCTTCCCTGGTGGTGCAGTGGTTGAGAGTCCGCCTGCCGATGCAAGGGACACGGGTTCGTGCCCCGGTCCGGGAAGATCCCACATGCCGTGGAGTGGCTGGACCCGTGAGCCATGGCCGCTGAGCCTGCGTGTCCGGAGCCTGTGCTCCACAACGGGAGAAGTCACAGCAGTGAGAGGCCTGCATACCGAAAAAAAACCAAAACAAAACAAACAAAAAAAAAAGAATGTGGAGAAAACGGAACCCTCAGTCACTGTTGGTGGGAATGTAAATTGGTACAACCACTGTGGAGAACAGTATGGAGGGTCCTTAAACCACTAAAACTAGAACTACCATATAATCCAACAGTCCCACTCCTGGGCGTATATCTGGAGAAAACCTTAGTTCAAAAAGATACATGCACCCCAATGTTCATTGAAGCACTATTTACAATAGTCAAGACATGGAAGCAACCTAATGTCCATCAACAGAGGAATGGATAAAGAAGATGTGGTACATATATAAAATAGAATATCCATAAAAAAAGAATGAAATAATACCATTTGCAGCAACATGGATGGACCTAGAGATTATCATACTAAGTGAAGTCAGTCAGAGAAAGAAACATCATATGATATCACTTATATGTGGACTCTAAAAATATGATACAAATGAACTTATCTACAAAACAGAAACAGACTCACAGACTTCTAAAACAAACTTCTGGTTACCAAAGGAGAAAGATGGGGCACGGGGATAAATTAGGAGTTTGAGATTAACATATATACACTACTATACATAAAATAGATAATCAGCGAGGACCTACTGTATAGCACAAGGAACTACTCAATATTCTATAATAACCAGTATGGGGAAAAGAATCTGAAAAAGAATGGATATATGTATATGTACAACTGAACTACTTTGCTGTATACCTGAAACTAACACAACATTGTAAATCAACTATACCCCAATATAAAATAAAAATTAAATTAAATAAATAAACTGAGCAAGTAAGAATAAAATCTTTTATGACGCAAAATACTACAACAGTCATTCATAAGGGTAAATATAGATTGCTCACATTATAAGAATTCTTAGTACTACCAACTTATTTTCAGATAATATTTTTATCCATTAAGAACTTTTGACAAGGAATGATT
Source organism: Grampus griseus (assembly GCF_964374135.1). NCBI lineage: Eukaryota > Metazoa > Chordata > Mammalia > Artiodactyla > Delphinidae > Grampus > Grampus griseus. Next base: position 25,910,849 of record NC_139002.1, on the reverse strand, counting down.
CTTTTTTTCTCTTTAGTGTAAAGATGATTATCATTGCTTGTGCAATGATCTTACATTTTTCAAACATTGTTTATTCTTGCACTCACTGACTTTTTGACTTTGCCTTTTCTCTGTCATAATGGTTCCTTTCACCCCCAACCCATCTCTTATCCTGAATAACTTGGACTTGCTATTAACATTTACCTGTCTTAGGAAAATGAATGGTTTTTAGGGAAAAAGTGATAAGTTTGGCTCCACTGTGCCTTCCAAATAAAGTCTAAACGTTTAGTTTTGGACTTCAAAAGTTTGTCTTAACCTACTGCTTCAGCCTTAACTCTCACTCTTACCTCATTCTATAATGGTATCCAATAGTTGGAAACATGTTGATCCTGATCATAATTTCCTTGTATCTAAACCTTTGATTATGTTGTTCTCCATATTCACTTGTTGAAATTCTGCCCATCTTTAAGTACCATCTCATCCATGAAGGTTTAGTGGTCGTCCCACTGTAAACTTTTTCCCTCTCTGGACTTCAACATCTTTTTGGATTCACCTTTCTTATGGCATCTAGCCTATTGTTTTATATTACTTTTATATTACTGTGGCTTTTGTTTGCTTATTCAGTTTTTATTTTCTTTTTCTTTTATTCTCTGTGTCTATCTCTTTTGAAAAAACTTTAAGCTTGTTGTGTTCTACTTATTATATTCACAACAGAATCTAGGAGATTTTTCTAGGGCAATAAGAAGCAGCCCATAAAAGTTGTTGAATTAAATTGAATTGCTGGACCACTTTTTTAGATACGACTATCAAACTGAACATTTCATGGAACTGGACAAGCATAAATCTCCAGTATTAGTGTACTAGAAAATTGTCTTTAACTATGACTGGAAGTGAAGAGTCAAGCTGTTTGACAAATAAATGACAAACAAATACTTTCTAAATGTGAGTTTAGAAACTATGACTGGATGGGAAGAGTCAAGCTGTTTGACAAATGACAAACAAATATTTTCTAAATGTGAGTTTAGAAAATATGTATTGTTAGAAATCAGTAACCAGATATCACAGAAACATGGAATTATGACTGTTGTTCTACAAAGCTAAAAACTTGATTTATGTGTATGACACAGGATTTAAATCTTATTGAGAGTCTACAAAACATTAAAGGAGTGCTCCAGAATTAGGCAGATTTTTAAAACAGAAAGAGTAAATCCTGCATGTTTGAATAAAAACTTGTTTTATGCAGTTCCTTTAGCCTTTTGTTTAGGAAAAAAAATCAACTTTGAACAAATATTTTCCAGTAGCACCAAGAACAACTTTGCTTTTTTAAAATTATTATTATAGCGTGAAGGTATTTTCTCCTGAGAAATAATATTTCCTAGTATTTGGAATGTAATGAAGGCCACATCTCTACAAAGAATGAAGGCATTTAATATGAGCTCAGTCATTGATAGGCTTCCTGAGTCTTTAAAATTTGTGTCCATTTTTTTCTCATCTCACCTGCCCATATGATTCACATTATATATTTTCTTCTTAGATTATTAAAACGAGAAGAAAGTTTCACATTCATTCCTCGGTCCCGTGAAGAGCTTCCAGACAACTTTCCAAAGGAAATCTCTGGGGTCTGCTACTTCCTGGAGGTAAGAACTGGTCCTAAGCAGCCAAAGCCTTCTCTTTCTTCATCGAGAATAAAAAAAGTTTCCTACAACATTGGCACAATGTTCCTCCGGGAGACAAGCCTCTGAGACCTGCTACAGATCAAAGACTCCTCCAAAAAGCACAAGCCCAGAACATGGATCATGACAGGAGAATGGAAAGATTGTTTATCTTTCACTGCTCTGTGGAGAAAAAGCAGTGGAATTTCTGTTATGTCAGGCAATAATCCTAGAAAAAGGAGGGTGATGACTGTCAATAAAAAACTGGAGGGCAAAGGGGAAATAAGATGTATTCATTCTTATGAGTGTTTTTGGTCATATATATATTATGTATAATATATATATGTATTCTAATTAATTACAAGTGTGAGGCCCCTTTCAAAACTAACCAATAAATAGATTCCATGTTTTCTTGTTTGTCACACATACAGCTATCTTTCTCTATATATTTGTATCACTTTTGAGATCCAGTTTTGATTAAATATTCCTACATTTAGTGAGTGGGTATGAAAGGAATATTTTCTAATTTTGTTTTTCTGAACAGACATTTCATACATATATCATGGCAGTGTGGTAAACTTCCCAACAGGAAAAACTGTAACTTGGCAAAATATTTTAGGGATATTACCTATTTTTATACATATCTCTTCTAGATAATTTCACACAGCATTATTAGATTTTCACAATCTGCTACTGTATAGTTGGTATATTATGTAATTCCAACATATTAATTGAATATAGTTTCACTTATTTAGAGAGATAAGTGCTTAGATTGAAAATACACATAACCTAGGATTTCAGATGCTGAGAAAGCATAGTATATCTGCTTAGTAAATATAGCTTTTAGATTTGATTAATGTAGCATAGAATCCAGAGGAAATGGCATCTCCTAATAGCAAATGTATGTATCTGTAACCAAGATTAACGAAAGGTCTTTTTGCTATCTTCTAAGAAATATCAGTGAAAATAAAATGATTTGCTACATTGCACCCTTTCAACTTAGCACTTCTAAATATAGGTAGTTTTTACAATGTGCTAAATTCTAATAAACAACATCCTACTAAATGACATGTAAGTCCACCCCCCTGCCCCTGTCACCTTCTTCAACGGATGCTTCCTAAGGACTAACTGCCCCTCATGGGAGCAAATCACTAGATACTTGCATTAGTGAGAAAAAGGTGTAGGATATTTTGCCAAGAACGTTGTTTATTCTTTCATAATAAAAACAAGGGAAAAAACTGTACTTTATGGATTTGAGATTTTTTTTTAATGTTCTTCTGCAGTTTATTTGATGTGGCTTTTAAATTCAGTGAATCACCTTCATTAACACTGAAGTATGTCTAACCTTCAGACCTAGTAATCACCAAAGTTACAGATAGGCTTCCATTGCTTGTTCTGCTAAATGAAAACCTGTTCCCATTAAGTAACAGTGCATGAAAATATTATTACAGACTCACCCTGAAATTAGGAGCACAGTGTGTCCAGGGTTTCTTATTTTGGATCAGATATAGAATCTAAGTTTCTCTTGAGGTTAATGAGTTGGAAACATTTGTTTCCTTGAAACCTTGTGGTGGCCATTTTCTTACTCCGATAGGTACACTCATTGGTAGCTTATGTCTACTGAATACAATATACTTTTTCTGGTTAGGGATTTTGGCTGCATTAGAATTTGGTTATGAAATAACTCAGTTAAGTAACAGATTAACTAGTGTCCAATGTAGTCTGTGAGGATTAATTAGTGTTTTTAAGTTCTCTAAGTATACAGCTAGAAAATATTTTTAGATTGCAGATTATTTGTTATAATCGTGATCATTTTTATAATTGTTAAACTCTTTCTCTCTCTGGGGCTTAAGAGGACACTAATGCAACACTTTGCATGTGGAAACGGGACCTAGACCTGAACCCTTGCCTGTCCCTCCCTTCCTTGGGTCTAGGTTTCTGTTTTTAACCACATGTGGGCAAGAAGGCCAGGGTGTTTATAGGAGGCTGTGGAGGCTGAGGACAAGGTTCTCATGGGAATAATTACCCACAAAAGAATTTCTTTAGGGGGCTGAGAGATTAACTCACTTCTTTCACAGGGAATAGAGGGTAGACTTACAGTCAGTGTGGAAAGAACAGGCTCTGGGAGTACTTCAATCCTCCTGCTGAGAATAGGAAATACCTCAGCTATGCTGATGGGCTTCTTATAGCACAGGAGCATGGGGAGAGAACCAAACTCACTGAAGTCATTTATGCTTATTCTGCACAGTAAGTTAAGCTTATTGTGATATAGTAAATTATGTGTTTTAATCGTAAACAATGTGTTTTTTAACCATAAGGCTGAAAGGGACTTCCAGGAATCATCCAATCTAATTCTCTACTTTTTGTAAAGATTTGTCTAAGCAACTATTCTAAACATATGGTTATTCTCTCCATACTTAAAAATACCTGTGGGAAGCATATTTTAAAAGCATCCTTGACAATCCACTTCATTATCTAGTACTTGATGATAGGGTTTGGGATAAGAATTGTATATACATTCAATTTGTCAGAAAAATAAGCTCTTTCTTAGTTTATATGATTTTACTTGGAGAAGAGTAGCTATTTACATTGTCACAAATGTCACAATGAATATGCCAGAGATCTATTAAATATCACAAACAGGATGTAAACTACATTTTTCATAGAATATAATCTAGATGTATCTTTGAAGGTATAGTCTGAGGCAATGGTCTGATCTATTACCATTTTGCCAACCTAGTACAGTTGACTTATTATAGCTACACTATTCCTATATGTATTTGCAAAATACGGTATAAAATGGCATTTCATTCTAGCTGCAGTCATAGAATTTAGAGGCTGTGAAAAAGCATTGCATTTTTATATGTCCTATAGAGTACAATACATGTATCCTCCATTAGGAATTTTGATTGTAATAATGGGTGGCTGTTGGTATTTCATTTGACTAATATCTATACGGTATTCTCATGTACAAACTATTAACATACATCATGCATTTTAGCATGGCAGATTAAATGGAATTTAAATGGATGTCCCTTTAGAAATCAAGCGTTATTTAATTGAGGAAATGACTCTAACCCACTCTAAAATGGATACTTTAAGATCCAATTTGGCACATATAGACCCTCTGATTCAGTATTCATTCCAGCAACTGATTTGAAGAAGTTACTTTATGACTACCCATCAGTACCAAAGCTTCATGTTGGCATCAGTATCATTTTGATGGAATGTCATTGTTTACAAATAAATGAGTTATATAACGAAGTCAGAAACCCCCATATGTACCCAAAATATACTGCACAGTATGTGCACCTTAATAAATAGGTAACAGCCATAATAAAAAGAATAATACTCAATGCCTGAAGAACACATATAGTTGGGGCTCTTGGCTTTGTAGTGTTGGGTAGAGAAGGGAAAGAAGAAACAGCTTCTAGTTAACAGTTTGGTCCAACTGTCTAAAATCTGCCTTGATATTCATCTCTTCTTTTATATTTCAAATAGTTTTGATTTCCCTTTTAATACTTCATTATGTGTGGAATCTAGTGAGCTGTGTATGACCTATTGTGACTCTGAGACAGGCACTGATGCCTGAGACTTGATAGTGGGTTTGTGGATTCAGTGCTTCAAATATGAACTCTCAGGGTCTCACACTGTTCTTATCCAGTGACAATAGTAAAGGGAACATAGTGTTTTATTGTGAAAGTGCAAAATTGTATGCCTCTCCAGGAAAAACAGAACATAGGACAGAAAATAGGACAACAAATAAAGCAAAATCTCATTCACAAGCGCAGGAAGTCTTAATCTGGTGAATTCCTCCAAAGAGTTAAGCAATAAAGCAAAATTAAATTGATAGATACAAAAGGCAAAATCACAGAGAATTTGGAAAACTGCCAGGCTGTATTTTTCCTACAGAATCATATTGATACCAGTTGAAATGGTGTATTTGAGGTTGTGAGGTATGAAGAGGGAGCTCAAGATTATCACCATTATTAAATATATTTTTTGAAGGCTCCTTGGGTTCCTGACTTGCTGAGGGCAAGTTTATGGATCATCAGAGCAGAGAGTAAAACTTCTACATCTTGTCATGCATTTTAAGCACAACTTAACCAATGCTCAGACCCTCTCCTACTCTATACTGTCACTGGAAACCATCTCACCAAGTCAAGTTTGGCTCTGTCAAACACCATTCCCTCTGTAGCATTGAACCTAACATGGTCATAGAAAGAGTTGTTGATGCCTGTTTCAGGCAGATTGCAAGACCCACACAACTCTAGGCCCAAGTAACAAAGCACTGCTGAAGTGAACTAACCATTCTCAGTTGTGCTAGGGCATTGCTTGCATCTGTAGCTTCTCTCTGCTTTCTTCAAAATACTATCTGCCTCCAAGCATTTAGTACAACCTCAGTAAATGTTCCTTCAGAATGAGTTACACATGGCTCTGAATAGGCTCTGGGGGGCACCAGATGTCTTTCAGCCAACAGTACCTAGAAACTCAAGTCCGAGAACCAAGCCCCATATTGTAGCCTAGGTATTTCTATTATTAAACTATAGATCTTCAGCTACAAAAATTATGTCATTTCAGAGGCTTCTATAAGCATATCTTATTAGATATAACCTGAAAAACATGATGCTCCAGAGGCTTAATTATTAAAGTTTGAGTGATGATTCTTTAAGCATAGCTCTTGATATGAATACACTTAATTTACAGCCAGCTAATTGAACATACACATAAATTGTGTTAACATGATTGAAAGAATTTTATTGTTAAATGGATAAACTGACCCCAGATGTGGACTCAATTTAAGGCTCCTCACAGCGGTAAATGAAGAACAGACACTGATATTATACACAGATTAACATAAATTTTGTCAGAGCATTTTGAGATAGTGTGCAAAATTCCTTCCTCACACTTGATTCAAACAGTTGAAACCTAAGTATTATTTTCCTGTCACCTTTCTGTTTCCTTCCTTCCTTTGTTCCTTCTTTCCTTCCTTTATCCTTTCATAAAAGTCATTGTTCCTTCTTTCCTTCCTTCTTCCTTTCGTTAAAAAAAGTAATTGATACATTTAGAAACAGGAAGAATCACAGCTAATCTTATGTTGTAGAATAGTTTTAGTTTTACAAAGTAATAAATATTCTGTGTGTGTGTGTATGTGTGTTTGTGTGTGTGTGTGTGTTGAATGTAGATATTACATGATTAAAAGGAGTGACATTTTGGAAGGACTTGGGATGTAGAGAAGTAAAGTTTGTGTCTTTATTTATTTTTCTTTTTTATAATTTGGGCTGCACTAGGTCTTCGTTGTGGCACGCGGGCTTCTCTTGTTGTGGCATGCAGGCTCCAGAGTGCTCGGGCTCAGTAGTTTCAGTACACAGCCTTCTCTCTAGTTGTGGCACGTGGGCTTAGTTACCCCACAGAATGTGAGATCTTAGTTCCCTGATCAGGGATTGAACCCACACCCCCTGCATTGAAAGGTGGATTCTTAACCACTGGGCCACCAGGGAAGTTCCTGTGTCTTATTTCTATTGTGTTGTGACCAGACCATAGCTTCAGCCATGTGCCTCATTGCCAATTCCATCCTTATTAAGAAATGATCCTGTTCAATTGTTCAACTCATCAGCTTGTCAGTACCTGACTACTTTAGGAAGCTTGGCAGTGTCTGACTACCTTAGGGACACAAATTACTGGACGTTACCTTCAGAGATTTGGATTCAGTAGATCGCAGGTGGAGGCCTAGGAATCTGTATTTAGAAAATCACTCTAGGTAATGCTAATATACAGCCAGATTTGGGAATCAATGAAGAATATTCAAATAATCCCAATTACTAGGAATAAATGCAAGTTGACTAAGATAGAAATATATTATTTCATTCATACTTATTTTGAAAAGCTAAATACTCCAGGCTTAATCACGTTATTTCTTTCACAAGTTTTAATTTTAGGTTTGGTTTCAAATTTATAGTCTGCTTTTTGAGCATAAGTCTTCAAGCTTCAAATCAACACTGATAAGCATGAGGGATGAATATTGCTCACTATAGGGCTATTAGACATACTAGGTACAGTATAACTTTCTTAGTTACTGCCAAAGCTGTGCAGTACTTCACAATATTTGTTGATCCTTACCAACAAGATATGAACTATGAACGTTTGGACAGAGAAGCAAATGTCAAAGTGACAGCCTTAATCCCAAATTTTTATGTTTGAAACATCACCAACTTCATACTTAGTCTCACCCTGTACTTTTCTCATTGAATTGTACACTCATCTAAAACTTATTTCCTAGCAATATCTTATAACAACCTTTCAAGCAATAATCTAAGCCATGATGATGATGCCATATGAAACTTGCACTTCTGTGCACTTCATAGAACCCTTAGGGAAACAGAGACATGTTTTATATAAGCAATAATATAGGTAGTGTGGACTTTTAAAAGATATTCACCGTTCTACTACAGTAAAATGAGCAGCAAGTGATAGATAAAAATTATCTGAGCAGATAACATGCTTAATTTCTCTCACAAGTCCTTCATTTGCACACATGCTATGAAGTAATTAATATATTTTGATCAGATTGTTTCTGATGTATAATTATTGATACCTATCATAATATGATTTCTATTCCTCTCAAAAGATTGTGTATGTATTGTTGCCCAGATTTTCAGATCTTTGTAGTATATAGTAAATAAGAGTATTTAAGGATAGATAAATGAGCAAAAGTATAGTATGGGTTGGATAAGCTGATCGAGAGTAGGCTTGGCAAAAATACAGGTGCATCTTGGGACAAGTTAATTAATTCTACTGTTGGTTTGATAAGGTCTGAGATGATGAAAGATTAAAGATAAAAAGAATTATTATCACTGTTCTCTGTGATGGCAAATGTTTAGTAAGTACAATACTATTTTGGCTTTCAGAATGTGATTGGTTGAAATTCATCTGTAGTATAATTTTAAAATGTCTGAAAATCATTATGTAGTCATATTTAAAATAACCTGTCCTTCTCAGCCATTTTGATGATACCACTAAAGCTTGCAGGTTTTGAAATGAATAATTCATATTTTTACTTTCCTTAAAATATAATTTTAATCAAATGTGGCACAGTCGATAATAATCAGTCCTTTAATAATCAAATTACTCCTCCATCATTTAGAATCATGAATTAGGATTACAGTTAAAACTAACTAGTAGGGCTTCCCTGGTGGTGCAGTGGTTGAGAGTCCGCCTGCCAATGCAGGGGACACGGGTTCGTGCCCCGGTCCGGGAAGATCCCACGTGCCGCGGAGCGGCTGGACCCGTGAGCCATGGCTGCTGAGCCTGCACGTCCGGAGCCTGTGCTCCGCAATGGGAGAGGCCACAAGAGTGAGACGCCCGTGTACCGCCAAAAAAAAAAAAAAAAAAAAAAAAAAAACTAACTAGTAAATTTATGATACACTGAGGTACTTCTAATCATCTGATTATTATTTAGCAAAATCATAAAGCTTAGAATCCATTCCTAAGCCTCTAAATAAGATTACAGTTCCTATTATTGCCTAGATGTTTAAACTCTCTTCTAATCTTGAATCTGAACACAATTAGAGTCGTGGGTGGGTTTGCTAGTATTTTACCTTCCTATTACCAACAGCAAAACTTAACATCCTCCTACCCACAATTTATAAAATTCTCCTATAAAAATCAAACAGGGCTGTTGAGTCACCGAGAAAGTGGTTTTTTTCCCACTGAGAAAGCATTTGACAGTCATCTTTATGTATATCATTGGATGCTTAACCCTTAATAAGCATGCTTTTGTTAATAAATAATAAAGAATACTTAATTTGAATCCATTAAATTATAGTGAATCTATTTTCTCAGTTAATTCATCTAGTTGCTGATCAGACCACTCTTAATATTAGACTTAAGTGCTATTGCTTATTATTTGAAAGCAGAAGAGACAAGAAAAACTAAATGGCAAGCCTAAGTAGTAGCTTGTTTCTAATTCTTTTGATACATATTTTTACAAATAAAGGAATTGGTTTATATTTAATCTTCCTCTGTGATCTTTTGGCTAGTTGGAGATAAAGAAGGGATTCTACTAAATGAATCTTTACTGTGGGCTATTAAGTGTAATTAAATATAAGTAGGACAGTAATGTATTAGTTGGGGTAAAATCAAAATTGTGCAAAATTTCTTCTTCACACCCCCGCACTCTTTAAAGACAATTCTTCCCATTTTGCTGCCTGGCAGTTACACATCAGACTCAGAACACAGGGACAGATGGAGGGGGTGGGATGAGCAGGAAATTTAGATGAGATTGAGCAAAGAGATTTAACTTTTTTCTTTGTGAAAGTATATATACTCCTAAAGGGAAGCAGTTTTCATAATAGACACATGTAGTTTAGTGAAAGCCAAATGACTTATTTGCTCATTTTTATTTTAAAAGGAAAAGAGAAAAAATCCCTCATGAGCTATTTTCAGTTTTCTTAGGAGGTAGCAGCAACCTCTCAGCAGGGGCACACATCAGTGAAACGGGGATTAGAAACTCACAAAGCTATATATAGAAACTCTCTGAAGGTGGCAGATAGAACTAGTCTTGGTTACTGTGATGAAGGTAAATGAAAGTGTGAGAACATCTGGGCTTAAGGAACAAAGAAGGCCAAATACCAGCCCCTCTGTATGTCACAGAAAAGCCTGCTAAAATTAGCACAAAAGAACAGACTATAGGTGTTCAAGTGATATTAAAACAAAACTTTTTTTTTTTCCTTTTATAGCATGCTGGCTGAGCTAACATTCCGTGAGAAGAATACAATTTCATTTTATACATCATTTTTTTGTTCTGACATTATAGAAATTATATCATTCCCTAGTTGGAAAATTTAATCACAAAGAATGAGAAATATTCTGTATACTAGCATCTGTAAAATGGCTTTGGGGGGCTATACTCTATTCCATATTCTTCTTCACATTGTTCTCAAACTGGGCTTCAGCTGCAAGCAAAACAAGTGCTCAACTTTAGAGTAGATAAAAGCCTTTATGACTCCAGGCCTATCCATCTTATTCTGGGATGTTCCAAAGAAATGGAACTGGGGAGAGAGTTACCCCACAGCATTTGATGGTATTCTGTGGGAGAGATGAAAATGTACTCCTAGTCTTTTAAAATTAAGTGGTTAAGTAGTCTCTAATCATCATTTAAAGATGTTTTACTTATATGTAGCTAGTTAATTCTAGCAGAGTTTGTTTAGAACAGAAATTTTAAAAGGAATAAACAAACCTGAACAATTTTTAATCAGAGTTATCAGTTAGGAAACTAATTTGGGATGAAGATTTGCTGTCTTGAAAATCAACTTACTTATATCCGAAATTCAGAATGCTAAAGACTTTTGAAAATTTTCTAAAAGTATCAAGTGCTTCAGCACTGAAAAAGAATAATAATTTTGTTGATGGATTCCTTAAGGTTTTATGTCCTGGAGATAACAAAGAATTATAAATTGCATTTCAATTATTTTTTTCTCTATGTTTTCCAGTTGTTGCAGGAAAGATGTAGAAGATGTCATAAATAAGGCAAAGTCACAAATTTTGGCATTGAGCCATGGTTTACAAATTTGACAACATTCTTTTACTTAAAATAATAAAACTGTTTTTAATAATATAAGGGTTAAGGATAAAAGACAAGTATACTGTATTCACATTTGGCTATGAAATGATCTAAAGCAAGAAAACTTCTCTAAATAAAATCTAAAAACTTACCTTCATATCCTTTGAACAATAAATATAAATATTCCTACATATTTTCTGACTAAAAAGAAGCTATGCCTTTCCATATTTAATGAAACCTCAATTTCTAGAGCAATTCTACTTTTATTGACTCCCAAGAAGCATTCCTTTATGGTCAATATCACTAACTTTCAAGGTTGGCAAGAGAGTATGGCTTTCTTCTGAGGCTGGGATGATCTGTATAAACATATTTGTGTATAACCACTTAAAATTCCCCTGCCACTTATAAGCTTTTTTTAAAAAGTTCAATTCTCCATAGTTAAAGTGAAGCAAACTCCATGTTGGAGTGGCCAGATAGTTTATCAACAACAGGAAATCCCCCCTCCAAATTTTATTGGTATAAATTACTAGGTTAAAATCAGAGCCTAACCTTGGCTTGAAGTTTCAGATAAATTGCTTTCCTATTATTTGACTACAAAGTATTATCAAGAAGAAGAAATTAATTCTTATGTTAGATTTCATTCTAGCCAAGCAGGTCTAGATAAACTAGATAACTTTATAATTATCTACAGTAATTTAGGAATTTTTAGAAAATTCTTTTTTTTTTTTTTTTTGCGGTACGCGGGCCTCTCACTGTCGTGGCCTCTCCCGTCGCGGAGCACAGGCTCCAGACGCGCAGGCTCCAGACGCGCAGGCTCAGTGGCCATGGCTCATGGGCCCAGCCGCTCCGCGGCATGTGGGATCCTCCCGGACCGGGGCACGAACCCGTGTCCCCTGCATCGGCAGGCAGACTCTCAACCACTGCGCCACCGGGGAAGCCCTAGAAAATTCTTTATTTTTGTTCTTGTTGTACAAAGATAATTATTAGTGAATGGTATCCAAAATTATTATCCTTATCTCTTAAATTAGCTTCAAGTATGTTACCAGGCAATTATATAATCCATCTCTCTCATTTGTCATGTAACTCAATGACCTGATATAGTGAGTACTCATTGCTTTTTCTTCTAATCCTTAAAAACACTTTTTTTTTCCTGTCTAAAGAAAAATTCTCCTACTAAAATGCAAATGAATACCTGACTATAGGAAGTAACCCATTTTATAAGCATATATGAAATACTTCAGCTGGATTCAGCTGGACTGTAACAAACAAACAAAAAAAAAAGACACCAAAAAAGATGACAAGAGACAGAAAAATCACACTTTGCCAACCCTGTTAACCTAGAAGAAAGCTGAAAATAGATGGTAAGACTAACTGATTATAGATTTTTTTAGCACAGTATTCATACATAATAGAATGTCATAAAATTCAGCATGTAAGAACTTTGTTAAAACAAACAAGAAAATTAAGAAATATGCTAATCAGAATAAAAAGATGTAAAGGGGCAAAAAATCTTGCATTATATATGCCCATCAGTGCAGAATTTGTTTTCTTTTGGGAAAATTTGCTACTATGTCTCTAATCAATATTTGCTTTATGATTTAATTTAGTATTAGCATAGTATAGGCCTTATGTGTAGTAAACTAATTAGTCCCTTAAGTTTGTCAGCATCCTCAGCTTCTCTTTTCCATCTCTCCCTCCTTCTTTTCCTCCCTTCTATCCTCCCTCTCTTCCTTCCCCCTTATTTCCTCCCTCCTTCCCTTTCTCCCTTCCTCCCTCCCTCACTCCCTCCCTTCCTTCCTTCCTTCCTTCCTTTTTTTTCCTTTCTTTTTCTTATGAAGTATGTGAAAAATAGTATATTATTATTATGGCTTCATGATTGAAGAGTTTGTGGATTCATGAGTTAAAGAAAATAAGGTGACTATTTAGATATAGATAATTTGGGTATAGAAATGACTGAGACAATTGAGACCTTGGCATCTATAGAGGTTTCATCAGTTAAGAGAAACATAAGTTTTAAAAAATAACATGTTGTTCTTTTTTACTGAATTTAAACATGTTTTCAAGAAGTATCAGGGTCACCCTTTTTGGACAATCTATTTTTTGCCCCTACAAACATCTTAATTTGGAAAAATCCTCTTATTTTCACATAGTAATTTTTTTCCTTGGGTACCAGACTGCTAAAGATTGAAATAGAAAAGAAACTTTTTCTATCTGTAGGGAAATTGTTTTCTAAAAACTACTTCCCAATAAGGCAAATACACCAACTACTACTTGATTTTACTGGCTCTTTACCTATAGATGACCAATGCACTGTCTTGCATCCTTGCATACCCTTCTGTAACTCAGTTTGGCATAGCATGGTGTTTTGGGTTCTTTTTTAAGGGTTTGAAAATGTTTCCTATCAATTTTATGTCTACAGTATTGAAAAAGCAATATACAGTGTATTCCAAATTTCTTAGCTCTATGTCTTTAGATTTTAGCATATATTCAGATCACTGTTTATAACGACAGTTTTAATTACCATGTTCCTAAATTACCTTTTTTTTTAATTACCTAAATTTAATTTAATTACCTAAATTTAATTACCTAAATTACAAATTACCATGTTCCTAAATACAAAAACACAGGTTGGATCATTTTATGATAGCTATATTGAGGGATCAACCATTTACAAATCCAAATCCAAAACCATTTTTTTTACAGGGAAAATTCAATCATTTCTAGCAGAGTATATGATTCGTAGTGGAAAAGAAGTGAAATATCTTATTTAAAGGTGTAATAGTGAGGAAGACGGAAGAGTATGTTTTTCATTTTTGATACTCCTAGCACTACAATAATTTGAACAAGTCTTGAACAAGATTTAAATAATCTTTAATCTCTAAAACTGAAAATTTTATTCTTTTCTTTTTTATGTTAGTGTATTAATATTACATTCAAACTACTTAATAAGTTGTCTACATGGCATACATTGGTTTGCATTCATTAACAGAAAATTATGTAGAAATAATACAGCTTTCTTTTTTCTCTCTGGAAAGATTTGCTTCAGTAAGTCAAATACATTTGAATTTTGGTTCTTATTTCTCATTTGGACTTCTTTGTTATACACCTCAGGGATCTTCTACTATAACAAATCAGGTAGTCAGTCAAAGGAAGGGACATGAAAAATTCAGAAAAATTAAAACTTCAAAAGGGAAGACTTTCTATGTTGATCAACTTTTATTTATTCCACACTGACATTTATTTTGAAATTGTGAAAAAGTAGGCAGCTTCCATATAAATTGACACCTATGAAAATATAAATTACTTTCTTCCTGTGATTTTCAGTGTTAAGAAAACCTTTGTCTTGAAATGATAGAGAATCTTCATACTTGTTCATGAAGAAATATGACCTTCAATACCTTTACCATTTTTATTTATTGAGGGAAATGTTTTCAATAATGAATGTAAAAATGGAAGCGATATGGTTGAGGAAAACAGAAGAAATTAAGAAGAATTAAGATAACATTTGAACAGCTGTGAGCCATAGTCCCATTTTCTCCCTCTATGTTGTTGCCTCTTACTAAATTGATATCTAAGGCCTAGATTGGGAAAAATAAAAATCATTGTCTCCTTTAAGTATTTGGAGATAAGCAAAAATTATTCCAGCTGTGTGGAAATTGAGTCACATAATAATGGCAGTTTATTACTACTAAGGAAGTCATGTTAGGTTCAAATGGAAAAATTGTCCATGGACAAAAAGGCTTTCTGATTTTCTTAGAGTTGAATTAACAGCTTTAAGAAAAATAAATTTCCTGAAAAATTTGCCTTGGAAAAACTATAAAATTTTATAACAACTACCTGTAATTACATTACGACTTTGATAATCAAGTGACAAAGCTGTTTCGTTATGCTTTTAAAATGTACCAATTAAATGCATTCCAGAAATAATACGTATCATTCCTCATTTCAAAATCAACCTACCAGAAATCTGACACTTCAGCTGTGAGTAGCCATTTTACAAAACCAAAGGTTCTCATTTCCCTAACAGTACTTTAGATAGAGACAAATACAAACAAAAACTTGCCTCCTGATTTCAATGTATAAGGTAAATAGCCAAAGCATTTCCATCAAACATTCCAGTACCATATAATAATAAATCGGTTTCCCAACCCACTTAATAAAAACACATGGTAATATCGTGCTAGGCCTTCATTCACTTCCTCTACATGGGGTACGTTTTATTTAACCAGATACCTGAATTATTTTAATGTTTTGTCCAGTTCATTTGCTGTAATCTCATGGGTCTAAATTTTTGGTTTGGCTTGCAATGTAAACAATATTGTGCATTTGCTATTTTATTATCAGATTATGCTTTGTAAATCATTACTTTTAAAAATCCAGTTATCGCAAACTTAAATTACAATGTTATCACATATCATCATGATACATAATAATATATCCATAAAGCATGGTTAAATTGCATATATTTTGAAATGTTAAGCTATTTTTTGTTTTTCAAAGGTGACTGCATCTCTTAAACCTGTACCATTAATTATAAAATTTTAATTCAGTGTTTCATATTATATTTTAAGATATTTTTCTTTACTCAATAGTATAAGTTTAGAGAACATTTTTCTGATTGAAAAGATAAAATATGCCTCATTTCATTAGAATTTTAAGAATACTAGTATGTGTAAAAGTATGTAAGCACTTATAGAATTAAAAATATCCACTGTATGTACTTTACTTTTAATGTAACACTACTTTTAATTCATTGGATTGTGCTTATTTATAATTGTTCTAAATTATGCACGGTGTATGTAAATAGCATGTTTCATTATGTAAAATGTCTTTGTATTTACAAACTGAAGAACAAGGAAAATTTGTATATGAAAAATGAGTGATTAAGAACCTGGGATTCTTATAAAAAAAAGTGGAAATAACAGTTGTGTGTTATGTTTACATAATTCATTACAAAACTCTCTGTTTAAGCCACAGATTTATTTACCTTATAAGTGGAATCTGTCACTTATAAAATATTTAAATCAATAAATGATACCAAAAAGGAGAAGTCTATATATTCTTATCTTTTTTAACTGTTTTTTTTTATGTGGTACGCGGGCCTCTCACTCTTGTGGCCTCTCACGTTGCAGAGCACAGGCTCCGGACGCGCAGGCTCGGCAGCCATGGCTCACGGGCCTAGCCACTCCGTGGCATGTGGGATCTTCCCAGACCGGGACACGAACCTGTGTCCCCTGCATCAGCAGGTGGACTCTCAACCACTGCGCCACCACAGAAGCCCTTTTTTAACATTTTTATTGGAGTATAATTGCCTTACAATGTTGTGTTAGGTTCTGCTGTATAACAAAGTGAATCAGCTATATGTATACGTATATCACCGTATCCCTTCCATCTTGCATCTCCCTCCTACCCTCCCTATCCCACACCTCTAGGTGGTCACAAAGCACTGAGCTCATCTCCCTGTGCTATGTGGCTGATCTTAGAGGAAATGGTTTCAGTTTTTCACAATTGAGAATGATGTTTGCTGTGTGTTTTTCATATATGGCCTTTATTGTTTCAAGGTAAGTTCCTTCTAGGCCTACTTTCTGGAGGGTTTTTATCATAAAAGGGTGTTGAATTTTGTTGAACGCATTTTCTGCATCTGTGGAGATGATTATTTGGTTTTCTCCTTCAATGTGTTTTTATGGTTTACCACATCGACTGATTTCCATATATTGAAGAATCCTTGCATTCCTGGGATAAACCCCACTTGATCATGGTGTATGATCCGTTTAATATGCTGTTGGAATCTGTTTCCTAGTTATTTCATTGACAATTTTTGCATCTATGTTCATCAGAGATATTGACCTGTAGTTTTGTTTGTGACATCTTTGTCTGGTTTTGGTATCAGGGTGATGGTGACCTCATAGAATGAGTTTGGGTGTGTTCTTCCCTCTGCTATATTTTGGAAGAGTTTGAGAAGGATAGGTGTTAGCTCTTCTCTAAATGTTTGATAGAATTTGCCTGTGAAACCATCTGGTCCTGGGCTTTTGTTTGTTGGAAGACTTTTAATCACAGTCTCAATTTCAGTGCTTGTGATTGGTCTGTTCATATTTTCTATTTCTTCCTGGTTCAGTCTCAGAAGGTTGTGCTTTTCTAAGAATTTGTCCATTTCTTCCAGGTTGTTCATTTTATTGGCATATGGTTGCTTGTAGTAATGTCTTATCATCCTTTATTTATGCAGTGTCAGTTTTTACTTCTCTTTTTTCATTTCTAACTCTATTGATTTGAGGTTTCTGCCTTTTTTTCTTGATGAGTCTTGTTAATGGTTTATCAATTTTGTTTACCTTCTCAAAGAACCAGCTTTTAATTTTATTGATCTTTGCTATCATTTCCTTCATTTCTTTTTCATTTATTTCTGATCTGATCTTTAAGATTTCTTTCCTTCTGCTAACTTTGAGGGGTTTTTTTTTTCTTCTTTCTCTAATTGCTTTAAGTGTAAGGTTAGGTTGGTTATTTGTGATGTTTCTTGTTTCTGGAGGTAAGATTTTATTGCTATAAACTTCCCTCTTAGAACTGCTTTTGCTGCATGCCATAGGTTTTGGTTTGTCATGTTCTCATTGTCATTTTTTTCTAGGTATTTTTTAATTTCCTCTTTGATTTCTTCAGTGATCTCTTGGTTATTTAGTAGTGTATGGTTTAGCCTCCATGTGCTTGTATTTTTTTTTACAGATTTTTTCCTGTAATTGATATCTAGTCTCATAGCGTTGTGGTTGGAATAGACACTTGATAAGATTTCTATTTTCTTGAACTTACCAAGGCTTGATTTGTGACCCAAGATATGCTCTATCCTGGAGTTTGCCCCATAAGCACTTGGGAAGAAAGTTTATTCTGTTGTTTTTGGATGGAATGTCCTATAAATATCAGTTAAGTCCATCTTGCTTATTGTGTCATTTTAAGCTTGTGTTTCCTTATTTATTTTCATTTTGGATGATCTGTCCATTGGTGAAAGTGGGGTGTTAAAATCCCCTACTATTATTTTGTTATGTCGATTTCCCCTTTTATGGCTGTTAGCATTTGCCCTGTGAATTGAGGTCCTCCTATATTGGGTGTATAAATACTTACAATTGTTATATCTTCTTGGATTGATCTTGATCATTAAGTAGTGTGCTTCTTTGTCTCTTTTAATAATCTTTATTTTAAAGTCTATTTTGTCTGATATGAGAATTGCTACTCCAGCTTTATTTGATTTCCATTTGCATTGAATATCTTTTTCCATCCCCTCACTTTCAGTCTGTATGTGTCTCTACATATGAAGTTAGTCTTTTGTAGACAGCATATATATGGGTCTTGTTTTTGTAACCATTCAGCCAGTCTATGTCTTTTAGTTGGAGCATTTAATCCATTTATATTTAAGGTAGTTATCAGTATGTATGTTCCTATTACCAGTTTCTTTATTGTTTTGGGTCTGTTTTTATAGGTCTTTTCCTTCTCTTGTGTTTCCTGCCTAAAGAAGTTTCTTTAGCATTTGTTGTAAAGCTGGTTTGGTGGTGCTGAATTCTCTTAGATTTTGCTTGTCTGTAAAGGTTTTAATTTCTCCATTGAATCCGAATGAGATCCTTGCTGGGTGGAGTGATCTTGGTTGTAGGTTTTTCCCTTTCATCACCTTAAATATGCCCTGCCACTCCCTTCTGCTTGGAGAATTTCTGCTGAAACTTCAGCTGTTAACCTTATGGGGATTCTCTTTTATGTTATTTGTTGTTTTCCCTTGCTGCTTTAATATTTTTTCTTTTTATTGAATTTTTGATAGTTTGATTAATATGTGTCTTTGCATGTTTCTCCTTGGATTTATCCTGTATGGGACTCTCTGTTCTTCCTGGACTTGACTACTTCCTTCCCCATATTAGGGAAGTTTTTAACTATAATCTCTTCAAATATTCTCTCATCCCTTTCTTTTTCTCTTCTTCTTCTGAGAACCCTATAATTCAAATGTTGGTGCATTTCATGTTGTCCCATTTCATGTTGTCATGTTGTCTCTGAGACTGTCCTAAATTCTTTTCATTCTTATTTCTTTATTCTGTTATGTGGTAGTTATTTCCACCATTTTATCTTCCAGGTCACTTATCCGTTCTTCTTCCTCAGTTATTCTGCTATTGATTCCTTCTAGAGAATTTTAAATTTCATTTATTGTGTTGTTCATCACTGTTTGTTTGCTCTTTACTTCTTCTAAGTACTTGTTATAGTTTCTTGTATTTTCTCCATTCTATTTCCAAGATTTTGGATCATCTTTACTCTCATTTTTCTGAATTCTTTTTTAGGTAGACTGTTTGTTTCCTCTTCATTTGTTTCATGTGGTGAGATTTTACCTTTCTCCTTCATCTGCTGTGTGTTTTTCTGTCTTCTCATTTTTCTTAACTTACTGTTTCAGGTCTCTTTTTCACAGGCTGCAGGTTCATAGTTCCTTTGTTTTTGGTGTCTGTTCCCAGTGGCTAAGGTTGGTTCAGTGAGTTGTGTAAGCTTCCTGGTGGAAGGAACTGGTGCCTGTGTTCTGGTGGATGAGGCTGGATCTTGTCTTTCTGGTGGGCAGGACCATGTCCAGTAGTATGTTTTGGCGTGTCTGTGACCTTATTATGACTTTAGGCAGACTCTCTGCTAATGGATGGGGCTGTGTTCCTGTCTTGCTATTTGTTTGGCATAAGGTGTGCAGCACTGTAGCTTGCTGGTCATTAGCACTGAGATGGAGATCTTTGGGAGAACTTTTGCTGTTTGATATTACATGGAGCTGGGAGGTCTCTGGTGGACCAATGTGCTGAACTCAGCTCTCCTACCTCAGAGGCACTGGGCTGACAACCAGCTGGAGCACCAAGACCCTTTCAGGCACATGGCTCAGAAGAAAGGGAGAAAAAAAGAAATAAAGAAAGAATAAAATAAAGTTATTAAGCTGAAAAATAAAAAAAACTGTTAAAAATAAAAAGTTTTAAAGTAATAAAAAAAAGAAAAAATAAAGAAAGAAGAGAGAAACGAAACCAAAAAACAAATTGACCAATAATAACAAGCACTAAAAATTATACTAAAAAAGACAGACAGAACCCTAGGACAAATGGCAAAGCAAACTATACATACAAAGTCACCCAAAGAAGCATACACATACCCACTCACAAAAAGGGAAAAAATATATATATCTATATATATATAAAAAAAGGAAGAGAGCAACCAAATCAATAAACAAATCTACCAATGATAATAAACTGTAAATACTAAAGTAAGATAAACATAAAATCAGGAAAAAATTAGATGCAGAAAGGAAACCCCAAGTCTACAGTTACACCCAAAGTCCACTGCCTCAATTTTGGGATGATTCATTGTTTATTCAGGTATTCCACAGATGCAGGGTACATCAAGTTGATTGTGGAGATTTAATCTGCTGCTGCTGAGGCTGCTTGGAGAAATTTCCCTTTCTCTTCTTTGTTCACACAGCTCCTGGGGTTCAGCTTTGGATTCAGCCCTGCCTCTGCATGTAGGTTCCCTGAGGGCATCTGTTCTTCACTCAGACAGGACGGGGTTAAAGTAGCAGCTGATTAGGGGGTTCTGGCTCACTCAGGCAAGGGAGAGGGAGGGGTACGGAATGTGGGGCGAGCCTGTAGTGGCAGAGGTAGGTGTGACGTTGCAACAGCCTGAAGCGCATGCTGTGTTCTCCCAGGGAAGTTGTCCCTCCATCACGGCACCCTGTCAGTGGCCGGCTGCACAGGCTCTGGGGGTGGTGTTGATAGTGACCTGTGCTTGCACACAGGCTTCTTGGTGGCTGCAATAGCAGCCTTAGAATTTCATGCCCATCTCTGGTGTCTGCACTGATAGCCATGGCTCATACCCATCTCTGGAGCTTGTTTAGGTGGTGCTCTGCACCCCCTCTCCTTGTGCACCCCAAAACAATTGTCTCTTGCCTCTTAGGCAGTTTTAGACTCTTTCCCAGTCTCCTTCCTGGCTAGCTGTGGTGCACTAGCCCCCTTCAGGCTGTGTTCACACAGCCAACCACAGTCCTCTCCCTGGGATCTGACCCCTGAAGCTGGAGCCTCAGCTCACAGCCCCCTCTCACTCTGGTGGGTGAGCAGACAAGCCTCTCAGGCTGGAGAGTGCAGGTAGGCATTAATCCTCTTTGCGGGAATCTCTCCTCTTTGCCCTCTGTACCCTTATCGCTGCACTCTCCTCCATGGCTCCTAAGCTTCCCCCCTGCCACCTCCCCATCTCCACCAGTGAAGGGTTTTCCTAGTGTGTGGAAACTTTTCCTCCTTCACAGCTCCCTCCCCGAGGTGCTGGTCCCATCCCTATTCTCTTGTCTCTGCTTTATCTTTTTCTTTCCCCTACTCAGGTACACGGGGAGTGTCTTGCCTTTTGGGAAGTCTGAGGTCTTCTGCCAGTGTTCAGTAGGTGTTCTGTAGGAGTTGTTCCACATGTAGATGTATTTCTGATGTATTTGTGGGGAGGAAGGTGATCTCCATGTCTTACTCCTCCGCCATATTGAAGGTCTCCTATAGATTCTTCTTAGTGTATTTTTTCATACCGTGAATGACAATGACTTAGAGTATGAATGAACAGTTAATGGAAGAATGGGGAACCAGTAAATGAATGAATGGAATGTTCACAGTGCATTATCATTATGGCTGAAGATGATGCTACTGACACAACATCAGGCAGGGCCAATTTTGAATTATTTTTATAATATGAAACCTCTCCTTAATTATCTTACAAAACCTTAATGTCACACAGTACTGGAAGGAAGGCTTGGGAGGGAAGGCAGTACTCTTAATCTGATCTTTGCCAGGGCTTTTTTAAAACTGAGTAGTCTTATGGGTCTCCACTGCTCACTTCAATATTGTTTTTTACTTAATCTTTTTCAATCTTATCTCCTTTTTCTTCTCCTTTGTTTGGTTTGTTTGTTTGTTTTGAGTACAGAATTCATTAGTCATTAGCATTCTCCAATTTTGTGTTCAAACCACACAGCTCTGTCCTAAACTTGGTGCCTTCACTTGAAACATTGACAAATACAAGAAGAAGAAGCAAACATACAATTTAATTTCTGGCTCCCCATGTTACCAAACTCACCATGGTCAGCTGCTTGCCACTCAAAAGCCAATAATTCAAGAGGCAAGTGTCAGTAGAAAGGAAAGGCACTTTAATCAGAAAAGCCTGTGATCTGGGGAGATGGTGGACTCATGTCCAGAGACCAACTCCAAAGATTCTGCTGAGCCATGACAGTCTTTAAAGAAAAAAATGAGGGGAAGGAAGAATCTCAGTGAATCATCAAGGCAGGATTTTGGGTTCTGCATCATTCTCCATTGCATGCAGACTGGCTGACTCTCTCTTCGGATGTTATCCTGGCCAAGTGATCTTCCCGCAGGATTGCTTAGTGGGGCTGTTGTGGGTAAAGAACTAGCCATTTTTTAAAACTGCTTAATTCTTCATTTTTACTTCTTTTTACCTAGGATAAGAATCAACAGGTTAGACAAGGCATGGTGTGCATTCAGGAGAGCATAAAGTCAGGAGTTAGGTTAAATTGCCTATTGATCTCATTCCTATAATTAGGATCTTTTAAGGTTAGAGGGGAATAGAAATGGGCAAACAGGAAAGGGGCAGAAAATTTGGTTTCACTCACAACCACTTCCTATGGAACTGCAGACTCTTAGGGTACTTGATCTGCCTTCCAAGTTATCCAAGGTTGAAAATTTTACCAAGTGTTTTGCTACCACCTAGCATATGTCCTCCTCTTTTCAACTTCACAAACTCCCACCCTGCCTTTAAGTCAGAGTCACAGAGATTATGCTTCTGTTACAGCAGCACTCATCTTCAAAGTTTATATTGTTTAGGATAGGATAGACTGCACTTAACAAAAAAATCCATACAAATAAACAGTTCATACAATAAATGTGTATTGTATATGTCTGGACAGAGAGGTTCTAGGTTATAGTAAATGTGCTTCATGCAACAGCATGAAGGAACCCAGTTTGATGGTGGCTCTGCCTGGTAGGATTTTATATGCTAGCCATTGTGGCAGCATAGATGACTTTCATTCACATTCCTGCCTATAGACTCAATCACATAGCTACATCTAATAGAAAGATAGGATGAAAAATGTACTCCAATTGTATATCCACAGATTTTGATGAACAGCTAACCATTTCTGCCACAATTATTTTTTTAACTTCACATTATTTATTACCTTATTCTCAGGAAAACTAAACTATCTCAGGCTTAGGACTGTGTTTCCCTATTTAAAACAGCTGCAATGTTTTATGAACCATGATATTTTTATTAACTATGGGGTTGTCTTGTTTCTCTAATTCTCATGGACAGAGACACTCTAAACAAATTAATTATTAGTATCTGCAAACAAATCCCCCAATAACATAAACTGACCAAATCACAGATTCCCACAAGATTCCCAGATTCCTTTGGAGTGAGCTCTGGTAATCAAGAAGGGACTCAACTGCAAAGTGTCATCATCTTCCTGATCAAATAAAAAGATGAAGAGTGACATAAATTCCTCAGGAAGAATGTACATGTGCCAGGCATGTAAGAAGGGACTAATGATCTAGTTGAAAGGAAAAGCTGGTGTATGCAAAGAGCCAAAAGAGGGGTTCCTACATTAATTTAAATAGAATTACAGTAACCAGAACAAGGGAGGTAAGAAACACCTAATTATCCCAGTACTGTACAGATTATACACACTTCTGTGTTTTTAGTTTTGGACTTCAAGCCCAGGACATTTTCCATTATGAAGAGACATTGCCCATAAGATTTCAGCTTTCAAAACAGAGAAGTTATATAGCAGCATTTCACTAAATTTTGATTTAAATTTGCCTTTTATTTAAAGGTTATGATTACAGAAACATATATGCAAAGAAGTAAGTACACGTTGTTATTATTAGTATATAATATTTGGAATTATACAGACCTGGGGCCAATCCCAGTTATGTGATTTATTAACTAGGAAACAATAAGAAAATATTCCTATCCAATTTGACAGTTGTACTTCTGTCAGCCTAGATTTCCATTGAAGGAAAGAAATTTTTTTCCCATCCCTCTTGCTAAACCTCAACATGAGGAGACCAGCATGAGTTTCTCTGTTAAGACAAGATGAAGCTGGTTTAGAAGTTATAAATTTCCTTACCTTAGCATGTAATTTATCTGATGCTCACACTTCAAAGGAGGTAATGGCTTATAATTTCAAATATTCTTTTATGATATATCTATGACAAATAAGCCTTTGTGTCTCAATGCAGAATGCTTTAGGGGCCAACTTAAAATCATGTGAATTACAAATGAATGGGAAGGAATCCATTGATTTTAAGTGAATTCTGTGCAAATCTCTTTTGATAGCATTAGGGATTCAGGTGGTCACAGTCTCAGGATTCCTCATGAAGGAATTATATTATATTATAGCTGATGTGACAAAGAGTGAACTATGTATGACTAGACCAATTACATCTCCTTCCAAAGGCTAGCTTTACAATATTGGCTGTCTGTAAATTATAATATAATCTCTAAGATTTATTTATATGGTTCTGTCTACACAAATAAATATTGATTAGTAGTAAATAACGGGAAGTACATTCATCAGAATATAGCTGCAGCTCAGTGCTCTTAACTAGTCTATCTTATGGATGTTTGTATCTACCTCAATAAAAATTTAAATATTGATATATTGTATTATTCTACACATCATCTCACTATAGTCTTTGTTCTAATATATTAATGCATTTCTGCTGGATAAATGCTATATTTCTAGTTCCCAAATTATATTAGATATGCCACAGATTGTCCCAGATAAGCTTAAGAAGACACTGGATAAATGAGCCTCTCTATTTGCATGACTTGATTTATATGAAGTTTATTTATATGCTAAAGAGAAGGAGGAGATGTAGGTGGGTTCTAAGAGGAAAAACTGATGAAAAGTGGAAACTGAGAAAACAGTATGGTATATATTCCCCAGTCTGGCCCCAGGGAATAAGTGTGAGCTCTTATAGGAAGAAACCCAAAAAGCCAAAGCTGAAAGAGTTGTTCTACTAAGGGCCCATGTGATAGCTGGTCCTACAAAGCCTAGTTGATGAATTTGACACAGAATTGGGGGAAAGTATGCTCTCCCCCATTTTACTTATAAAGGTCTGTTTAAACTTTAGAAAGAGGATTTAAATTTTTTAAATGTCACTGAGTTTATAGAGATGAGGTTACACAAATCAGTGACATAATGCAATATAACATATAACATGTGTTTACTATTACCAAATCCTGAAGTAACTTCTTTAGATACTTCTCCAATCTCATGAAAAGCATCTTAGTTCTTGCCCTTATAGATATTCCCCATGAAATTATCACTTATCTAGACAAATGCTTCATAAGCACTGGTCCTGGCATAACTCTTGTCTGTAAAAACTTTTCTTTGTTCATAAAAACGTTTTAAAAAGGAAAAAAATTTTTGTGAAGCTACATCAATTCAATTTGAAAAACTTTTTAATTTGGAGATTAACAGATAATCTAATTTAGCTGTATTGAGGGGTAATGTCAACAGTAGGTTTATTTTTTTTCTTTTTATATTTTTTATTTTTCAAGAATACATGTCCTTTGCCCTGAGGACATTATTTATTCTTTAGAATGACCACTCAAATTGCTTCCTTTATGAAAATTTTCCTATCTGGTCCCCAACACACTTTTCTGCCACTGTAGAGTACTACTGAAATAAAAGAGCAGAACCATCATTCATTGATAACAAATAATTAAAGAGCAAGCTCTGTCTTTTTAGATGGGCATACTGGCAAGTAACAGAAAATTCAACTTCAGTGGGCTTTCTTTAAAGGTAAAGAAACTATATTGGCTCACAAAACTAAGAATTCAGGCTTCAGGTGTGATAAACACAGACTGCATTTATCTGTGACTTTACCATTCTTTGTGTGTTGGCTTGGTCCTTAAACTGGCTTCCTTTGTGGAAACAAAATGGCTTTTGGTAGTACGTTTGTTCAGTCATTGTTCTGCTTCTTTCAGATGGAACGTCCCATAAATATCCATTAATGTCCTATAAATATCCATAGATATCCATTAAATATCTATCTTGTCTAATGTGTTATTTAAGGCTTGCCCTTCCTTATTAATTTTCTCTCTGGATGATCTGTCCATTGGTGTAAGTAGGGTGTTAAATTACCCCACTATTAGTGTGTTACTGTTGATTTCCCCTTTTATGGTTCTTAGTATTTGCTTTATACATTGAGGGGCTCCTATGTTGGGTGCATATATATTTAGAATTGTTATAGATTCTTCTTGGATTGACACCTTGATCATTATGTAGTATCCTTTCTTATCTCTTGTAACATTCTTTATTTTAAAGTCTATTTTGTCTGATATGAGTATTGGTACTCCAGCTTTCTTTTGATTTCCATTTGCATGGAATATCTTCTTCCATCCCCTCCCTTTGTGGATATGTGTGCCTAGGTCTGAAGTGTATCTCTTGTAGACAGCATACATATGGGTCTTGTTTCATATCCATTCAGCCAGTCTATGTCTTTTGGTTGGAGCATTCAATCCATTTACATTTAAGGTAATCATCGATATGCATGTTCCTATTGCTATTTTTTAAAATTGTTTTGGATTTGTTTTTGTAGGTCTTTCTTCATCTCTTCCTCTTTTGGTCTTTTCTCTTGTGGTTTAATGACCATCTTTAGTTTTGTGTTTGGGTTGCCTTTTCTTTTTTTGTGTCTATCTATTGTGTGTTTTTTGGTTTGCATTTCCCATGAGTTTTTGTAAAGCAGTCTATATAAGTACAAGGTTGTTTTCAGTTGCTGGTCTCTTAATTTCAAATGCAATTCCCACTTCCTGAATTTGTACCCTCCTCTCCTCACAGTTGCTGGTTTTGATATCATATTTGTATATGGATGATTTCCTGCTTTTTTGTATGTTTGGCTTTTTCCAGTGAGATTTCCCATTTGTGATTTTCTTATTTCTAGTTGTGACCCCCTTTTTTTTTTCTTCCCTTGCCTAGAGATGTTCCTTTAGCATTTCTTGTAAAGCTGGTTTTGTGGTGCTGAATTCTCTTAGCTTTTGCTTGTCTGCAAATCTTTTGATTTCCCTGTCAAATGTGAATGAGAGCCTTGCTGGGTAGAGTATTCTTGTTTGTAGGTTTTTCCCTTTCACCACTTTGAATATATTATTCCACTCCCTTCCAGCATGCAGAATTTCTGCTGAAAAATCAGCTGATAACTTTATAGGGATTCTCTTGTATGTTATTTGTATCTTTTCCCTTGTTCCTTTTAATATTTTTTCTTTATATTTAATTTTTGTTAGTTTGATTAATATATGTCTCCATGTGTTCCTCTTTGGGTCTATCCTATATGGGACTCTCTGCACTTCCTGGACTTGGGTAAATATTTCCTTTCACATGTTAGGAAAGTTTTTGACTATAATCTCTTCAAATATATTCTCAGGCCCTTTCTCTTTCTCTTCTTCTTCTGGGACCCCTATAATTGGAATGTTGGTGCATTTAACATTGCCCCAGAAGTCTCTGAGACTGTCTTCATTTTTTTTCATTGTTTTTTCTTTATTATGTTCTGCTGCAGTGATTTCCACCATTCTGTCTTCCAGCTCACTTATCCATTCTGCCTCAGTTATTCTGCTATTTATTACTTCTAGTGTATTTTTCATTTCAGTTATTGTATTGTTCATCTCTCTTTGTTTGTTCTTTAGCTCTTCTAGGTCTTTATAAACATTTCTTGTATCTTCTCGATCTGTGCCTCCATTCTTTTTCCAAGGTCTTGGATCAAATTTACTATCATTACTCTGAATTCTTTTTCTGGTAGATTGCCTCTCTCCTCTTCATTTTGTTGTTCTTGTAGGTTTTTTTCTTGCTCCTTCTTCTGCAGAGTATTTCTTTGTTGTTCCATTTTGTGAAATTTACTGTGTTGGTGGTTTCCTTTCCACAGGCTGCAGGATCATATTTCCTCTTGCTTCTGGTGTCTGCCCCCTGGAGGGTGAGGTTGATCCAGAGGCTTGTGCCATTATTCCCTTGATAGATGGTTTGATTGGTGTTGTGGTGACCAGAGCCTGTCCTGGATATTAAGCAGGGCCTTCCCTTTGCTCTGTGGCTGTCACTGCCTGTCAGGGGCAGAGTCTATCCCTAGTTGTTGAAGTACAGTTCCCTAGATCTGTTTCTTAGCTGTGCTTCTGATCTGCAGCGAGAGGTAGGTGTGATTGTAGCACTCTCACTGGGAGAGAAGCCCTGTGTATTCCTCCTCTGGAGATGTTCACCTGTGAATTTGCTCTATTGTGTTCTTTTTGGCCTACTGTACAGGACCACAATGTACATTGTTGTTGACACTGCTCTCAGTCCCACCCTAACTGTGGCTATGCTGGCAATTGACCCTGGCGTCTCTCAAGTGTTGTTTTCACCAGGCCACTGGTGCAGATCCACTGAGGCCAGGTTCCACGACTGCAGTAGTTGTGCACTTGGACCCACTGTGAGAGCTATGGATGCAGCTCAGACTCTGGCCTGGCCCAACCCCCACATGTACATGCCCACAAGCTCACAGCTGCTAAAACCAGACGTGTCCCAGATGGAGGAGCACTTGTCCATTCAAATGTTTCACAGGTGCTGAATACAGGAAGCCATCAGCAGAGGTGTACTTCCACAGTTTGTACAGCTGTGAGGAGAGATTTCAGCTCTTCTTCCTTAGTCACATGCCTCCGGGGGTCAGATGTAGTTTCATCCCCTCCTCTGGGTGGATTTCCTAGTGGAGAAAGCTATCTGTGCCATTCTGTGACAGTGGAGCGAGTCCTGGCACTCACTGGAGGATTTCCTAGTAGCAAGAGCTATTTGCACACTACTGGGACAGCAGGGCTGGTCCTGGCACCCACTGACAGATTTCCTAATGGTGGGAGCTCTCTGTGCCCTTCCAGGTGAGTGGGTGCCAGTCCTGTAGCTTACTGGCAGAATTCCCAGTGGCTGAACTGTCTGTGCCCTTCTGGGTCTGTAGGGGCAGGGCCTGGCATCTGCCCGCAGGTTTCAAAGAGTTTGCCAGTGCCTGCCTCTGGAGCCCAAGTTGGTGGTGGTTACTCACACCCATCCCCAGAGCACCTGTAGGTGGTGTCTTGTTGCCTGGTAGTGCTCACAGGGCATGAAGCTCTTATGGTGGTCCCTCCCATCTCCATGTTTGCCTCCCAATAATGGCCTCTCTGATGGGCCCAGGCTTCTTCCTAGTACACCCCCAGTTGCCATAACCTGGCTTCTTCAGGCTAGTTCTGCACCTCTCCCTGGGAATGACCTCCAGAGCCTGAGCTTCAGCACCCAACCCCCATCATAACCAACAGAGGAGTGTCTCATGTTGTGGAGCGCAGGGTGCAGCCAACCCTCTGTGCAGGTTGCTCTCCATTTTGCCTTCCACAAACCAGTTACTGCTCTCTCCTCTTAGGCTCCAAAGTTTCCCTTCTGTCCAGGCTGATCTCCCTGCTGGTGAGGAGTTTTCCAAATGTGCAGGAAAATTTCCTCCTTCACAGCTCTCTTCCTGGGACACAGGTCTCATCCTGACTCCTTTTTCTTTTTCCTTTTGTCTTACCCAGTTACATAGAGGTTTTCTTGTCTTTTTGGATGTCTGAGGTCTTCTGTTGGTGCTCAGTAACTGTTCTGTGTGAATCGTTCCACTTGTAGATGTATTTTCAATGTTTCTTTGGAAGAAGGTGAACTCTGCTTCTTACTCCTCTGCCATCTTGATCTGTCTACAATAATCACTTAATTTCAGAGGCATTCTAAAAGTAATATATTTTTACTTTCCCTCCCATTTTTTTATGCTCTTTATGTCATAATTTACATCTTTTTATTTTCTGTATCCCTTAACTACTTACTGTACTTATAGTTGATTGTGCTACTTTTGTCTTTTAACCTTCATACCAGCTTTTTAAGAAGCTGATCTACTGCTTTTACTGTATATTTGCCTTTACCAGTGAGATTTTTTCCTTTCATATATTTTCTTATTTCTAGTATGGCCTTTTATTTTATGCTTAAAGAAGACACTTTAACATTTCTTATAAGGCCAGTTTAGTGGTTATGAACTTCTTTAGTTTTTGCTTGTCTCAAAAAATTTCTCTCTCAATTCTGAACAATAATCTTGCTGCATAGAGTGTTTTAGGTTTTAAGTTTTGTTTTGTTTTGTTTTTTCCTTTCAGAACTTTAAATATATCCTGCTGCTCCCTACTGATCTGTAAATTTTCTGCAGAGAAATGAGATGATATCCTTATGGGGTTTTCCTTATATGTGATTATGTGTTGTTTTACTCTTGGTGCTTTTAAGATTCTCTCTTCATCTTTAACTTTTGTCATCTTAATTATAATATGTCTTGCTGTGAATCTCTTTGAGTTCATCTCATTTGAGACTCTCTGTGCTTCCTGGACCTGGATATCTGTTTACTTCTCCAGGTTAGGGAAGTTTTCAGCCATTATTTCTTCAGGTATGTTTTCTGTTCTTTTCTTTTTCTCTTCTCCTTCTGTACCCCCATAAAGCGAATGTTAGTATCCTTGATGTTGTCCCAGAGGTCTCTTAAACTTTTTATTTTAAAAAATTTCTTTTCTTTTTGCTGTTCTGACTAGATGATTATCACTATTCTATTTTCCCAATTGCATATCCATTCTTCTCTATCATCTATTCTCCTGTTGATTCCCTATGGTGTATTTTTATTTCAGTTATTGTATTATTCAGTTATTATTGGTTCTTATAATTTATAAGTCTCTGTTGAAATTTTCACTGAGTTCCTCTATTCTTCTCCCATATTTGGTGACCATCCTTATGACCATTTCTTTGAACTCTTTGTCAGGTAAATTATTTATCTTCATTTCACTAGGACTTTTTCTGGAGTTCTATATTGTTGTTTAGTTAGGAATATACTCCTCTATCTCCTCATTTTGTTTAACTTTAGAATTCTGTTTCTATTAATTAGGTGAAATAGATAACTCTCCCAGTTTTAAAGAAGTGGACTTGTGTGGGAACATTCCTTGTGTAAACTGCTTGGGCCTGGCAGCTTTGGAAGGCTGGCTGGAGCTAGAGCAGGCATGGGCCAAGGACAGTCCTGGGGAGTGCTGTGCTGAGATGCTTTGGCAGAGTGGCTGGAGCTGAAGCAGGCATAGTCTAGGGACAGTTCCTGAGGAGCACTATACCAGTACCATGTTGATGGAGTGACTGAGGCTGGATTGTGTCCAATCTGGGGGTAGTCCTTGGGGAATGTTGTACTTGAGGCCAACTTGACATGTCTGCTTGGGCTGGAGCAGGCCTTAGCTAGGGGAAGACTTGGAGGGGACCCAAACAATGGTGCTTGCTGGTGCTGCCAACCCAGGAGTGCTCCAGCAGTTTGCTACTTATTTGGCAGAATTTGTATGGTTAGCAAGCAAATTCCTTCCCATATATTCTAGATACCTTTTAAATTATTATTATTTTGTTACTGTGTCCCAGGTTGTGTGAGTGTACTCTGACCCTTCAGCAATATGCCTTTCTACTGCAGGTTGCTGCATTGGGGTGGGGTTCCCATGGATACTGTGTCTCCATCTTTCCTACCTATTTCTACATTATCCTTATATGTGCAGTGGCTGTCCAATCAGCCCTCAGGTCTTCTTCAAGAGCAATTTCTCTATATGTATGTGTAAATTTGATGTGTCTCTGGAAGATGAACTCAGGGTCTTCCTATGCTGCTGTCTTGAATCCTTCTCTCAAAATAAAGAACTTTTATATGGCAACAAAAAGATGGACCAAAATTTTCTCTGGTAGAACTTTGTGAAAGAAAGTCCTAAAGGATGTATTTCAGGTGAGAGGGAAAGAAACTCAGAAAAAATATCTGAGGCTCTACAACAAATGGAAAAAAAAGTAAAAAGCAAAAAATGTGGATAAATACAAACAAACATTCACCACCTAAAGCAATCATAACAATGTTTGGGGATTATAAAACATAAGACAAAACCAGAATATCTGACAATAGCATATAAGTTGGGACAGGTTGATCAGAGATAATATGGAGGACATTTATATATCCTTTTTTTGTTTTGTTTTGTTTTGTTTGTTTTTTGTGGTACGCGGGCCTCTCACTGTTCTGGCCTCTCCCATTGCAGAGCACAGCGGCCATGGCTCACGGGCCCTGCCGCTCCGCGGCATGAGGGATCTTCCCAGACTGAGGCACAAACCCGTGTCCCCTGCATCGGCAGGTGGACTCTCAACCACTGCACCACCAGGGAAGCCCTTCCTTATGTGTTTTAAGATTATATCCTTGTGTAATTTGCTATAGGCTTTTATTTAAGCATTGATTAACCTGAGGTTTTGTAAGTTATGCACATATTTTTAAATGAATAAGGTAATATTAAATAATAAAAAGGACCAACTGTAAAGTTATACACAGATTTTCAACTGCACAGGGGGTTGACATTCCTAAACCCCATATTGTGTGTGTGTGTGTTTGTGTGTGTGTGTGTGTGTGTGTGTGTGTGTGTGTGTGTATACACACATATATAATGGGCAGAACTGGGGGGGGAAACAGGAAAATCAACAATCATAGTGAAAGATATTTTTTAGATACTCAGATCCATAAGGATCCATAAGAATGTGGAATTTCTTTTTTTTTTTAAGAAGAAAAAAAAGAGTATTTTATTTGAGTCAAACTGAGGATTATAACCCAGGAGACAGACTGTCAGAAGTTCTGAGGACTGTTCCACCTGTCAGGAACTAGATGTGTAGTTTTATATATTTCTTTTCTTAACATTTTTATTGGAGTATAATTGTTTTACAATGGTGCATTAGTTTCTGCTTTATAACAAAGTGAATCAGTTATATATATACATACATCCCCATATCTTTTCCCTCTTGTGTCTCTCTCCCTCCCACCCTCCCTATCCCACCCTTCTATCTGGTCACAAAGCACCAAGCTGATCTCCTTGTGCTATGCGACTGCTTCCCACTAGCTATTTTACATTTGGTAGTGTATATATCTCCAGATATACACTACCACTCCCTCACTTTGTCCCAGTTTACACTTCCCCCTCCCTGTGTCCTCTCATCCATTCTCTAGTAGGTCTGCATCTTGCCCCTAGGTTCTTCATGACTTTTTTTTTCTTAGATTCCATATATATGCGTTAGCATACAGTACTTGTTTTTCTGACTTACTTCACTCTGTATGACAGACCCTAGGTCCATCCACCTCATTACAAATAATTCAATTTCATATCTTTTTATGGCTGAGTAATATTCCATTGTATATATGTGCCACATCTTTATCCATTCAACTATTGATGGACACTTAGGTTGCTTCCATGGCCTGGCTATTGCAAATAGAGCTGCAATGAACATTGAGGTACATGACTCTTTTTGAATTATGGTTTTCTCAGGGTATATGCCCAGTAGTGGGAGTGCTGGGTCATATGGTAGTTCTATTTTTAGATTTTTAAGGAACATCCATACTGTTCTCTATAGTGGCTGTATCAATTTACATTCCCACCAACAGTGCAAGAGGGTTCCCTTTTCTCTACACCCTCTCTGGCATTTATTGTTTGTAGATTTTTTTGATGATGGGCATTCTGACCCGTGTGGGATGATATTGCATTGTCATTTTGATTTGTATTTCTCTAATGATTAATGACGTTCATGTGTTCATGTGTTTGTTGGCAATCTGTATATCTTCTTTGGAGAAATGTCTATATAGGTGTTCTGCCCATTTTGGGATTGGGTTGTTTGTTTTTTTGATATTGAGCTGCAAGAGCTGGTTGTAAATTTTGGAGATTAATCCTTAGTTGCTTCATTTGCAAATATTTTCTCCCATTCTGAGGGTTGTCTTTTCTTCTTGTTTATGGTTTCCTTTGCTGTGCAAAACTTTGAAGTTTCATTAGATCCCATTAGTTTATTTTTGTTTTTATTTACATTTCTATAGGAGGTGGGTCAAAAAGGATCTTGCTGTGATTTATGTCATACAGTGTTCTGCCTATTTTTTCCTATAAGAGTTTGATAGTGTCTGGCCTTACATTTATGTCTCAAATCCATTTTGAGTTTATTTTTGTGTATGGTGTTAGGGAGTGTTCTAATTTCATTCTTTTATATGTAGTTGTCCAGTTTTCCCAGCACCACTTATTGAAGAGGCTATGTTTTCTCCATTGTATATTCTTGCCTCCTTTATCAAAGATAAGGTGACCATATGTGCATAGGTTTATCTCTGGGCTTTCTATCCTGTTCCATTCCTCTATATTTCTGGTTTTGTGCCAGTACCATAATGTCTTGATTACTGTAGCTTTGTAGTATAGTCTGAAGTCTGGGAGCCTGATTCCTCCAGCTCCGTCTTTCTTTCTTAAGATTGCTTTGGCTATTCAAGGTCTTTTGTTTTTCCATACAAATTGTGAAACGTTTTTTTCTAGTTCTGTGAAAAATGCCCATGGTAGTTTGATAGGGATTGTATTAAATCTGTAGATTGCTTTGGGTAGTATAGTCATTTTCACAATGTTGATTCTTCCAATCCAAGAACATGGTATATCTCTCCATCTGTTTGTATCCTCTTTAATTTCTTTCATCAGTGTCTTATAATTTTCTGCCTAGAGTTCTTTTGTCTCCTTAGGTAGATTTATTCCTAGATATTTTAAGAATGTGGAATATTTTAACAACACATTTAACCCCATGTAACACTTTATCAAATTGTTGCAGAGTACACTTTCTTTTAAAGTGCACAAATTAGGTGGAAATTATACCACATAGGGTAACAAACATGTCTCAACAAATTCCAAAGGATTATTGCCTTCTAGCTTTAAATATTGGTTATGTTCCATTATGGTTTGTTCCTTGACCCATAAATCATTGAATTTCATGGTTTTAAAAGTGTTAAAACTTTTCTTGTGATCCTTGTAACATTCATGTGAAAAAAGTTAAGTCAAACCTCTATCTCATATCATATACAGCATACATCCCAGGTGGCTTAAAGATTTAAATGTGCAAGGTAAAAGTATAAAAGTTTTAGAGAAAAATAGAACAGTGTTTATGATATTAGGTCAAGGAAGAAATTTTTAATGAGACACAAAAAGTGTACATCATAGAGAAAAATATTGCTACATTCTTCTACATAAAATTCTGTTCATTTTAAGAACCATAGAGAAAGTGGAAAAGCAAGCTCAAACTGAAGGAATATATTTGATTATATAATCGATAAAGCATTTATTTCCAGAATATATTAAAGAACTCCTACAAATAAGTGAGAAAGTAGTACACTACTTAATAGGTAAATGAACAAAAGGAAGGGAATTTCAAGAAGAGTACAATTGAACTAAATATATGAAGAATGTTGAATCTCATGAGTAATTAGAGATATGCAAATCAAAACCACAATGAATCATCATTTCCATCCTTCAGATGAGCACAATTTAAAAAGTAAACAGTATCAAGTGATGGCTAGACTGTGTGGAGGAGTGGAAACATTTTCCACTTCTGATGGGAAGGTAAAACAGTAAAATTATTTTGAAAACCAGTTGGCCTCACTTATTAAATCTGAATATACACAACATACTTATAACTTATGACCTATTATTTCCACTATGTATGTATGTCTGAGACAAATTTTTTCCATGTACACCAGAAGTCAGGTTTCAAGATTATTTACTGAGACCTTGTTCTAAAGCAAAATATAAAACTATCCAAATGTCATCAGCAATGGAAAGATTGTCAGTTATCATATATTCCTAAAATGATCTATAGCAAAGTATGCAAAATTTTTGAAATAAATATGGTGCAACATTGATAAATCTCTAAAATATAATGTTGACCTAAGAAATACATTTCAAAAAAGTATATAGTATAATTTTAGCTACATAAAATTCAAAAATGATAAATCTAAAAGTGTAACGTTTATGGATAGAGAAATATGAGGTTAGGTGCTAAAACTACAAAGGAAAACCATGGGAATAATTAATTCAAAAGAGGAAATACAAATAGCTAATAAACATATGAAGGGGAATCAGATCACTACTAATCATGGTAATGCGTATTAAGACAACAATGATATCCCATTTCAAATCCAGATGTTGGCAAAACTTTAAAAGTATCAAAAAAACAAGATTTGGCAGCAATACAAAGGTAAGTTAAAGTCAGAATTCACACATTCTGAATCCAGCAATTTCAAACATAGGTTTATATCCAGGAGAAATTCATATATATCAGCATCAGAAGACATGTACAAAAATAAAGTGTGATATAGTTATACAGTATCATTCTAATTAGCTTGAACTAAAATTACATATATAAATATGATTAAATCTAAAATTCAGAATAGTGGCTATCTGGTGAGGGAAATGTTCAGGCATAGGTATCCAGATGATGTCACATTAACTATATGGTTATTATTTTATTTCTTAAAAGAAAGTGATCTTAAAGCAAATATGGCAAAAATCATAAGATTTGACAAAGCTGAATGGTGGAATAACACATAGTATTCATTGTATTAGTCTCTGTATAATTTTATTGTTTAAAATATATAGTAATAATAAGTACTAAGGGTAAGAATAAAAATAAGAATAGAAAGAGTAGGATACTGTGTCTAGGTATAGGGAACAGCACATACTATTCTGGTATCCTGATTTCCTTACTTCTCTGACTTGGAAGATCTGACTAATCTTCAAAATTTACCCAAAGTACCACCTCCACTGTGACCTATTTCCCAGGCCCACATAAAGAAATAATAAGCACCTTAACTGTACCTAAGTAGTGTTTATCACACTGTGTTATGATTTTACTATTTGTTTGCAAAATGCGCGGTAGCTTCAAGAGGAGACTGTATCCTCGTTTTTATTTTTATGGTGTCTAGCACCCAATGTTTGGTACAAAGCAGATAGTCAATAAACAATTGTTGCTGAAGTTGAAAATGATGGGGCTATATTTCTGCATAATATAATGAAAAAAAATAGAACTTTAAGACCCAAGTTCACCTTAAGATCCTAGACCCACATTCAAATGTTAGACAAATTGATTAATTTCTCTGGATTCAATTTTCAACAGGAAATTTGATTAGTATACCAAAAGTTAAAAGTCATTTGATAAATTATACATACATTTTGTGGATTGGATAGCATAGCTGTACATAGAACAAAATAAATTCTGTGATCTAAAATGTCTTGAACTATCCTGAAGTGTTTTCATTGAAATGTTTCAACATAGTGCCATTTAGTAATATATGTAGAGGTTAATATGAGTATCATGAGGGTGAGAGAGATGTCCTATTATTAAACCTGAAGAATTGTTTAGGATCAAAGTCCCAAGAAGACGTATAATAGAAATTCAGTGGTATGGCACAACCTGGTTGTTTATGACTGATTGAGTTGTTGCCTGTGGTGTACTCGTTGTTAAATATTTTAGTTAACACTCCTGTTTAGACAGTGTGATTTAATCAAACATTTTAGTTAACAGTAAATTCCTATACACACCACTCAAAAATTGTCAGATTATAAAGAGGTCAAATAAAATAGATTCAGTC
Organism: Grampus griseus; assembly: GCF_964374135.1. NCBI lineage: Eukaryota > Metazoa > Chordata > Mammalia > Artiodactyla > Delphinidae > Grampus > Grampus griseus. The sequence continues at coordinate 25,873,176 of NC_139002.1, read as the reverse complement.
CTAAAACTTTATCCAAATTAATGCAGATTTTACTTTTTAAATTTTTTGATGATTCCAATCATTTTTCATTTCTTGAAGTGATTCAGGGCTGTTTAATAAAGTTCAAATACACGATATAGTGATCAAACAGACATGTATCCTGACAGAATCTCAGTTAATTATAAGATTAGTCCATTATTGGGTACATTAAAATTTTATTATTTATATCTTATCTTGTATGTATGTGTAAACAAATAGAAGTAGAAATAGAAATAATAGTAAGATTTTACATACTAGTTTTGCTTGAATTCATAAGTTTTTAATTAAAATTTTCACAACTTCTTAATAAGTACACATATTGATATGTGAAGGAAAGATGAAAAATCTGCTGTCTGTAATTAAATTATAGAAAGTTGAGAAACTGAAGTGCAAGCTTTCCTCTGAAATCTAGAAAAACAATGAGAAGTTAGTTTGAGACAAGAATCTGACATTCTACAACCAAATTAAACTGTATATCTTCAAAGATAACCAGAAGGTTCAAGAGTTTCTAGAGAGACACTAAAGGAAGAGGCTGGAAATACTGAAAGTTTTATATATAGAAGACTGGGAACGTGTCTGCCGAGAGGTGTTTGGAAAATTTTTTGTGACAAAGGGATGTCTGAGATTCTTCTGTTCAAAGCAAATCTTCTGTACTCTGGTAAAAATGACTCCCTTATGAATCCACATTTTAACACCCTACCACCAGAACACAAAGAGAAATATGTTTCTAGGAAACCTGGGTGTAGTCTGTAAACATTATTTAAACATAGAATTTTCTAGGCTTTACTGACTTCAATAAAATGCTGATGTCAAAAGGAACAACTGGAATATATTGAATATCTTCAGTTGGCCAGAAAGGACAATTTCCCTTCACCATTTCCCTCATCCAGCACTGGAATTGTTTACATTTGGCGGTGAGAGCTGAATATAAAATGGAATATTTTATCTTCCGTAGCAGCTCTGGAACACAAAATGGAATATTTTATCTTCCACAGCAACTTTAGAACCTATATAGGAGAGGTCAGGATTGGCATTCTCTAGGAAAGAAGGGCTAATGATTTTGTTTGGAAGCAACATGTATATGCAAACACAGTTTTCATGCATTGCTTTCTTAGGTAGACACCTATATCTTATTTTAACATTATTACTGTATTCATTATTACTGTCAATATCATTATTTGAGGAAACTATGGTGTTGATAAGTAAAAACCACTAACTGGCATTACTATGATCAGAGAATTCAAAAAGTTGTATTAGTGTGTAAGAGCTTAGAATGCTCAGGAGACAGGTGAAGGGAAGTTAAATTCTGGATATTTGGTAATTTGAATACAGGATTCCCAGCTTCTCAATGAAGATGAGGAATAGCATTCTATTCCATTCTGAAGTTTTAATTCAAAAGTGTTTTATAAATATATGAGGTAATAAGAGGTAACATGAGATTGGGTCTTATTTATTTACTTATTTATTTTAGTGACCAATTTTTTTTGAAGTATAGTTGATTTACAGTGTTGTGACAATCTCTGCTGTACAACAAAGTGATTAAGTTTTACATATGTATACATTCTTTTCTTAATATTGTTTTCCATTATGGTTTATCCCAGGAGATTTTATATAGTTCCCTATGCTATACAGTAGTACCTTGTTATCCATTTCTAAATATAACAGTTTTCATCTACCAGTGCCAGATTCCCAGTCCATCTCTCTCCCTCCCCCCACCCCTGGCAACCAAACATCTGATCTCTATCTCTGTGAGTCTGTTTCTGTTTCATAGATGGCTCATTTGTGTCATATTTTAGATTCCACGTATAAGTGATATCATATGGTATTTGCCTTTCTCTTTCTGACTTACTTCATTTAGTATGATAATTTCTAGTTGCATCCATGTTGCTGCAAATGGCATTGTTTTGTTCTTTTTTATGGCTGAGTAATATTCCATTGTATGTATGTACCACATCTCTTTATCCATTCATCTGTCAATGGACAATTTAGGTTGTTTTCATGTTTTGGCTATTGGGAATAGTGCTGCTATTAATATAGGGGTGCATGTATCTTTTTGAATTATAGTTTTTTCTGGGTATACGCCCAGGAGTGGGATCGCTGGATCATATGGTAATTTTATATTTAGTTTTCTGAGGAACTTCCATACTGTTTTACATAGTGGCTTCACCAACTTACATTACCACCAACAGCATAGGAGTGTTCCCTTTTCTCCACTCCCTCTCCAGCATTTGTTACTTGTAGACATTTTAATGATGGCCATTCTGACTGGTGTGAGGTAGTACCTCATTGTAACTTTGATTTGCGTTTCTCTAATAATTCGTGATGTAGAGCATCTTTTCATGTGCCTACTGGCCATCTGTATGTCTTCTTTGGAGAAATGTCTATTAAGGTCTTCTGCCCATTTTTCAATTGGGTTGTTTTTTGTTTTGAGTTGTATGAGCTCTTTGTATATTTTGGAAGTTAAGCCCTTGTTGGTGACATCATTTGCAAATATTTTGTCCAGTTCCTTAGGTTGTCCTTTTGTTTTCATTGTGGTTTCCTTTGTTGTGCAAAAGGTTGTAAGTTTGATTAGGTCCCTATTGGTTTTTTTTGTTTTTATTTCTGTTGCTTTGGGAGACTGAACTAAGAAAATATTGGTACGATTTATGTCAGAGAATGTGTTGCCTATGCTCTCTTCTAGGAGTTTTATAGTGTCATGTTTTATGCTTAAATCTTTAAGCCATTTTGAGTTTACTTTTGTACATGGAGTGAGGGTGTGTTCTAACTTCATTGATTTGCATGCAGCTGTCCAAATTTTCCAGCATCACTTGCTGAAGAGACTGTCTTTTTCCCATTTTATATTTGTGCTTCCTTTGTCAAAGATTAATTGACCATAGGCATGTGGGTTTATTTCTGGGCTCTCTATTCTGTTCCATTGATCCGTATGTCTGTTTTTGTGCTAATACTACACTGTTTTGATTATGGTAGTTTTATAGTATTGTCTGAAGTCTGGGAGATTATACTTCCTGCTTTGTTTTTTGTTCCTCAGGATTGCTTTGGCAATGCTGGGTTTTTTATGGTTCCATATAAATTTTAGGATTATTTTTTCTAGTTCTGTGAAAAATGCCATGGGTAACTTGATAAGGATTGCATTAAATCTGTAGTTTGCTTTACGTAGTATTACCATTTTAACAATATAAATTCTTCCAATCCAAGAGCATGGAATATCTTTCCATTTCTTTGAATCCTTTCTAATTTTCTTTATTAATGCTTTATACTTCTTTGCATATAAGTCTTTCACTTCCTTGGTCAGTTTTATTCCTAGGTATATTGGGGGTTTTTGGTATAATTTTAAAAGGTAATTTTTAAACACACTTTCTTTCTGATATTTAATTGTTAGTGTAAATAAATGCAACTGATATCTGAATGTTAATCTTGTATCCTGCTACTTTGCTGAATTCATTTATTAAATCTAGTAGTTTTTGTGTGGAGTCCTTAGGGTTTTCTATATATGTATCATGTCATCTGCATATAGTGACAATTGTACTTCTTTCCAATTTGGATACCATTTATTCCTATTTCTTGTCTGATTGCTGTGGCTAGGAATTACATTACTATGTTGAATAGAAGTGGTGAGAGTGGGCATCCTTGTTTTGTTCCACATTTTAGCAGGAAGGCTTTCAGCTTTTCACCTTTGAGCATTATATTCACTGTGGGTTTGTCATAAATGGCTTTTATTATGTTGAGATATGTTCTCTCTATACCCACTTTGATTTGCATATGTTGAACCATCCTTGTGAACTTGGGATGATTACCACTTGGTCTTAGTGTATGATATTTTTTATGTGTTGTTAGATTTAGTTTGCTAATATTTTGTTGAGAATTTTTGCATCTATATTCATCAAAGATATAGACCTTTAGTTTTCTCTTTTGGTGGTATCTTTGTCTGGTTTTGGTATCAGGGTGATGGTGTTTCATAGAATGTCTTTGGGAGTGTTCCCTCCTCTTCAATCTTTTTTATTTTTTTAATTTTTATTGGAGTATAGTTGATTTACAATGTTGTGTTAGTTTCAGGTCCTCCTTTCAATATTTTGGAAGAGTTTGAGAAGAATGAGTATAAGTTCTTCTTTGTATGTTTTTTAGAATTCACCTATGAATCCATCTGGTCTTGGACTTCTGTTTGTAGGGAATTTTTTAAAATTACAGATTCTATTTCACCTCTACTGATCTTTCTGTTCTAATTATCTATATCTTCTTGATTCAGTCTTGGTGGTCTGTATGTTTCTAGAAAGCTGTCCATTTCTTCAATGTCAAATTTGTTGGCATATAATTAATCATAGTATTCTCTTATTTTTGTGTGTTTCTGTGATATCATTTGAGATTTCTCCTTTTTCATTTCTTATTTTGTTTATTTGGGTTCTGTCTCTTTTCTTCTTGGTGCCAATTTATTTGCCCTTTCAAAGAATAAACTCTTGGTTTTATTGATTTTTTCTACTGTTTTTATATCTCTATTTTATTTATTTCCTCCCTGATCTTTATTATTTCCTCCTTCTGCTGACTTTAGGTTTTGTTTGTTCTTATTTTTCTAATTTTTTATAAGTGGTAGATTAGGTTGTTTATTTGATTTTTTTTTTTTTTTTTTTTTTTTTTTTTTTTTGGTTTTGAGGAAGGTGTGTATTGCTATGAACTTCCCTCTAAAAACTGCTTTGGCTGCATCCTATAGATTTTGTATGCTTGTGTTTTCATTGTCAATTGTCTCAAGGTATTTTTTAATTTCCTTTTTGATTTCCTCATTGAGGCATTTTTTTTTGTTTTATTGTTTTTTGGGGTTTTATTTAGTAGCATGTTGTTTAGCCTCCATGTAATCTTATTTTTCTCATTTCTTTTCCTATGGTTGATTTCTAGTTTCATGCCTTTATGGTCAGAGAAGATGCTGGAAATAATTTACATGTGCTTAAGTTTGTTGAGGTTAGTTTTCTTGCCTAGTATGTGGTCAATCCCAGAAAGTGTTCCATGTGCACTTGAAAAGAATGTTTACTCTGTTTATTTGTATGTAATGTCTTGAAAATATCAATTAAGTCTAACTGTTCTATTGTAACATTTAGGATCTCTGTTTCCTTATTGATTTTCTCTCTAGAAGATCGGTCCATTGATGTGAGTGGGGTATTAAAATCTCCTACTATTATTGTATTCCCATCAATGTCTCCCTTTATATCTATTTGTATTTGCTTTATGTATTTGAATGCATCTGTATTAGGTGCATATATGTTAACAGTATAAAACCCTGTTCTTGTATTGATCCTTTATATGTTGATAGTGTTGGTTTTAAAGTCTATTTTGTCTGATATGAGTATTTCAACTCTCGATTTCTTTTGATTTCTGTTTTCATAAAATATGTTTTTTCATACCCTCACTTCAGTCTATGTGTTTCTTTTGCCCTAAAGTAGGTCACTTGTAGGCAATATAATGTAGGCTCTTGGTTTTTTATCCAGTCTGACATTCTGTGTCTTTTGATTGCAGCATTCAGTCCATTGACATTTAAGGTAATTATTGATACATGTGTATTTATTGCCATATTAAACCTTGTTTTCCAGTTGATTCTTTGTTTCTTCTTTGTTCCTTTCTTTTTGTTTTCTTTTTGTGGTTTGGTTATTTTCTTTTATTTTATGCTTGTGTTCTCTTCCTTTTGGTTTTGTGAATCTATTGTATGTTTTTTTTTGTTGTTGTTGTTTTTTTTGCAGTATGTGGGCCTCTCACTGCTGTGGCCTCTTCCGTTGCGGAGCACAGGCTCCGGACGTGCAGGACCAGTAGCCATAGCTCATGGGCCTAGCCACTCTGCAGTATGTGGGATCTTCCTGGACCGGGGCATGAACCCATGTCCCCTGCATCGTCAGGCGGACTCTCAACCACTGCGCCACCAGGGAAGCCCTATTGTATGTTTTTGATTTGTGGTTGCCCTCTTTTTCAAGTATGTTAACCACTTCCTATATCTGCTTTCTTTAGATTGATAGTCATACAGGATCAAACACTTTTTTTAAAAAAATCTGTGTTCTCTTAATCTCCTTCCCCATATTTTATGATTTTGATGTCCTTTTTTACATCTTCATGTTTATCCTTTTGCTGTTCATTGTGTTTATTTTTGCTTTTAGAAATAATTCTTTTTCTCTCTCTCTTTTTGATCTGTGTACTGGATAATTTAAGTAATTCACTTTCAAATTATGATTTTCTCCTTCTTACATCTTCTTGCTTCTTCTCTATGTAGAGAAGATCTTTCAATATTTCTTATAGGACAGGTTGAGCATTGCTGTATTATTTTAGTTTTTGCTTGTCTGAGAAATTCTTTATTTCTCCTTCTATTCTAAATGATAATCTAGCTGAGTAGAGTTTTCTAGGTTGCAGATTTTTCCCTTTCAAGACTTTATATATATTTTGCCACTTCCTTCTGACTGCAGTGTTTCTGTAGAGAAATCAGCTGATAGACTTATGGGAGTTTTCTTGTAATTAACTCTTTCTTTTTTAACTTGCTGCCTTTACAATCCTCTCTTTCTTTTTAAATTTTGCCATTTTATTATAATATATCTTGGTGTAGGTTTGTTTTGGTTTATCTTGTTTTGGACTCTCTGTGCTTCCTGTATTTGGATAATCTGTTTCCTTCTTTAGGCTTGGAAAGTGTTCAGCCACAAGTTTTTCAAATAACTTTTCAATCAACTTTTCTCTTTCTTCTCCTTCTGTAATCCTTATTATGTGTAGATTGGAATGCTTTATATTATCTCATAGACCTCTTATATTGCTTTCATTTTTTTCCAATTTGGCTTCCTGTTTGACATTTCAATTGGGTAATTCACATTATTCTATCTTCTAGATCATTTATTCTTTCTTCTGCATTATTCATTCTGCTATTCATTGCCTTGAGCTCAGCTTTCATTTTGGCAAATGAATTTTCTAATTTTTCTTGGCTCCACTTTAGAGTTTCTAGGTTATTTTTAAGTAATCTGCATTTCTGTCAATAGCCGTTCATTCCTTCAGGATTTTCATTATCTCCTTTTTAACTCAGTGTCTATTAGATTGAAGAGGTCTGTTTCATTGTTTATTCCGCCAGGAGAATTCTCTTGGTCTTTAACTAAGAGTGATTCTTCTGCTTCTTCATTTTGCTTGTATTTATCTTACTCTGTGAGCTTAGGGGAACCAATTACCTACAGTTGTCTTGGAGGGCTATTTATATGTGGGAGCATCCCTGAATAGCTTATATAGGTTTAACATGTTTTTGGCATGAGGGCTGTTTTTTGTCTGGATGCTGGCAGTATCTTTCCTCAGCATGTATAGGCCATTATCGTCTATATTTTTTTAAACGATTATATATATATATATATATATTTCTTTTTTTAACATCTTGTTGGAGTATAATTGCTTCAAAATGTTGTGTTAGTTTCTGCTGTATAAAAAAGTGAATCAGCTATATGTATGCATATATCTCCATATCCTCTCCCTCTTGTGCCTCTCTCCCGACCTCCTTATCCCACCTTTTTGGTAGTTAGAAAGCACCAAGCTGATCTCCCTGTGCTATGCAGCTGCTTCCCTCTAGCTATCTCTTTTACATTTGGTAGTGTATATATGTCCATGTCACTCTCTCACTTCTTCCCAGCTTACCATTCCCCCTCCCCATGTCTTAAGTCCATTCTTTACGTCTGCATCTTTATTCCTGTCCTACCCCTAGGTTCCTCAGAATCATTGTTTTTTAGATTCCATATATATGTGTTAGCATATTGTATTTGTTTTTCTCTTTCTGACTTACTTCACTCTGTATGAGAGACTCTAGGTCCATCCACTTCACTACAAATAACTCAATTTCGTTTCTGTTTATGGCTGAGTAATATTCCATTGTATATATGTGCCACAACTTCTTTATCCATTCATCTGTCAATGGACACTTAGCTTGCTTCCATGTCCTGGTGATTGTAAATAGTGTACATGAACATTGTGGTACATGTCTAATTTTGAATTATGGTTTTCTCAGTGTATATGTCCAGTGGTGGGATTGCTGGGTCATATGGTAGTTCTATTTTTAATTTTTTAAGGATCCTCCATATTGTTCTCCATAGTGGCTGTATCAATTTACATTTCCACCAACAGTGCAAGAGGGTTCCCTTTTCTTCACACCCTCTCCAGCATTTATTGTTGGTGAGTTTTTTGATAATGGCCATTATGATCATTGTGAGGTGTTACCTCACTGTGGTTTTGATTTGCTTTTATCTAATGATTAATGATGTGGAGCATACTTACATGTGTTTGTTGGCAATCTGTATATCTTCTTTGGAGAAATGCCTATTTATGTCTTCCACTCATTCTTGGATTGGGTTATTTGTTTTTGATATTGAGCTGCATAAGCTGCTTGTAAATTGTGGAGATTAATTCTTTGTCTGTTGCTTCATTTGCAAATATTTTCTCCCATTCTCAGGGTTGTCTTTTCGTCTTGCTATGGTTTCCTTTGTTGTGCAAAAGCTTTTAAGTTTCATTAGGTCCCATTTGTTTATTTTTGTTTTTATTTCCATTTCTCTAGGAAGTGGGTCAAAAAGAATCTTGTGATTTATGTTATAGAGTGTTCTTCCTATGTTTTCCTCTAAGAGTTTTATAGTGCCTGGCCTTACATTTAGGTCTTTAATCCACTTTGAGTTTATTTTTGTGTATGGTGTTAGGGAGTGTTCTAATTTCATTCTTTTACAGGTAGCTGTCCAGTTTTCCCAGCACAACTTATTGAAGAGGCTGCCTTTTAAACACTGTATATGTAGGTGACCATATGTGCATGGGTTTATCTCCAGGCTTTCTATCCTGTTCCAGTAATCTATATTTCTGTTTTTGTGACAGTACCATACTGCCTTGATTACTTTACCTTTGTAACATAGCATGACGTCAGGGAGCCTGATTCCTCCAGCTCCATTTTCCTTTAAGATTGCTTTGGCTATTCAGGGTCTTTTGTGTTTCCATAAAGTTGTAAACTTTTTGTTCTAGGTTTGTGAAAAATGCCATAGTTTGATAGGGGTTGCATTGGATCTGTAGATTGCTTTCAGTAGGATAGTCATTTTCACATAGTTGATTCTTCCAATCAAAGAAGAGGGTATATCTCTCCATCTGTTTGTATCATCTTTAATTTCTTTCAGTGTCTTATAGCTTTCTGAGTGCAGGTTTTTTACATCCTTAGGTAGGCTTATTCCTAGGTATTTTATTCTGTTTTTTGCAGGGAAAAATGGGAGTGTTTCCTTAATTTGTCTTTCAGATTTTTCATCACTAGTGTATAGGAATTCAAGAAATTTCTGTGCATTAATTTTTTATCCTGCTACTTTACCAGATTCATTGATTAGCTCTAGTAGTTTTCCAGTAGCATCTTTAGGATTCTCTATGTATCATGTCATCTGCAAACAGTGACAGTTTTACTTTTTCTTTTCTGATTTGGATTCCTTTTATTTCTTTTTCTTCTCTGATTGCTGTGGTTAAAACTTCCAAAACTATGTTGAATAATAGTGGTGAGAGTGGGCAACTTTGTCTTCTTCCTGAACTTAGAGGAAATAGTTTCAGTTTTTCACCATTGAGGATGATGTTGGCTGTGGGTTTGTCATATATGGCCTTCATTATATTGAGGTAGGTTTCCTTTATGTGTACTTTCTGAAGAGTTTTTTATCATAAATGAGTGTTGAATTTTGTTGAAAGCTTTTTCTGCATCTATTGAGATTATCATATGTTTTTATCCTTCAATTTGTTAATCTGGTGTATCGCATTGATTGATTTGCATATATTGAAAATCCTTGCATTCCTGGGATAAATGCCCCTTGATCATGGTGTATGATCCTTTTAATGTGCTGTTGGATTCTGTTTGCTAGTATTTTGTTAAGGAGTTTTACATGTATGTTCATCAGTGATATTGGCCTGTAGTTTTCTTTTTTTGTTATATCATTGTCTGGTTTTGGTGACAGGGTGATGGTGACCTTGTAGAATGAGTTTGGGGGTGTTCCTCTCTCTGCTATATTTTGGAAGACTTTGAGAAGGATAGGTGTTAGCTCTTCCCTAAATGTTTGATAGAGTTTGCCTGTGAAGCCATCTGGCACTGGAGTTTTGTTTGTTGAAAGATTTTAAATTACAGTTTTAATTTCAGTGCTTGTGATTGGTCTGTTCATATTTTCTCTTTCTTCCTGGTTCAGTCTTGGAAAGTTGTGCTTTTCTAAGAATTTGTCCATTTCTTCCAGGTTGTCCATTTTATTGGCACATAGTTGCTTGTAGTTATCTCTCATGATCCTTTGTATTTCTGCAGTGTCAGTTGTTACTTCTCCTTTTTCATTTGTAATTCTGTTGTTACGAGTCTTCTCCCTTTTTTTCTTGATGAGTTTGGCTAATGATTTATCAATGTTGTTTATCTTCTCAAAGAACCAGCTTTTAGTTTACTGATCTTTTCTACTGTTTCCTTCATTTCTTTTTAATTTATTTCTAATCTGATTTTTATGATTTCTGTTCTTCCACTAACTTTGGGGGTTGTTTTTTTGCTTTTCTTCCTTCTTGAATTGCTTGAGGTGTAAGGTTAGGTTTTTTATTCGAGATTTCTCTTGTTTCTTTAGGTAGGATCGTATTGCTATAAACTCCCCTCTTAGAACTGCTTTTGCTGCATCCCATAGGTTTTGGATCATTGTGTTTTCATTGTCATTTGTTTCTAGGTATTTTTTAATTTCCTCTTTGATTTCTTCAGTGATCTCTTGGTTATTTAGTAGCATATTGTTTAGCCTCCATGTGTTTGTATTTTTTATAATTTTTTCCCTGTTATTCATATCTCATCTCATAGTGTTGTGTTCAGAAAATATACTTGATATGATTTCAATTTTCTTAAATTTACCAAGGCTTGAATTTTGATCCAGATATGATCTATCCAGGAGAGTGTTCCATGAGCAATTGAGAAGAAAGTATATTCATTCTTTCTGGATGTAATGTCCTATAACTATCAGTTAAGTCCATCTTATTTAATGTATCATTTAAAGCTTGTGTTCCCTTATTTATATTCTGTTTTGATGATCCGTCTATTGGTGAAAGTGGGGTGTTAAAATCCCCTACTATTATTGTGTTACTGTAGAGTTCCCCTTTTATGGCTGTTAGCTTTTGCCTTATGTATTGAGGTGCTCCTATGTCGGCTGTATAAATATTTACAATTGTTATATCTTCTTCTTGGATTGATTGCTTGATCATTATGTAGTGTCTTTCTTTGTCTCTTCTAATAGCCTTTACTTTAAAGTCTATTTTGTCTGATAGGAGAATTGCTACTCCAGCTTTCTTTTGATTTCCCTTTGCATGGAATATCTTTTTCCATCCCCTCTCTTTCAGTGTACATGTGTCCCTAGGTCTGAAGTGGATCTCTTGTAGACAGCATATATATGGGTCTTGTTTTTGTATCCATTCAGCCAGTGTGTGTCTTTTGTGTGGAGAATTTAATCCATTTACTTTTAAGGTAATTATCAATATGTATGTTCCTATTACCATTTTCTTAATTGTTTTGGATGTGTGTTTGTCTGTCCTTTCTTTCTCTGTGTTTCCTGCCTAGAGAAGTTCCTTTAGCATTTGTTGTAAAGCTGGTTTTTGTGGTGCTGAATATTCTTAGTTTTGCATGTCTGTAAATGTTTTTATTTCTCCTTTGAATCTGAATGAGATGCTTGCTGGGTAGAGTAATCTTGGTTGTAGGTTTTCCCCTTTCATCACTTTAAATATGTCCTGTCACTCCCTTCTGGCTTGCAGAGTTTCTGCTGAAAGATCAGCTGTTAACCTCATGGGAATTCCCTTGTACATTATTTGTTGCTTTTCCCTTGTTGCTTTTAATATTTTTTTCTTTGTATTTAATTTTTGATAGTTTGATTAATATGTCATAGAATGTTTCTCCATAGATTTATCCTGTATGTATGTATCCTGTATCCTCTCTGCTCTTCTGGGTCTTGATTATTTCCTTTCCCATGTTAGGGAAGCTTTCAACTGTCATCTCTTCAAATATTTTCCTGGACACTTTCTTTTTCTCTTCTTCTGGGACCCTATAATTCGAATGTCAGTGCATTTAATGTTGTCCCAGAAGACTCTGAGACTGTCCTCAATTCTTTTCATTCTTTTTTCTTTATTCTGCTCTGTGGTAGTTATTTCCACTATTTTGTCTTCCAACTCACTTATCCATCCTTCTCCCTAAGTTATTCTGCTATTGATTCCTTCTAGAGAATTTTTAATTTCACTTATCTTGTTGTTCTTCATTGTTTGTTTGGTCTTTAGTTCTTCTTGGTCCTTGTTAAACGTTTCTTGTATTTTCTCCATTCTATTTTTTAAAATTTTGGATCATCTTTATTTTCATTAGTCTGAATTCTTTTTTCAGGTAGACTGCCTATTTCTTGTTCATTTGTTTGATCTGGTGGGTTTTTACCTTGCTCCTTCATCTGCTGCGTATTTCTGTGTCTTCTCATTTTGCTTAACTTACTGTTCTTGCGGTCTCCTTTTGGCAGGCTGCAGGTTCTTAGTTCCCATTGTTTTTGATGTCTGACCCCAGTGGGTGAGGTTGGTTCAGTGGTTTGTGTAGGTTTCCTGGTGGAGGGGACTATTCCTGTGTTCTGATGGGTGGGGCTTGATCTTGTCTTTCTACTGAGAAGGATCACTTCCACTGATGTGTTTTGGAGTGTCTATGAACTTAGTATGACTTTAGACATCCTCTCTGCTAGTGGGTGGGGTTGTGTTCCTGTCTTGCTAGCTGTTTGGCATGGGGCATCCAGCACTCGAGCTTGCTGGCCATTGGGTGGAGTTGGGTCTTAACGTTGAGAAGGTGATCTCTGGGAGAGCTCTCACCAATTGATATTACACTGGGATGGGAGGTCTCTGATCATCCAATATGCTGGACTCAGCTTTCCCATTTTGCAGGCTCAGGCCTGACACTGGGATGGAGCACCAAGACCCTACCAAGCACACAGCTCAGTAGAAAAGGAAGAAAAAAATGGAAAAAAAATAATAATAATTTTTTAAAATTTTTTAATTAAAATTAAAGTAAGAAAAAAAAGAAGACAGCTACCTAACCAAATCCACCAATGATCACAAGCACTAGAAAGTAAACTAAGATAAACATAAAAATAAGAAACAAAGCAGTCACAGAAAGCAAACTCCACATTTAGGTTTATTCCCAAAGTCCACTGCCTCAATTTTGGGAACAATTTTTGCCTATTCAGCTTTTCCACAGTTGCAGCATCCATCATGTTGATTGTGGGGATATAATCTGCTACTTCTGATGCTTCACAGATAAATTTCCCTTTCTCTTCTTTGTTCATACAGCTTCTGGGTTTCATCTTTGGTTTTGGCCCTGCCTATATGTGTAGGTCACCCTCAGTTATCTGTTCTCTGCCCAGGAAAGAGGAGGTTAAAGCAGCAGCTGATTAGGGCCCTCTGGTTCACTCAGGCTGGGTAGACGGATCTGACTTCTGAATCCCAAGCCTCTGCTCCCAGCCCCCACCTGCCCTGGTGGGTGAGCACACAGACATCTCAGCCTAGTGAGTGCTGGTCGGCACCAATCCTCTGTGCAGGAATCTCTCTTATTTGCCCTCTGCACCCTTGTTGCTGGGCTCTCCTCCATGGCTCCAAAACTTCCCCTCCCACCTTCCCCCTATACCTGCCAGTGAAGGAACTCCCTGGTGTTTGGGAACAGTTCCTTATTCACAGCTGCCTCCTAGAGGTGCAGGTCCTATCCATATTCTTTTGTTTCTGTTTTTTCTTTTTTCTTCTGCCCTACCCAGGTACTTGCTTATTTTCTTGCCTTTTGGTAAGTCTGAGGTCTTCTGCCAGTGTTCAGTAGGTGTTTTGTAGGAGTTGTTCCACATATAGATGTATTTTTGATGTATTTGTGGGGAGGAAGATGATCTCCACATCTTACTCCTCCACCATCTTGAAGGTCTCCTCCCATAATTTTCTTCATAGGTGGTGTGCAGGTGCATGGCCCACACTCGCTCCCAGGAAGGTGAGTGCAGGAGTTGGTTCCAGGTCATGTTACCGTTGTTGTTGGTGGTGGTCTGTGGCACTCCCAGGGAGGTGGGTGCAGTGACTGGCACTGGGTTGCAGGACCCTCAGTGGCCACAGTGGGTTGCACACCCTCCCAGGTTTTCCAGGACAGCAGTTGGTGTCCAGTCGTGGGATCCTCTGCAGCAGTGGTGAGTTTCATGTGCTTATGGGAAGACAAGGGCAGTGGTTGGCTCCCAGTTGCGGGACCCTTGGTGGCTGTAGCAGTCTGTGCCTGCCTCTGGAGTTCAAGATGGCAGTGGTGGCTCACACCTACCCCCAGAGCTCGTTACGTGGTGCCCTGCCACCTGAGAACACATGCTGAGAAAGAACCTCTTATAGTGGGTCCATCCCTCTCCTTGTGTGCCTCCAAACAATGGTGCACTGCCTCTCTGGTGGGCCTAGCCTCCTCCTATACCACACCCTAGCCCCCTCAGGCTCTCTCCACAGAGTCAACCCCAGCCATCTCTCCCAGGTCTGACCTCTGAAGTCTGAGCCTCAGCGTCCAGCCCCCGCCTCCCCCAGCAGATGAGTGTATCAGGCTGGGAGTGCCAGAAGGCACTGACCATCTGTGCAGGTCTCTCTCCACTTTGCCCTCCACAAACTGGTTGTGCACTCTCCTCCGAGTCTCCAAAGCTCCCCCTTTGTCCTTGCTGATCTCCCTGCCAGTGAGGGGACTTCTCAGGGTGCTCTAATCTTTCCTCTTTCACAGCTCCCTCCCCAGGGGCACAGGTCCTGTCCTAATTCCTTTCTCTCTACTTTTATTTCTTTTGTCTTTTGTCCTACCCAGTTATGTGGAGATTTTCTTGTCCCTTTGGAAGTCTGAGGTCTTCTGCCAGTGTACAGTAGATGTTCTGCGAGAATTGTTCCACATGTAGATGTATTTTTGATGTATTTGTGGGGGAACGTGAGTTCCATGTCTTACACCTCCACCAACTTAATCCAATCCTCTGAGGTTGGGTCTTTTTTTAAATGTTTATTTTAAGCATTTCAAAATACAAACACACACAAAACCACACATAGTAAAATGACAGCCCATATAACAGCCAACTTATCAACATTTTGTCAGAATGGCTTCATCTGTAATTCTGTGTTGGCATTTCATTTGTTATAGTTTATATACAATGAAATGTATAGATCTAAAGTGTGCAATTCCAAGAGACTTGTTGAATGCTTAACCCATGGAATTCATAGTCTTATCAATATATAGATTTCTATCACCCCAGAAGCTCTCTCATATCCACTTCTTATCAATTCTCAACTTCATAGGCAACCACTTCTTTGATTTCCATTGCAACAGATTTTCACCTGTTCTAGAACTTTATATAATTAAAACATTCAGCAATTGTCCTTATTTACCTGGCTTCTTAGCTCAAAATAATGGTTTTGAGATTTATCAACAGTGTTGTACATATCATTAATTCATTCCATTATATAGCTGAATAAAAATTTATTAAATGAATATATGAGTTTATCCATTCTCTTGTTGAAGATTTTTGTTGTTGATGTTTGTTTTTTTCTGTTTTTGGCTATAAATAGTCTGTGCACAGTTCCAGTTCTCTAGAGTAAATACCTAAAAGTGGAATTCCCAGCTCTTAGGTTAGATGTATGTTTAAATTTAAAAATAGTTTTCCAGGTTGGTTTCACAACGTTACATCCCATCAAAAATATACAAGTGTCCTGATTGCTCTGCACCTTCATCAGCACTTGATGTTGTCAATTTTATTAATATTATCCACTTTACTGGATTTACTGGATATGTAGGAGTGGTTGTAATATGCATATTCTTGATAACTAATGATATTAGAAACTATTTCATGTGCTTATTGCCACTCACTTAGGAAGTGTTCTTTAACAATTTTTACTTTTTTTAAATTATGTAATTGAATTGTGAGATTTATATATTGTAGATATAATTTATTTGTCAAATATACATACTGTGACTATTTCTCCCAGTTATTTGATGGTCGACTTATTTCTTTGTGTGTCTATTCCTGAGCAGATTTTAAGTTTAAAAAGTACAATATATTTCTCTGTCTTAAGAAATCTTTTGCTTATCCTCAACTTATGAAGATATTCTCAGTTTTCGTGGAAAAGAATATTGAGATATATAATTTATCTCAAATTATTTTTGGAAATAGGGCTTCAAATTTAGTTTTTCCACATATAGCTGTTCCAGCAACCTCTTTTGAAAAGACTTCCCTTTTCCATAGTTGCTTTTGGTACCTTTGTCAAATACAATGGATTAAATAAATATGGGTCATTTCTGGACTTCTGTTTTATTCATTTACATAAATATCCTTACATAAATATCTCAGTGTCTTGATTAATGTTGCTTATAGTAAGTCATAAATAATGAAGTATAAAGTAGTGCAATTCTTCTTACTTTGTATTTCTTCTTGAAAATTGTTTTAATCAAGATATTTGAGATCATTTGCTTTTTCTTATAAATTTTAGAATGATCTTGACAATTTTTAAAAAAAGCCCTCTTGAGATTGTGAATGTGATTGTTTTTGTTTTGAATTAATAGAGCAATTTGAGAAGTGAAATCTTAACAATATTAACTCATCCAATCCATAAATATGGTAAGCTCTCCATTTATATAGTTTTTCTTTATTGTGTGTCACCAATATTTTCTGATCTTACATGTAAAAATCTAGCTCAACTTTTATTAATCATTATTTAATGATTTTGATGCCATTGTAAATGATATTTTTCTAATTTAATTTTCTAAATATTTGTTGACAATACATAGAAATACATTTAATTTTTGTATATTGTCTTTGCATTGTGCAATCCTGCCAAATTCAAATATATGTTCTGGTAGGTTTTTTACAGATTACTTAAGATGTTTCTGTGCACACAATCATGCCTTCAGCAAATAAGATAATTTTACTTTTTCTTTCCAAATTTATGCTCTTTCTTTTTTTTCTTGCTTATTAAACTGCTCAAACTTCTATAACAATGTCTAATAATAATGGTAAAACTGTAAATCTTTTTCTTGTTCCTTTTATCATTAAGAATCATTCTAACTGTAGATGTTTTATACATGTCTGTTATTAAGAAGTATTCATCTATTCCTAGTTTTGAGAACACATACACACCCAATAGATATTGCATTATGTAAAATGCTACTTTCTGCAACTACTGAGATGATTATATGATTGTCCTCTTTCATTCTGTTAATGTGGTAAATTAAACTGATTAGTTTTCAATTATTAAACCAGCCTTGCATTTCTGAGATAAACCCATTTAGCCATGTTAAATTATCTTTTTACAGTTATTGTATATGTAATTTAGTAATATTACATTAGGGATTTTCTTGCCTATATTAATGAGTGATATTCTTTATAGTTTTCTTGTAACCATTTTGTCTAGACTTTATGTCAGGATTATGCTGGCCTTAAAAAATGTTATATCTATTTTCTTTTCTTGAGAGTTGTTTCTTTTTTCATCTTTTTTTTTTTTTTTTTTTTTTTTTTTTTTGCGGTACATGGGCCTCTCACTGCTGTGGCCTCTTCTGTTGCAGAGCACAGGCTCCAGACGTGCACGCTCAGAGGCCATGGGTCACAGGCCCAGCCACTCCGCAGCACGTGGGATCTTCCTGGACCGGGGCACGAACCCATGTCTGCTGCATTGGCAGGCGGACTCTCAACAACTGCGCCACCAGGGAAGCCCTTCATCTTTTCTTTATTTAGATTAAATTCTAATTAAATAATACCTATTCTCATGGCTTATTAGCCACAGTTTTCTTTTCTTTTTAAGTGGTTGCTTTAGGGACATTATTATGCATCTTTAATTTTCAGTCAGCCATAAATTAATATCACTTGTATTTGTTTTCTATGGCTGCTGTAACAAATCATAACAAATTTAGTGACTTAAAACAGCATAGATTTATCATATTACAGTTCTGTAGGTTAGAAGTTTGACACAGGTTTCTCATTGGACCAAAACAAATGTATCAGTAAAACTGCATTTATTTCTGAAGACTCTAGAGAAGAATCAGTTTCCTTGCCTTTTCCAAGTTGTAGAAGCTTCCCAAATTCTTTGACTCATGGTCACCTTTTTCCATCTTCAGAGCCTTCAATGATGCACTTCTCTGATAATTCTTTCATAGTCAGACCTCTTTCTGAACACTGCCAAAAAAAGTTATTTACTTTTAAGAACCCATGTGATTTATTTAACTACCAGGATAATCCATGATTATTTCTCCATTTTAAGGCCCTTAACTTAATCACCAGCAAAATCCCTTTGCCATGTAAGGTAACATATTTGCAGATTCTGAGTATCAGGACATAAGTAACTTTGGGGAGTATAATGCCTATCACACCATTTCACACAAAATGTAAGAGATTTACAACAGTGTATTTTCACTTAACCTCTACTCATCCTTTGTGCTATTGTTGTCATGCATTTTATTTTTATATATGTTATTGTAATATTGTGATTTATAAGAAATTATATATTTGATCATTCAGATGACCAAAATTTATCCTATATATTTGGTCCTCATCCACAGTTCATGGTTCAGAGCTTCCAAAACACTTGGAATTTCCTGAGCAAAAATAGCAATTGAAACAATTTGTTGTATTTAGTCCTCAGTTCCTGAAAGTGCTTCAGAGCCATAAAGTGAAACTTTGTGCTTTATTATTATTTATAATAAGCCTCTTTCCACCACATTTGGGTTTATGTTAATGAGGTGGCTTTGGGAAAGTACCTAAGGATGGAGCCTGGTTGGCAGGGGAACCAACCGTGAATACTTTCAGTCCCAACCCTTGATTTGGCAGTGGGGGAGGGGGAGAGGAGATGGAGGTTGAATTAATCACCAAAAACCAATGATTTAACTCAAACATGCCTATGTAATGAGCCTCCATAAAATCCCAAAAGGATGGGGTTGAGAGAGCTTCCAGGTTGGAGAACCATAACGCTTCCACATTCCAACTGGTCAGGCCCAATTTCCATGGGGACAGAACCTCCTCTGTGCAGGACCTCACCCTATGTATCTCTTTATCTGGCTGTTGATTTGTATCCTTTAATATCTTTTGTAATAAACTGGTAATCTAGTGAGTAAATAAGCTTTCTGAGTTCTGTGAGCCACTCTAGTGAGTTAATCAAACCCAAAGAGGCAGTTCTGGGAAACCCCAATTCTTAGCTGGTCAGTCAGAAGCACAGGCTTTCAACTGGCATCTGAAGTGGAGAGTAGCCTTGTGAGACTGAGCCATTAACCTGTGGAATCTGATGCTATCTTCAGGTAAATAGTGTCAGAATTGAGTTGAATTGTTCGATATCTAGTTGGTGTTCATAGATTTGCTTGGTGGTGTGGGAAACACCTCTCACCCCCAGCACACACATACACACACACACACACACACACACACACACACACACACACACACTGGAATTGGGTCTAGAAACCTTTTAGTTATAAGCTTCTCAAGAGATAATTCCTATTTTGCTTTGAGAATTACTTTTTATTTATTTATTTTTATTAATTTATTTATTTTGGGCTGTCTTGGGTCTTTGTTGCTGCACTTGGACTTTCTCTAGTTGCGGTGAGAACAACTCTTTGTTGAGGTACATGGGCTTCTCATTGTGGTGTGTTCCCTTGTTGCAGAGCATGGGCTCTAGGCGTGCAGGCTTCAGTAGTTGTGGCATGCAGGCTCAGTAGTTGTGCCTCGTGGGCTCTAGAGCACAAACTCAGTAGTTTCGGCGCACAGGCTTTGTTACTCCGTGGCATGTGGGATCTTCCCGGACCAGGGAATGAAACCATGTCCCCTGCACTGTCAGGTGGATATTTAACGACTATGCCACCAGGGAAGTCCCTAGACAATTATCTTTTAAATAAATTTTTAAATGATAAAAATTATCATTTATGTATTTTATTTTTTTAATTATTTTACCTTTATTTATTAAGAATATTTTTGCTGGATAATGAATCTAGGTTCACAGATTTAATTTTAATTTCAGCATTTTAAAGATGCCATTCTATGTCATCTTACTCACATCTTTTTTATGAGAAGTCAGTGATACTCACCTATTGGTTCCCAGAAGTAGTGAGTTTTTCCTTTGGCATGTTTTTAGCAATTTAACTGTCATGTGCTTTGATGTAGTTTTCTTTGAACATATGTTTATTGGCCTTTATTTCTATTACTGGGTCTGTGGTTTTATATTTTTCATAAAATTGGGAAAATTCTCTCTTCTTTCTTCCTGGCACTCCAATTATATATATGTCTTATTTATATTGGTATTTTCCAACAGGTCACTATGACTCTGTTATTTTTTTATTTATAGTTTATTTGTTTTTTTCTCTATCCCATAGTTTGTACAGGTCAAGCCCATCCAGGTAATTTTTTCAGGTGGTTCATTTTTTATTTCATACCTCTAGAGGGTTTCTGTTGATTACCTTCATCTTCAAAATTTGCTTTTTGTTTGTCAGAAAATTATGTACTGTATGCTGGACATTGTACATGCTTTTCTTTTAAAGTCTGAATTATACAGTTTTTTCTTTAAAGAATGTTGAATTATATTCTGGTACACTAATTTATTTTATTTGCTAATCCACATATTTTCCAGTCTTGATATTTGGATTTCTTAGTGTGGGTCTAGAATAAACTTTAATTCAGGTCTAGAATAGCCCTATTCCTTAGATTTGGCCTCTCTTTTGTTTCAAATAAATGCCTATATTATTCACCAAGGTTTCTCCACTTGGGATGATTAAGACTCCATTGTCTTCTAACCCTTCTAAAACCTCTGGAATTTCCATTTATTCTATAGCTACCTGGCAGTTTTTCTTGGTCAGGCCTCATGGAGTCTTGTCCTGTACATGCACAGTTTTCTTTTTTATAAACTACTAAAACTAGTCGTTTTTAGTCTAGTATTTTCTCATAGAATTAAGTTTGGGGTTTTTTTTCTGTTTAAGTTTGTTGTTTTTTTCTGGGGTTTTTTTTTCTGTTTCTGTTTTTTTTTTTTTTTTTTTTCTGTTTTTTAGATATTTTCCCCTGATCATTTCCCTGTCTCAGAATTATTTGTTCTCTTTCTGTATAAGATTGTGACTTTTTCCAGAGAACCAGCTTTTATATTTATTTCCCTTAATGGCTTACTTTTTTAAAAACATACTTATTTAAGTTTTTCTCTTAGTTATACAAGAGTTTGTAATATATATTCACAATTAATAAATGTCAATTTTCAAATAACACACAGCTGATTCACAGGTAGTGCAGATACCTTATAAGAGCATTCCCAATCTCATCCTCTCATCACTGATAACACTGCAGATATTTATTTTAGCTATCCATATGCAAAGTTGCATTGTTACAACAATCCCGATGCATTGTTACTCTTACTTTGAACAAAGAGTTCTCTATTAGATTAATTATTCCTTTTACAATGTTCTTTTTTTTTTTTTTTTTTCTTATGAGATTTCAGTGTCTGGTATATAACTTTTCTTCTGACTGAAGAATTTCTTTTAACTTTTCCTGCAGGTTAGGTCTACTGGCAATGAATTCCTTTAATTTTTTTCTCCTGAGTAAATCTTTATATCTCCTTCACTTTTGAAGGAGAATTTCACTGGATATAGAATTGGTGAGTTTTTTCTAATAACGTTTCACTCCATTTTTTTCTTGCTTGCATGATTTCTAAATGATAAGTCCAGTGAAATCTTTATCTTACTCTAAGAATAGGGTATCTTCTTTCTATGCCTTCTTTCAAGATTTTCTTTTTCTCCTTGGTTTTCTGCAGTTGTTATGCCTGTGTATAAATTTTTGGTGTTTACCCTGCTTAGTGTTCTCTGAACTTCCTATATCTGTGGTTTGGTGTTAATTCTTAATTCTGGAAAATTCTCATCCATTGGTAATTCAATCATTTATTCTGTTTTGTTCTTTGTTTTTTCTCTCATTCTGGTATTCTATTTTGAAATTATCCCACAATTCTTGAATAATTTGCTATGTTTTTTTCTTCATTCTTTTTTCCTCTTTGAATTTTAGTTAGGCAGTTTCTATTGACATATCTTCAGGCCTACTGAATCTTTCCTTGTGTGTGTCAAATCTACAGATGTGCTCATTAAAAGCATTCTTCATTATTTTTTACAATATTTTTGATTTCTAACATTTTTTAGTTCATTCTTTCTTAGAATTTCTATCTCTCTGATTTCATTACCCAGCCATTCTTGCATGTTGTCTACTTTTTCCATTAGATTCCTTAACATATTAATCATAGTTATTTTTATTCCCTACATGACAATTCCAAAAACAGTATTATATCTGATCTTGGTTCTGATGCTTATCTTTTTTTCTTTTACTTCAAAATTTTTTCTTGCTTTTTAATATGTTACATTAGTTTCCTGTTGCTCCTGTAAAATATTACAACATATTTAGTGGCTTAAAAGAGAAATTTATCCTCTCACAATTCTGGTGGCCAGAATTCTGAAATAAAAGTGTTAGTAAAAACATATTCTCTCTGGAGGCTCCAAGAAAGAATCTGGTTTTGCTACATTCTGGTTCTATTTGTTGTTGGCATTCTTGGGCTTGTGGCTGAATTTCTCTATCCTCTGCTTGTCTTCACATGGCCTTCTCCTCTCCTCTCTGTGTAATATTTTTCTGCCTCACTCTAATAAAGAGACTTTCTATTGCATTAAGAATCCACACAGGGGCTTCCATGGTGGTGCAGTGGTTGAGAGTCCGCCTGCTGATGCAGGGGACACGGGTTTGTGCCCTGGTCTGGGAAGATCCCACATGCCACGGAGGAGCTAGGCCTGTGAGCCATGGCCGCTGAGCTTGCGCATCTGGAGCCTGTGCTCCACACAGGAGAGGCCACAACAGTGAGAGGCCTGCGTACTGCAAAAAAAAAAAAAAAAAAAAAAGAATCCACCCAGAAATTCCAGGATGCTTTCCTCATCTCAAGGTTATTAATTATATCTGCAAAGAACCTTTTCCCTCCCAAATAAGATGACACTCACAATTCTAGGGGTTAGAATATGGACATTTTGGGGAGGTTACCATTCATCTCATTACACATGTAATATTTCACTGAAACTGAATTAAGTGCTTTTAGTGTGAGATTTTATGTTAATTTGTCTAGGAGTTGTTCTGTTTTTAGTATTTGTTTTAGCTGTAGGTATCAGAGGTTTCAATCTAGTATCCTTGTTTTTATCCCCTATTGTCTGTTTAAGAATAGAGTCTGGGGTTTCCCTGGTGGCACAGTGGTTGAGAGTCCACCTGCTGATGCAGGGGACATGGGTTTGTGCCGTGGTCTGGGAAGATCCCACAGGCCGTGGAGCGGCTAGGCCCGTGAGCCATGGCCGCTGAGCCTGTGCGTCCGGAGCCTGTGCTCCGCAACGGGAGAGGCCACAACAGTGAGAGGCCCACATACTGCAAAAAAAAAAAAAAGAATAGAGTCTGTTTTTTGTGCTCTTTCAGTTATAATATAATTTTGTTATACTGGAACCCTACTGATAGGGTAGTATGGGGGAAGGTATAGGTGAGGTATAGGGGAGGGGAAAATTCTATAGACTTATAACTATATCTCAATCTTATAATAGGCTTCTGTGCCTAGACTGTGTTTCTTAGCTTCCCCCCACCTCTCCCACTCAGATCAGACAGGAAGGCTAGAGTGTGCTAGAGTTGTATAACTACACTTTCCGCAAGTCAGATAAGGCTCTGGTAAAGCCTTCTCCCTGGAAATTACTTTTCCCCTCCTCCTTCCAGAAACATGAGATTTTTCTTGCATCTTTACTATGAAAACTGGTTCCTGACCATAACACTCACAATAGTATGGGGGGATCCCATAAGACTGCAGTTCCCAAGAGTTTCTAACTCATGCTAGTCTACACTCATCTTCCAGTAAGTTGTCAAAATTATCATTTAATTGTTTCTAATAGTTTATGTCTATAGTGGCTTCTGTTCCAGGTCAGCTGATCCTGGCTGTGATTCTCTGTATTCACCATTCTGTCTAGATTTTGGGGTGGTGGCTTGGCCTACAACCTCAATTCTGTTCTGAGTCCAAGAAAAGTTGTTAGTTTTCAGGGATTTTTTTCTTATTTAATGATGGTAATGATAACATCTAAGCTCTTCACATGTCAGAGCTGAAACTGATAGTCTAACATATTAATTTCTAATTTTATTTTTATTAATTAATTCACATTGTTATTTTTTCTAACTAAAAAGTGTGGATATTTAACTTGTTTTGTTTTTATGGATGGATATTTAATACTACGAATTTTCCTCTGAATACTCTTTGTTATAGCTTATAGATTCTGATATGTTGTGTTTTAACTATTATTACTTTTGATAGATTTCTATAAATTCTAGCAATTAAACATTTTTTCCATACATATACAGGATTTTAAAATTTCCTGTTAGAGGAAATATTTTGTTATTGTTTATTTTGTTGTAAATATCTAGTTTTATAACATTGATTAGGGGATGTTTTATGTATTCTTTCTTTGTTCTTGGATCTTAAGGGGGTGTGTGTGTGTGTGTGTGTGTGTGGTGTGTGCGTGTGTCCAAACATATGGTGAGTTTTCAAAAATGTTTCATGTATATTCAAAAGTGTATTCTCCATTATATTTGTTTCAGGTTTTATATTTAACTGGAAGAGCAATCATATGAATTTTTTATACTTTTCTATCTAATTACTATTCTGCAATACACTTGAAATTTTTAAGACTGAGAAAGTGTGTTAAAGTCACCAGTGATAGATTTGTCTATCTTTCCTTTTCTCTCTGTATCTCTGCATTGTAAAATTAACTACTGTGTTTTGAGGGTATATCTTATGTTAATAATTTTTACTTATTTTTATGAATATAGCTCAAATTTTTAAATAAATTCTATAGTTTAAAGACTTTCTGTCCTTGAAATTATTTTTTTAAAAAAGAAACAACAGACTATCAGCTCTAGAGATAATTGTTAAGGATTTCCCCTCAAAAGATTATTAACCTCCACATGGTTGTTAGTGTACTTAGAGATTCCCTACACACTTCTTTCAACTACCATGTTCATATGTCAATAACTGGCATAAAGTGTATTATTTGAACAATGCAATATAGTTAAATGATGAAGTTGAGTTCAATGTATTCACCAGTCCCCTGCACTTCTTATTTTTTTATACCAGGATTGTTTCTTTCATAAGTGTTACCTTCCTAGTCTCTGCAGAAATTTCTAAGGAATTGTTTAAGATCCCTGATCCTTCTTGAGCCAAGTAAGATGTTTGGTGAATCAATTTAAATCATGTGATTGGTATCACTTTGAGTACTCTAGCCCCCCCATCATGATTTGGGATGTTTACAGAAATATCATTTTTTGAGCAGAAACAGTATATGTTGGCGACTGGCTACAATTAGATGCATTTAAACTTTTCCAAAACAAAATTTAATCACATTGGATTAAATAAGATATTTTTCTACCAGAAGGAATTGCAGTGAGCTATTCTTTCAATTCAGACAGCCACTAATGGCATCTGACACAGAGGTGTTAAATGGTTTGATATCTAACACAGCAAAGCTCACTTGAATATTCAATAACATGTCTTTTTGATATTTACAGAACTATTCCTATGGTAGTTTTCTTATATTCTTAGCAAATGTTTGTGTTTATGTAAGCTTTCTAGACTTCACTATGCATTACTGCTGCTATTCATACATAATAAAAATTACCTTGAATTTCTGTAGCTCTTTTTCATCTCAGCTAATAAATAAATTCGTGGGTAAATTGATATTCTCTCCATTTTGCCTTCTGAAATAAGTACAAAATCCCAGTCTTGGATTGGGGGCAACGTCTTGAGTAATTAATGGAATGTGGCACTCCAGATCTATCAAACTAATCTCATTACTATCTGCTCTATTTATTGTTAAGAAGATGTGTGAGATGCAAAAGCAGCGATGAAAGCCAAAGCCTAATGCTGATCTGATCGGCAGCCAGAGCAGACAGCCAACAGATAACCTTACCTCAATTATTTTATAATCCAAAATTCTAACATCGATTCATTTTTTAGATTAAACCATAACAATTTTAGCCATGAAAAATTTAAATATCAGTAAGTGAAAATAAGTTATTCTCAGTAATCTTCACCTCTGTATTAGTTTTCAAAATATTTCTTCCAGGGCTTCCCTGGTGGCGCAGTGGTTGAGAGCCCGCCTGCCGATGCAGGGGACATGGGTTTGTGCCCCGGTCCCGGAAGATCCCACATGCCGCGGAGCGGCTGGGCCCATGAGCCATGGCCGCTGAGCCTGCGCATCTGGAGCCTGTGCTCCGCAACGGGAGAGGCCACAGCAGTGAGAGGCCTGCGTACAGCAAAAAAAAAAAAAAAAAAAAAAAAAAAAATTTCTTCCAGTGTTTGTTCTAAGGAGATTATCGTCCTACCTCATTGCTGACATGAGAAAGCTTAAATTTTGTGTATGCACACATATATATTTGTATTTATATTGTATTGAACCTACCCCATAGTCTTTAAATAGCATTAGCATTTATCCTAAGGGGTTTATTGCAAGTATAGATATAATGGTTAATTTTTTGCATAAACTTGACTGGGTCACAGGGTGCCCATATGTTTGTTTAAACATTATTCTTGGCGTGTCCGTGAGAGTGTTTTTAGGTGAGATTAACCTCTGAATCAGTAGCTTGAGTAAATAGATTGCCCTTACCAATATATATAGCACTCATCCAATCTGTTGAAGGCCTGAATAGAACAAAAGCCTAGCAAGAATTTACTCTGTCTGCCTGATAGTCATGAGCTAGGACATAGATGTCCTCCTGTCTTCAGACCCAACCTCGAACGGATAATGTCAGTTCTCCTGATTCTCAGGTCTTAGTACTGTTGAACTTGGGACCTCTCAGCCACCATAGTCATGTGAGTAAATTCCATATAATATAAAATAATGTAATATAATAATATAAATCTTTCTTCCTTTCTCTCCATAGATCGATCTATCTATCTACCTATCTATCCTTAACTCTATCTACCTATCTGTTATAGATCAACCTACATTATTGGTTCTGCTTTTCTGGAGAACCTTAATACAGTAGACAAGCCTCAGATCTTTATAAAATCCAAAAGTGCTGGCTGCACTTCTTGTTTATGCATGTGATTGGGCATGGGGAAGAGGGTATAGAGTTGACCACAGAAACTTACATAACTTTGAGCTGTTAAACATTCTATTTGATTAATATCTGTGACATTAAAGAAGGCAATAGACTCAGAGTGAGATATTATTTTATATCACAACCATAGAATGTTGTGTTGTGTTTAAAAATGAATTAAAATTGGTATTGAGGCACACAAATCCAAATGTAACCACAGGTAGCATAACGGATTTGGGCATGCTGTGTACCTGATATGTTCCAGAGATCCTTTATAGCATGGTCTTTGTACAAAAACATTTTTTAATGACAAAATCATTGAGAGTGCACCAAATTGTCCATATGTCAATTTGCTCTTCTGTGGGGAGAAAATTATATATAATAAATGTTTATTATAACTATTATGTTCTCCCCAAAGCATTTTTCAGGTGTCTGAATGCATTTTGGGGGACAATACACTATTGCTGATTTCCATAGAGAGTTCACTTTTTCTTGTTTCCTCTAGTGCTTGATTAGAAGAAGAAACAAAGATTTTAGCCTATATTTAGAATCAACATGTAATGGGAAGAATAAGGGAAATGATTGCTGGCAATAGCTGGCACAACACCTAAATATTATCTGGATATTTCCAGTGGACAGCAATTAGAGGCTAATGACCTAAAAAAGATTTTTCCAGTGCCTAAGGGTAGGCATAGATCTGAGAATCTGGGAAGGTTAAACTATCTTCACCCTGAGAAGGGGGAATGTGGGAATAACAAAAATATTTGTGCCCTTGTGAAAAATAATCATATGGTTTTTACATGCTAGTATGTTATAAATAGAAGGCAGACTTATTTAGAGGAATGTTCTGGATTCTACCTGAGGAACCAGTCAGCATGTAGAAAGTTTTGGAACTTCCACCGGAAACAATGACAGACTTCAAAGGAGCTGTTTAATCATGTATATATCTCATTTTACACTAGGGTTTCTCAACCTCAACCTGGGCACTATTAACATTTGTGACTGAATGATTCTTCATTATGGGAGGGATGTCCAGTGCATTGTAAGATGTTTAGTAGCATCCTTGGCCACTAGACACCAGTAGCACCCTGACCCCCAGTTGTGACAACAACAAAAATGTCTGCAGATATTGCTAAATATTCACTATGGGAGAAAAATTTTCTCAATTGTTAATCACTGTTCTACACAGGAAAGATTTCTTCCCCTGAATAAGTGAAATTTTTAAGATTTTTTTTTCTGAGTTGTCTTTTGATGAGAATTTTTTTGCATGTCAATGGTCTAAGACTTTTCATATCTTTTATAAAAAAGTTATATTTTTTTAAATTGTTTTAAATTTTACATGTTTTTTAAAAGTTAGTTTGACAACAGATAAAACAAGTGTTAGCAAATATTTTCTCTAAAAAGCCAGAATGAACTATTTTAAGCTTTCATGCTGTCCCTCTCACAACTATCCAACTCTGCTGTTATAACATAAAAGTAGCCATATTTGAGATAATATGTAAAAGAGTGGGCATGGCTGTATTCCAATAAAATGTTTACAAAATAAGATGAGCCCTGTCAACTAGAGAATATAAAACTTTTGAAGCATCATATTTGGTGGGTTAGTTTCTGTTACCACATTCACAATAGAGAACAAAGAGCAGAAGAGATTTAAATTAGACACAAAGAAGTGCTTTCTAATTGTGAAATACAGTATAGGAAGAAAGGGATTATTCATTGTCACTACTTCATGACATGCACTAATTGAACATTTTCACACAGATCTTCAGGTGTGTGTGGCGGTATCATTATCCTCAAATTATACATAAAGCTATAGGCTCAGAGAATTTAATCCACTTAAATAAAGTCACAAAACTATTAATTGACAGAACCCTGACTCAAACCCAGCTGTTCTGACCTAATTTTAGTGCCCTTTTCTTCCATGCTTCATTCTGTTTTATCTGAGAGACAATGGCAGTATGAAATCAAAAATGATTTTTTAAAATGCTGAAAATAATCTCCTCAGCCTGGATTATTGTGAGCCAGTAGTAGTGCCATAAGGGGAGAGTTTTATAGCCGATGTCAACAGTATTTATTATAAAGTTTTATAGTCATTTCCTTAAAGTTATGTAAGGACACTGTGGGGGAGGGTACAACTTCCCATTCTACCCCTCTTGAGTTCTTGAGACTGGACTAATAATAAAATTGACACAAGACAGATTAACAGAAGAAAAAGAAAAATTTTAATAGTGAGCACAGAGGTCTCATAGAAATGGGACCTAAGAGGTGGCCAAAGCAGGTGGCTTTTATACATTTTAGACAAAGAAAAATTAAATTTGTGAGGAATGACAGAACAAAAGAAGAAACAAATGTCGGGTACTCAATTAGTGAAAATTCTAAACAGAGTTTGGGCTTGGGTTAGTAAATTAAAGAAGTAACAATGTTTGCTTATATAGTTTTCTTGGCCCAAATTTCTTGTCTCTGGCAATAAGGGTGTCCTTCTACTTCTAGAGGCAGGGAGTGCACCTTTCACATCAAGGATTTATTTCCTGTTTTCAGGGAGACAGAAGGGAGGCTCAGAGTGTCCCTCTTGCACTGGCCATTTCTTAAATAACTTTAATTCAAAATAATCAACATGCCATTGAGACACAACTTGGGGTGGTCTACCATGGGCTTCAACAACAGTGAGAGGTTTTAATGTAGGAGTTAAGGTACGTATGTGAAACTTCCAGTTTACAATGGCTGACTGGGCCTTTAATCAATATTTCTCTCAACAAATATTTATTAAAAATGTGCAATATGCATTGCCTTGTTCTAAGTATTGAGGGCATTGTGATGAATAAACAGATGAGATCCCTGTTCTCACAGTTTTACATTTCAGAGCAAGAGACAGTCAAACAAATAAGCATATAAAATAAACAAAACCAAAGAACTAAACAAACCTAAGGATCATTTAAAATAGTAATCAATTCTAATAAGACAGTAATGGTGAGAGATAGTGTATATGTGGGGTTGGTAAAATTAAGTATTTTTGTCAGGAAAGTGACGGCTAAATATAGGACATTTTAAAGACCAGAAGAAACTAGGAGCAACAAGAACAAAGATATTGGGAAGAGTGGTCAAGATGGCAGAATAGGAGAACCTGAGGTTCACTTCTCCCCACATGTACATCAAGAATGCATCTACAAGTGGAACAATTCTCAAAGAGCACCTGTTGAACACTAGCAGATGACCTTGGGCACCTAGAAGGACAAGAAGGGATCCCTGCATAACTGGGTAAGATAAACAAGAGAAAGGGAAGAAACAGGAAACAGGATGGGACCTGCACCCCTGGGGGGTGCAGCTGAAGGAGAGGAGAAGTTACCACAGCCAGGGATGCCCCCTCACTGGCAGTGAAATACAACAAAATAGAAGGGGAGGTATTTCAGGGGCTATCAGAAGAAAGTAGAGTGACCAGCCTTGGTAGGCAGGACAGAGCAGGACTTGCATGGATGGGCTGTACCACAGCCCTGGGCACCCCAGCATGAGATGGGTGTCTGCCAATGTGGGCAGGGGCTAAGGCTGGCTGCTAAAGCATGGGG
Organism: Grampus griseus; assembly: GCF_964374135.1. Classification (NCBI taxonomy): domain Eukaryota; kingdom Metazoa; phylum Chordata; class Mammalia; order Artiodactyla; family Delphinidae; genus Grampus; species Grampus griseus. The sequence goes on along the minus strand of NC_139002.1, from coordinate 25,842,512 downwards.
TTAGGAGAGCAGACCCAGGGAGAGGACTGCTATTGGCTGTGTGGAGATGGCCTGAAGGGATGGGAGTGAGGATCTCCACAGCCAGGAATGGTCCTGGAGGAAGCATGGACTGCCTTGGAAGTGAGGACCATTGTTGAGTGGTGCACAAGGGGCAGGGCCACCATTGCGACCTCTCTCCCTGAATGCCAGCCCCTACCTCCACAGGCACTGGGAGGGATTCCCAAAAGACCAAGCGTGCACATCCCAGTCATTGCTGCCTTCTCTCCCTCATGTCTGAGTAAGCATGTGCACCCGATTTGGTGGCCCCTGTGGCCCCTCACTCCTAAGCAAGCAAGCATGCCCCACTCAGTTGCTGCCTTTGCTGTTCTTGCCTGGGCAGGGAGCAGATGCCTGAGGATGGTCCACATGCAGAGGTGAGGCCAAAAAATCAAAGCTGACACCCAGGGGCTGTGCAACTAAGGAATAGGAACTGAAATATCTCTGTGCAGCTGCACAAGCCTTGGATTAAAAACCCATGATGGGCCTGGTATACCCAATGCCTGTGGAACATCTGAATGGATAACTGCTCCCACAACTGAGACCAGTGTAGCTTTAGCAGCTGTGGAATTTGGGGGCAAGTACACATGGAAATTGGGCCAGCTCAGAGTCTGAGCTGTAACCAGACAGCCCACAGCAGATCCAGAGACCTACCTAGAGGTCTTGGAGAGCCTCCTGGGGAGGTGAGGTTGGCTGTAGTTCATTGTGGGGGAAAGGACACTAATAGCGAGGGCCTCAGGGAAGTTTTTTTTCTTTTGTTTTGTTGTTTTAATTTATTTTATTTTTTTAATTTTTAAAAATTTAAAAGTTTTTTTGGTTTTTTATTTTATTTTGTTTCTTTTATTGTCTTGTTTTGTTTTGTTCTGGTTTTGCTTTTTGTGATTTTTGGTTTTAGGGTATTTTTGTTTGTTTTCTTTTGTTGTCATTTTTGAGTGTTTATTTTTGTTTTGCTTGCTCTTTGATGTTTTTGTTTCATTTTTTCTTTTTTGTTTATGGTATTTTGGTTTTTATTGTTTGCTTTTGTTTGGGATATTTTTGTTTTTTTGTTTCTTCTTTTTTGTTTACTTTATATTTTCTGCCCTCTTTTTTTCTCTTATTTATTTTTAACTATGTTTGGCTTGGTTTTTGTCTGTTTTCTTCCTTTTTTTTGGCTACAACATGTGGCTTGCAGGGTTGTGGTTCCCTGGCTGGGGATCAAATCTGAGCCCCCGTGGTGGGAACACTGAGTCCTGGCCACTAGACTGCAAGAAAATTCCTGGTACCTGGGAATATTAATTGGCATGAGCTCACCTGGAGGTCCCCATCTCAGCACCAAGACCCAGCTCCACCCAATAGCCTGCAACCTCCAGAGCTGGACACCTCAGAACAAACAACCAGCAACACAGGAATACAATCCCACCCATCAGCAGACAGGTTGCCTAAAATCGTACTGAGCTCACAGATACCCCAAAACATACCCCTTGACACAGCCCTACCCAGCTCCACCCACCAGAGCTCATGCACTAGTCCCTTCCACCAGGAAGCCTACACAAACCACCTAGACCAACCTCAGCCATCAGGGGGCAGACACCAGAAGCAAGAGGAATTATGACCTGCAACCTGCAGAAAGAAGACCACAAACAGAGTAAGTTAGATAAAATGAGACAACAGAGGAATATGTTGAAGATGAAGAAACAAGATAAAAACCTAGAAGACCAACTAAATGAAGAGGAGATAAGCAATCTACCTGAAATGAATTCAGTGTAATGATAGTAAAGATGAACCAAAAAAAATAGAATGGAGGCAAGGATCAAGAAGATATAAGAAATGTTTAACAAAGACGTAGAAGAACTAAAGAACAAATAATCAGTGATGAACAACACAATAACTGAAATGAAAAAATACACTAGAGGAATCAATAGCAGAATAACTGAGGCAGAAGAATGGGTAAATGAGCTGGAAGATAGAATAGTGGAAATAACTGCCATGGAGTAAAATAAAGAAAAAGAATGAAAACAAATGTGAACAGTCTCAGAGACCTCAGGGACAACATTAAATACACTGACAATCAAATTATAGGGGTCTGAGAAGAAGAGAAAAAGAAAGGATATGAGAAAATATTTGAAGAGATTAGAGTAGAAAATTTCCCTAACATGGGAAAGGAAATAGTCAATCAATGCCAGAAAGCACAGAGTCTCATACAGGTAAAGAGAAGGAGAAACACACAAAGACACGTATTAATCAAACTAACAAAAATTAAATACAAAGCAAAAACATTAAAAGCAACAAGGGAGGGCTTCCCTGGTGACGCAGTGGTTGGGAGTCTGCCTGCCGATGCAGGGGACACGGGTTCGTGCCCCAGTCCGAGAAGATCCCACATGCCACGGAGCAGCTAGGTCTGTGAGCCATGGCCACTGAGCCTGCGCGTCCGGAGCCTGTGCTCTGCAACCAGAGAGGCCACAACAGTGAGAGGCCCGCGTACCACAAAAAAAAAAAAAAAAGCAACAAGGGAAAAACAACAAATAACGTCCAAGGGAATCCCCATAAGTTTATGGCTGATTTTTCAGCAGAAACTTTGCAGACCAGAAGGGAGAGGCAGGATATATTTAAACTGATTAAAGGGAAAAACTTACAACCAAGATTACTCAACCCAGCAAGGATCTCATTCAGATTTGACAGAGAAATCAAAAACATTACAGACAAGCAAAAGCTAAGAGAATACTGCACTACCAAACCACCTTTATAACAAATGATAAAGGAACTTATCTAGGAGGGAAACACAACAGAAGAAAAAGACCTACAAAAACAAACCCAAAACAATTAAGAAAATGGCAATAGGAGCATACATATTGATAATTATCTGATATGTAAATAGATTAAATGCTCCAAACAAAAGAAACAGACTGGCTGAATGGATACAAAGGCAAGACCCATATATCTGCTGTCTACAAGAGACCCACTTAAAACCTAAGGACACATACAGGCTGAAAGTGAGGGGGTGGAAAAAGCTATTGCATGGAAATCAAAAGAAAGGTGGAGTATCAATACTCATATCAGACAAAATAGACTTTAAAATAAAGACTGTTACAAAAGACAAGGAGGGACACTACATAATGATCTAAGGATCAATCCAAGAAGAAGACATAACAATTGTAAATATATGTGCACCAAATGTAGGAGCACCATAATATATAAGGCAAATGCTAACAGCCATAAAATGAGAAATCAAGAGTAACACAATAATAGTGGGGGACTTTAACACCCCACTTACACAAATGAATAGATGATTCAGACAGAAAATTAATAAGGAAATACAAGCCTGAAATGACACTTTGATGGATAGAATTAATGGATATTTATAGGACATTCCATCCAAAAGCAGCAGAATACACTCTTCTCAAGTGCATATGGAATATTCTTTAGGATAGATCACATCTTGGGTCACATATCAAGCCTTGGTAAATTTAAGAAAACTGAAATCATAGGGGGCATCTTTTCCGACCACAACACTATGAGATTAGAAATCAATTACAGGGAAAAAAAAAACGTAAAAACACAAACACATGGAGGCTAAGCAATATGTTACTAACTAATCAATGGATTACTGAAGAAATCAAAGGGGAAATCAAAAAATACCTAGAGCAAATGACAGTCAAAACACAGCAATCCAAAACACAGCAAAAACAGTTTGAAGAAGGAAGTTTATAGCAATAAAATCTTACCTCAAAAAACAAAAACATCCTTAAATAAACAACTTACACTTACAGCAACTAGAGAAAAAAGAACAAACAAAACCAAAGTTAGTAGAAGGAAAGAAATCATGAATACTAGACCAGAAATAAATGAAATAGAGACAAAGAAAACAATAGCAAAGATCAATAAAGCTAAAAGCTGGTTCTTTGAGAAGATAAACAAAATTGATAAATCTTTAGACAGACTCATCAAGTAAAAAAGGGAGAGGATTCTAATTAATAAAATTAAAAATGCAAAAGGAGAAGTTGCAATAGACACCACGGAAATACAAATGATCATAATTGATTATACAAGCAACTATATGCCAATAAAATGGACAACCTGGAAGAAATAGACAAATTCTTACAAAGGTACAGTCTTCCAAAATTGAACAAGGAAGAAATCGAAAACATGAACAGACCAATGACAATACTGAAATTCAAACTGTGATTAAAAATATTGCAACAAAAAAAGCCCAGGACCAGATGGCTTCACAGGTGAATTTTATCAAACATTTAGAAAGAATTAACACCTATCCTTCTGAAACTCTTCCAAAAAATTGCTGAGGAAGGAACACTCCCAGACTCAGTCTATGAGGCCACCATCACCTTAACACCAAAACCAAAGATATCACAACAAAAAAGAAAATTACATGCCAACATCACTGATGAACATAGATGCAAAAATCCTCAACAAAATATTAGCAAATTGAATCCAACAACACATTAAAAGGATTTTACACCCTGATCATGTGAGATTTAGCCCAGGGATGCAAGGATTCTTCAATATACACAAATCAATCAATGTGATACACCAATTACAAAACTGAAGAATAAAAACCATATGATCATCTTAATAGATGCAGAAAAAGCTTTTGACAAACTCAACACATATTTATGATAAAAACCCTCCAGATAGTGGGCATAGAGGGAACCTATCTCAACATAATAAAGGCCATATACTACAAACCTACAGCTAACATCATTCTAAATGGTGAAAATCTGAAAGCATTTCCTCTAAGATCAGGAACAAAACAGGGGTGTCCGCTCTCACCACTTTTATTCAACATAGTTTTGGGAGACTGAGCCATGGCTATCACCAAAGAAAAAAATAAATAAAAGGAATCCAAACTGGTAAGGAAGAGGTAAAACTGTCACTGATTGCAGATGATATGATACTATACATAGAGAATTCTCAAGATGCTACCAGAAAACTAATAGAGCTCATCAATGAATTTGGAAAAGTTGCAGGATACAAAATTAATACACATAAATCTCTTTCATTTCTATACAATATCAATGAAAATCAGAAAGAGAGATTAAACAATCCCATTCACCATTGCATCAAAAAGAATAAAATACTTAGGAATAAACCTACCTAAGGAGCTAAAAGACCTGTACTCAGAAAATTATAAGATACTGATGAAAGAAATCAAAGATGACACAAACAGATAGAGAGATATACCATGTACTTGGACTGGAAGAATCAACATTTTGAAAATGACTATAATCCCCAGAGCAATCTACAGATTGAATGCAATCCCTATCAAACTACCAATGGCATTTTTCACAGAATTAAAATGGAAAATTTTACAATTTTTTTGGAAACATAAATGACCACAAATAGCCAAAGAATCCTGAGAATGAAAAATGGAGTTGGAGGAATCAGACTCCCTGACTTCAGACTATACTAGAAAGCTACAGTCATCAAAACAGTATGGTAATGACACAGAAACAGAAATATAGATCAATGGAAGAGGATAGAAAATCCAAAGATAAACCCATGCACTATAGTCACCTAAGACAAAGGAGGTAAGAATATACAATGGAGAAAAGGCAATCTCTTAAATAAGTGGTGCTGGGAAAACTGGACAGCTACATGTAAAAGATTGAAATTAGAATACACCATAGCACCATAGACAAAATAAATTCAAAATGGATTAAAGACCTAAATGTGAGGCTGAATACTATCTTTTAGAGTGAAATATTGGGAGAACACTCTTTGACATAAATCACAGCAAGATCTTTTTTGATCCTCCTCCTAGAATAATGAAAATATAAACAAAAATAAACAAATGGGACCTAATTAAACTTGAAACGTTTTGCACAGCAAAGGTAACCATAAACAAAATGAAAAGAACACCCTCAGATTGGGAGAAAATATTTGCAAATGAAGCAACTGAGAAGAGATTAATCTCCAAAATATAAAAACAGCACATGCAGCTCAATATCAATAAAACAAACAACCCAATCAAAAAATGGACAGATCTAAATAGATATTTCTCCAAAGAAGACATACAGATGGTTAAAAAGCACATGAAGAGATGCTCGACATTACTAATTATTAGTGAAATGGAAATCAAATCTACAATGAGGTATCACCTCACACTGGTCAGAATGGCCATCATCAAAAAGTCTACAAACAATAAATGCTGGAGATAGTGTGGAGAAAGGGAACCCTCCTACACTGTTGGTGGGAATGTAAACTGGTACAGGTAGGATGGAGAACAGTATGGAGGTTCCTTTAAAAATTGAAAATAGAACTACCATATGATCCAGTAATCCCACTCCTGGGCATATATCTGGAGAAGACCATAATTCCAAAAGACACAGGCACCCCAATGTTCATTGCAGCACTATTCACAATAGCCTGGATGTGGAAGCAAATTAAATGTCCATCAACAGAGGAATGAATAAAGAAGATGTGGTACATATATACAGTGGAATATTACTCAGCCATAAAAGAAAAAAATAATGCCATTTTCAGCAACATGGATGGACCTAAAGATTGTTATACTGAGTGAAGTAAGCTACACACAGAAAGGCAAATATCATATGAAATCACTTATATGTGGAATCTAAAAAAAGGCTACAAATGAACTTATCTACAAAACTGAAATAGATTTACATATAAACTTATGGTTACTGGGGTATAAGGAGGGGGAGGGATAAACTGGAAGATTGGGATTGACACATACACACTTCTATATACAAAATAGATAACCAATAAGGACCTACTGTATAGCTCAGGAAACTCTACTCAATATTCTGTAATGGCCTATATGGGAAGTGAATTTTTAAAAGAGTGGATATATTTATTTGTATAACAGGTTCACCTTTCTGTATACCTGAAACTAACACAACATGGCAAATCAATTATACCTCAATAAATTTTTTTTAAAAAAGAGCAAAATTTTTGAGGTAGAAACAACTTTTGATCTTAACATGAAGTCTTGCTGCTTGACAAGCTCCATCTATATTTCCAGTCATCCTTTTCTTTGTCTAATCCTTAACTATAAATGGACAACTTAACATCAGATGTTATTTGTGGAAGGATTGCAACATGAAGGGAAAATAACACACACACACACACAAAAAATGACCACGAGTAAAATAAGAGTAAATTCAGGGTAGGGGAGGAGAACATCACTTTAAATAAGAGTAACTCAAATTAGTATTTTTAGACAGACTAAAGAAGACATTTCATCTATAAACCAAGAACAGGATGCTAGGTAAAGGAATAATCAGAGGAAGAGTTCCTTAAAATTTGCACACAAGAGTGTGTATGTTAGAAAGCACTTACCAGAAATCCATCTTTGGAGTTTAGCTACCAGTCTGCCATATGACTCCTAATGAGTTATGTCACTCTCACATGTAAAATATAACCCCCCTGTGTCACACCCCCAAAATCTCATTCTAATATATCATGCAGTTAAGGATCAAATTCTAGAAGTTTGTCTTCTAATTTGGGTTCGGGGGTGGATAAAACTCTGATTATGAATCCTCTCAATCCAAAGACATGTGAACTAAAGAGACATTATCTTCCCCCTTTCCCAATCACCACCCAACATACAGTGATGAGACAGGGACAAGAGGGCCATAATAGCCACTTTCATTCAAAAGGAGGAAGAAAAAACAGGAGGCACACAGCACTCACTCGTTCCTAACAAATCGGGACAGTAGTCAGGCACGTGTTGCTAGTTCTTGATAAAGGCCTATTCCTATTCCCTGAAAATCCTTCTCCATGCCCCTTGGTTCAACCCTCAAAGCATTTGGCTCCAGCCTCATTTTCCATAAGAAATACCCATTTCATAGCTTTCTCAGCCTGCTTCCTGTCCACAAGTCTATAGGGGCCCAAAGCCTTTTTTCATTTTGAATGGCCTCTCACCTTTTCAGTCAAAAATAGTATAATTTCTTTTAAAACATTGTTAACTTTCTTGTGATCCAAATTATAATTTGCTGTATTAGACAAAAGCCATACCCACATATCTCTTCAAGACTGGTCCCTCTCTATATTGGATTGAGCATCAGAGTGCTATAAAACTACATTTCAAAAAATTTAATAGCCCTTAAATCTAGCTAAAAATGTCTACAAGAAAACACCTTAGTTCTTTCTGAGATTTTAACAATGAATCTTGAGATCTTTCCCTTAAAATCACATTTTAACTGAAAAACTGTGGATTTTATATTTTCACTATGGTGATTTGTTACTTTGAGAGTCTTCTTCCAGGGACCCAGAAGGCCTGCATTTGAAAATGTTCCTCTATCTGCTTGAAAATTTAACATTTCCTACTTTACTTTTTCCATATCCATGTCTTATTAAGTGCAGCTAAAGGAAAACAGTTGGCACTCCCAACATTATGCCTGGAAACTTCCTTAGCCCATTCTACAAATTTTATTAGGTATATTTTCCATGTTACTTCAGATGACAGTGCTGATAAACTATCTGCCTTCATATTACATGGGTCACCATTAGTGCAGCCCCCCTTGAAAATGTCTTCCCTGAATTTATAGTTTCTTTCGACAGTGAAGTTGAGGCCTTCTGGCCTCAGTATGCTGCCCAGTTGTGAAGTCAATAACACGTTTAGCTTTTTGGTATACCAGTACTGCTTCCAATTGTAAAAAGAAAGGTTTGGGAGCTGAGCAACTAGAAAGATGCAGGTGTCATCAACAGAGATGGAGAAGATTGCAAGTAGAGAAGTTTTGGGGTCCAGGGGAGATCAGGAGATCAGTTTGGTACATTTTAAACTGAAATCTGTTAGAAATCCAAATAAAGATATTGGATAGGCAATGGATCTATAAGCTTAGTATTCAGAAAAAAATATGTGGTATATAAACTGGGGGATCACTGTTACACAAACGTTATTTAAAGGCATAAGACTAGATGAAATCTCCATGGAAATAAGCATGGATAGTGTAGAAAGGAGAGCCAAAGGTCTGAGTTTGTGTTCCAGATCTAATATTTACTAGCTCTCTGATCTTGGGGCTGTTATTTAACCTCTTTATGTCTCATTATCAGTAAAATGAGGCATTAAGGTATGGTCAAGATTACATGAGTTAATACACCTAAGTATATTTTAAAAATTAGGACATGACTAGCACAGAATATGTACTGTATAAATATTACTTATTACCAGTAGAATGCAAATCCCATGATACAAGGGATATTTCTTACTACTTTTTTTATTGCTGTATTCCCAGCACCTAGCATAGTCCATACCTGGCACTTAAGCATTTGTTAAATGAATCTTCAGACTTAGGTTATATTGATGAAATCCAAACAACTGGTGATATAAGGTAATGAGGAAAAAATAATTTCTAAGTGTATTATTATGATTTTAAAAGTAATATCATTTGTTCATTTTTCATTTTTAAAAAAATGAAGTATAGCTGATTTATAATGTGTTAATTTCTGCTATACAGCAAAGTGATTCATCTATCTATCTCTATTTATCTATCATCTATCTACATACATTCTTTTCTTAATATTCTTAAAAATTGTGGTTTATCATAAGGTAGTGAATATAGTTCCCTGTGCTATACAGTAAGACCTTGTGGTTTATCCATTCTATATAGAATAGCTTACATCTGCTAACCCCAACCTCCCATTCCTTCCTTCCTCCAACTCCCTCCATCTTGGCAGCCACAGGTCTGTTCTCTATATCCATTAGTCTGTTTCTGTTTCATAGATAGGTTCATTTGTGTCATATTTTAGATTCCACTTATAAGTAATAGCGTATGTATTTTCCTTTCTCTTTCTGACTTACTTCACTTAGTATGATAATCTCTAGTTGCATCCATGTTGCTGCAAATGGCATTATTTTGTTCTTTTTTATGGCACAGTAGTATTCCATTGTATATATGTACATCTTCTTTACCCATTCCTCTGTCGATGGACATTTAGGTTGCTTCCATGACCTAGCTATTGTAAATAGTGCTGCAATGAATATCAGGGTGCATGTGTCTTTTGGAATTGTGGTTTTCTCTGGGCATATGCCCAGTAGTGGGATTGCTGGATCATATGGTAATTCTATTTTTAGTTTTTTAAGGAACCTCCATACTGTTCTCCATAGTGGCTGTATCAGTTTACATTCCCACCAACAGTGCAAGAGGGTTCCCTTTTCTCCACAGCCTCTCCAGCATTTGTTTTTTGTAGATTTCTGATGAAGCCCATTCTAACTGGTGTGAGGTGATACCTCATTGTAGTTTTGATGTGCATTTCTCTAATAATTAAAGATGTTGGGCATATTTTCATGTACTTCTTAGCCATCTGTATGTCTTCTTTGGAGAAATGTCTATTTAGGTCTTTTGTCCATTTATTGTTTTGTTTTGTTTTGTTTATGGATATTGAGTTGCATGAGTTGTTTGTGTATTTTGGAGATTACTCCTTTGTCAGTTGCTTTGATAGCAAATATTCTCTTCCATACTGAAGGTTGTCTTTTCATCTAGTTTATGGTTTCCTTTGCTGTGCAAAAGCTTTTAAGTTTCATTAGGTCCCATTTTTGTATTTTGTTTTTATTTTCATTACTCTAGGAGATGGGTCAAAAAAGATCTTGCTGTGATATATGTCAAAGAATGTTCTGCCTATGTTATCTCTAAGAGTTCTATAGTGTCTGTCCTTACATTTAGGGCTTTAACCCATTTTGAGTTTTTGTGTGTGTGTGAATATTCTTTTTCTGTAAATATTCTTTTAGCTGTCCAGTTCTCCCGGCCCCAGTTAATGAAGAAGCTGTCTTTTCTGTATTGTATATTCTTGCCTCCTTTATCATAAATCAGGTGACCATAGGGGTGTGGGTTTATTTCTGGGCTTTCTATCCTGTTCCATTTATCTATATTTCTGTTTTTGTGCCAGGACCATGCTGTCTCAATCACTGTAGCTTTGTAGTATAGTCTGAAGTCAGGGAACCTGATTCCTCCAGCTCTGTTCTTCTTTCTCAAGATTACTTTGGCTATTCAGTGTCTTTTGTATTTCTATACAAATTGTAAGGTTTTTTGTTCTAGTTCTGTGAAAAATGCCATTGGTAATTTGGTAGGGATAGCATTGAACCTGTAGATTGCTTTTGGGTAGTATAGTCATGTTCACAATATTGATTCTTCCAACCCAAGAACATGGTATATATCTCCAACTGTTTGTGTCATCTCTCTTTGATTTCTTTTGTCAGTGTCTTATAATTTTTGGAGCACAGGTCATTTATTTCCTTTGGTGGGTTTATTCCTAGGTATTTTATTCTTTTTTTTGCAATGGTGAATGGAATTGTTTCCTTCATTTCACTTTCTAATCTTTCATTATTAGTGTATAGGAATGCAAGATATTTCTGTGTATTAATTTTGTATCCTGTGACTTTACTAAATTCATTGATTAGCTCTATTATTTTTCTGGTGACATCTTTAGGATTTTCTATGTTAAGTATCATGTCATCTGCAAATAGTGACAGTTTTACTTCTTCTTTTCCAATTAGGATTTCATTTATTTCTTTTTCTTCTGTGATATCCGTGGCTAGGACTTCCAAAACTATGTCAAATAATAGTGGTGAGAGTGGGCACCCTTGTCTTGTTCCTAATCTTGGATGAAATGTTTTCAATTTTTCACCATTGAGAATAATGTTTGCTGTGGGTTTGTCATATATGACCTTTATTATGTTGAGGTAGGTTCCCTCTAGTCACACTAACTGGAGAGTTTTTATCATAAATGGGTGTTGAATTTGGTTGAAAGCTTTTTCTGTATCTATTCAGACTCTCATATGGTTTTTATCCTTCAATTTGTTAATATGGATTATCACATTGATTGATTTCCATATATTAAAGAAGCCTTGCATCCCTGGGATAAATCCCACTTGATCATGGTGTATGACTTTTTAATATGTTGTTGGATTCAGTTTGCTAGTATTTTGTTGAGGATTTTTGCACATATGTTCACCAGTGATATTGGTCTGTAATATTCTTTTTTTGTGATATATTTGGTTTGGGTATCAGGGTGATGGTGACCACTTAGGATGATATTGGGAGTGTTCCTCCCTTTGAAATTTTTTGGAAGTGTTTGAGAAGGATAGGTGTTAACTCTTCTCAAAATGTTTGATAGAATTTTCCTGTGAAACCATCTTTTTTTTTTTTTTTTTAAACATCTTTATTGGAGCATAATTGCTTTACAATGGTATGTTAGTTTCAGCTTCACAACAAAATGAATCAGTTATATATATACATATGTTCCCATATCTCTTCCCGCTTGCGTCACCCTCCCTCCCACCCTCCCTATCCCACCCCTCCAGGCGGTCACACAGCACCGAGCTGATCTCCCTGTGCTATGCGGCTGCTTCCCACTAGCTATCTACCTTACGTTTGGTAGTGTATACATGTCCATGCCTCTTTATTGCTTTGTCACCGTTTACCCTTCCCCCTCCCCATAGCCTCAAGTCCATTCTCTAGTAAGTCTGTGTCTTTATTCCTGTTTCACCCCTAGGTTTTTCATGACATTTTTTTTTTTTCTTAAATTCCATATATATGTGTTAGCATACGGGTCTCTTGTAGACAGCAAATATATTGGTCTTGTTTTTGTATCCATTCAGCCAATCTGTGTCTTTTGGTGGGAGCATTTAGTCCATTTACATTTAAGGTAATTATCGATATGTGTGTTCCCATTCCCATTTTCTTAATTGTTTTGGGTTTGTTATTGTAGGTCTTTTCCTTCTTTTGTGTTTCTTGCCTAGAGAAGTTCCTTTAGCAGTTGTTGTAGAGCTGGTTTGGTGGTGCTGAACTCTCTCAGCTTTTGCTTGTCTCTAAAGGTTTTAATTTCTCCATCAAATCTGAATGAGATCCTTGCTGGGTAGAGTAATCTTGGTTGCAGGTTTTTCTCGTTCAACACTTTCAATATGTCCTGCCACTCCCTTCTGGCTTGCAGAGTTTCTGCTGAAAGATCAGCTGTTAACCTTATGGGGATTCCCTTGTGTGTTATTTGTTGTTTTTCCCTTGCTGCTTTTAATATGTTTTCTTTGTATTTAATTTTTGACAGTTTGATTAATATGTGTCTTGGCGTATTTCTCCTTGGATTTATCCTGTATGGGACTCTCTGTGCTTCCTGGACTTGATTAACTATTTCCTTTCCCATATTAGGGAAGTTTTCAACTATAATCTCTTCAAATATTTTCTCAGTCCCTTTCTTTCTCTCTTCTTCTTCTGGAACCCCTATAATTCGAATGTTGGTACGTTTAATGTTGTCCCAGAGGTCTCTGAGACTGTCCTCAGTTCTTTTCATTCTTTTTTCTTTATTCTGCTCTGCAGTAGTTATTGCCACTATTTTATCTTCCAGGTCACTTATCCGTTCTTCTGCCTCAGTTATTCTGCTATTGATCCCATCTAGAGTACTTTTAATTTCATTTATTGTGTTGTTCATCGTTGCTTGTTTCATCTTTAGTTCTTCTAGGTCCTTGTTAACTGATTCTTGCATTTTGTCCATTCTATTGTCCATTCTATCTCCAAGATTTCGGATCAACCTTACTATCATTATTTTGAATTCTTTTTCAGGTAGACTGCCTATTTCCTCTTCATTTGTTAGGTCTGATGGGTTTTTATCTTGCTCCTTCATCTGCGGTGTGTTTTTCTGTCTTTTCATTTTGCTTATCTTACTGTGTTTGGGGTCTCCTTTTTTGCAGGCTGAAGGTTCGTAGTTCCTGTTGTTTTTTGTGTCTGTCCCCAGTGGCTAAGGTTGGTTCAGTGGGTTGTGTAGGCTTCCTGGTGGAGGGTACTAGTGCCTGTGTTCTGGTGGATGAGGCTAGATCTTGTCTTTCTGGTGGGCAGGTCCACGTCTGGTGGTGTGTTTTGGGGTGTCTGTAGACTTATTATGATTTTGGGCCGCCTCTCTGCTAATGGGTGGGGTTGTGTTCCTGTCTTGCTAGTTGTTTGGCATAGGATGTCCAGCACTGTAGCTTGCTGGTCGTTGAGTGAAGCTGGGTGCTGGCGTTGAGATGGAGATCTCTCGGAAATTTTTGCTGTTTGATATTATGTGCAGCTGGGAGGTCTCTTGTGGATCAGTGTCCTGAAGTTGGCTCTCCCACCTCAGAGGCACAGCACTGACTCCTGGCTGCAGCACCAAGAGCCTTTCATCCACAGGGCTCCTTAATTTGGGATGATTGGTTGTCTATTCAGGTATTCCACAGATGCAGGGTACATCAAGTTGATTGTGGAGCTTTAATCCGCTGCTTCTGATGCTGCTGGGAGAGATTTCCCTTTCTCTTCTTTGTTCTCACAGCTCCCAGGGGCTCAGCTTTGGATTTAGCCCCGCCTGTGCGTGTAGGTCGCCGGAGGGCGTCTGTTCTTTGCTCAGACAGGACGGGGTTAAAGGAGCCGCTGATTCGGAGGCTCTGGGTCACTCAGGCCCGGGGGTAGGGAGGGGCACGGAGTGTGGGGCGGGCCTGCGGCGGCAGAGGCCGGCGAGAAGTTGCAGCCTGAGGCGCGCCTGTGCGTTCTCCCGGGGGAGTTGTCCCTGGATCCCGGGACCCTGGCAGTGGCGGGCTGCACAGGCTCCCCGGAAGGGCGTGTGGCTAGTGACCTGTGTTCGCACACAGGCCTCCCGGTGGCGGCAGCAGCGGCCCTAGCGTCTCATGTCTGTCTCTGGGCTCTGCGCTTTTAGCCGCGGCTCGCGCCCGTCCCTGGAGCTCTCTCAAGCAGCGTTCTTAATCCCCTCTCCTCGTGCACCAGGAAACAAAGAGGGACGTAAAAGTCTCTTGCCTCTTCGGCAGTTCCAGACTTCTCCCCGGACTCTCTCCCGGCCAGCCGCGGTGCACTAACGCCCTGCAGGCTGTGTTCACGCCGCCAACCTCAGTCCTCTCCCGGCGCTCCGACAAAAGCCGGAGCCTCAGCTCCCAGTCCCGCCCGCCCCGGCGGGCGAGCAGACAAGCCTCTCGGCTGGCGAGTTCCGGTCGGCCCGATCCTCTGCGCTGGAATCTGTCCGCTTTGTCCTCCGCACCCCTGTTGCTGTGCTCTCCTCCGCGGCTCCCAAGCTCCCCCACTCCGCCTCCCGAAGCCTCCACCCGCGAAGGGGCTTCCTAGTGTGTGGACACTTTTCCTCCTTCACAGCTCTCTCCCGCTGGTGCAGGACCCGTCCCTATCCTTTTGTCTCTGTTTAGTTTTTTCTTTTGCCCTACCCAGGTACGTGGGGGGTTTCTTGCCTTTTGGGAGGTCTGAGGTCTTCTGCCAGCGTTCAGTAGATGCTCTGTAGGAGTTGTTCCATGCGTAGATGTATTTCTGGTGTATCTGTGGGGAGGAACGTGATCTCTGCGTCTTACTCTTCCGCCATCTTCCCGGAAGTCCCCCCTGTGAAACCGTCTTATCCCAGGCTTTTGTTTGTTAGAAGATTTTTAATCCCAGTTTCAATTTATGTACGTGTGATTGGTCTGTTCATATTTCGTATTTCTTCCTGATGCAGGTTTGGGAGATTGACTCTTTCTAATGTGTCCATTTCTTCCAAGTTGTCCATTTTATTAGCATATGGTTGCTTGTAGTAGTCTCTTATGATCCTTTGTATTTCTGTGGTATCATTTGTAAATTTTCCATTTTTATTTCTAACTTTATTGATTTGAGTCCTCTCCCTTTTTTTCTTTATGAGTCTGGCTAAAGGTTTATCAATTTTGTTTATCTTCTCAAAGAACCAGCTTTTACTTTTATTGATCTTTGCTCTTGTTTTCTTCATTTCTATTCCATTTCTTTCTGCTCTGATCCTTCTGCTTTATTTCCTTCTACTAACTTTGGGGTTGTTTGTTCTTCTTTCTCTCTAGTTCCTTTAGGTGTAAGATTAGGTTTTTTATTTGAGATTTTTCTAGTTTCTTGAGGTAAGATTGTATTGCTATAAACTTCCCTCTTAGAAGTGCTTTTGCTGCATCCCATAGGTTTTGGGTTGTTGTGTTTTCTGTGTCATTTGTTTCTAGGTATTTATTTCCTATTTGATTTCTTGGTTATTTAGTAACATATTGTTTAGCCTCCATATGTTTGTGTTTTTTATAGTTTTATTTTCTGTAATTTACTTCTAATCTCATAGTGCTGTGGTTGGAAAAGATGTTTGCTACTTTCAATTTTCTTAAATTTACCAAGTCTTGATTTGTGACCCAAGATGTGATCTATCCTGTAGAAAGCTCTATGTGCACTTGAGAAGAAAGTACATTCTGCTGCTTTCAGATGGAATGTCCTACAAATATCTGTTAAGTTTATCTGTTCTAATGTGTCATTTAAGACTTGAATTTCCATATTAATTTTCTGTCTGGATGATCTATCCATCAGTGTAAGTGGAGTGTTAAAGTCCACCACTATTATTGTGTTACTGTTGATTTCCCCTTTTATGGTTGTTAGGATTTGCCTTATGTATTTATGTGCTTTTATGTTGGGTGCATAAATGTTTACTATTTATATTCTTGGATTGATCCCTTGATCATTATGTAGTGTCCTTCCTTGTCTCTTGTAATAGTCTTTATTTTAAAGTTTATTTTTTCTGTTATGAGTATTGCTACTCCAGTTTTCTTGTGATTTCCATTTGCATGGAATATTCTTTTTCCATCCTCTCACTTTCAGCCTGTATGTGGCCCTAGGTTTTAAGTGGGTCTCTTGTAGACAACATATATATGGGTCTTGCTTTTGTATCCATTCATCCAGTCTGTTTCTTTTGGTTGGAACATTTAATTGATTTACATCTAAGGTAAATATTAGTATGTATGTCTCTATTACCATTTTCTTAATTGTTCTGGGTTTGTTTCTCTAGGTGTTTTTCTTCTCTAGTGTTTACTTCCTAGAGAATTTCCTTTAACATTTGTTATAAAGCTGGTTTGGTAGGGCTGAGGTCTCTTACCTTTTGCTTGTCTGTAAAGATTTTGATTTCCCCATCAAATCTGAATGAGGTGCTTACTGGGTAGAGTGAACTTGGTTGTAGTTTTTTCTCTTTCGTCACTTTAAATATATCCTGCCACTCCTTTCTGGCCTGCAGAGTTCCTGCTGAAAAATCAGCTGATAACATTATGGAGATCCCCTTGTGTGTTAGTTGTTGCTTTTCCTTTGCTTTTTTAATATTTTTTCTTTGTGTTAATTTTTGTTTGTTTGATTAATATGTGTTTTGGCATGTTTCTCCTTGGGTTTATCCGGTATGGGACTCTGTGCTTCCTCAACGTGATTGACTATTTCCTTTCTCATGTTAAGGAAATTTTTGACTCTAATCTCTTCAAATATTTTCTCAGACACTTTCCCTTTCTCTTCTTTTGGGACCCCTATAATTTGAACGTCAGTGCATTTTATGTTTCCTAGAGGTCTCTGAAAGTGTCCTTATTTCTTTACATCCTTTTTCTTTATTCTGCTCCATGTCAGTTATTTCCACCATTCTATCTTCCAGCTCATTTATCCATTCTTCTTCCTCAGTTATTCTGCTATTGACTCCTCATAGTGTATTTTTAATTTCAGTTATTGTGTTGTTCATTATAATTTGTTGCTTCTTTAGTTCTTCTATATCTTTATTAAACATTTCTTTTCTTGATCTATGCCTCTATTCTATTCCGAGATTTTGTATCCTCTTTACTATCATTACTCTGAATTCTTTTTCAGGTAGATTGCCTATTTCCTCTTTATTTATTTGTTCTTGTGGGTTTTACCTTGCTCCTTTGTCTACAACATATTTCTGTCTTATCATTTTGTCTAATATTTTTGCAGGCTGCAGGGTCATAGTTCCTCTTGCTTCTGTTGTCTGTTTGCAGTGGGTTACGTTGGTCCAGTGGCTTGTGTAGGCTTCCTGGTGTGAGAGACTCATGCCTGAGCTCTGGTGGGTGGAGCTGGATCTTGTCTCTTTAATGGGCAGGAAAATGTTAGGTGGTGTGTTTCGTGGTGTCTGTGAGCTTAGTATGACTTTAGGCAGCCTGTCTGCTGATAGGTAAGTTTGTGTTTCTGTCTTGCTTATGTTTGTTGTGAGGCATTCAGCACTGGAACCTGCAGGCAGTTGAGTGAAGCCAGGTCTTGGATTCGAGATGGAGACCTCTGGTAATATTCTCTGGGGCTGGGAGTTCTCTTGTGGTCCAGCATCCTGGACTCAGCACTTCCACCCCAGAGGCCCAAGCTCAACCCCAAGCCAGGGAATCAAGACCCTGCAAGCTGCACTTCATGGTAATAAAAGGAAAAATCTAGGGGACAAGAAAACAAATGAAAACAAGCAGAGAAACAAAACCCAAGACAAATAGCAAGACAGAAACAGAGAGCAACAAGAGTAATGATTAAAAAAAAAAAAACAGACAAAGAAAACCCCAGGCAAATGATAAAAGCAAAACCAAACAAACAAAAACAAACACACACATGAAAGAAGCAAACAAAAAAAAACACACAAAACAAGAGGACAACCAGACAATCAAAAGAACCCCAAAACTAAATCAAACAATTAACAACAAAGCTAACAAATACAAAAAACAAAACCAAAGCAGCATGCAAACCAAAAAATAAAGCAAGTTTGTTTTCTTTAAACAAACTCACAAAACCTATTTTTAAAAAGATAAAAACAAAACAGAACAAAGAGAAAAAAGATAAAAACAAAATTGAACAAAGAAAAATGGAAAAAACACAGAACAACAAAGAAGCAAATAAAATAAAAATATAAAAAGAACAAAAAAAGAAACCAAAAGAAAAACCACCAAACATAAATAAAACTAAAGAATAATAATAAAAAAACAACAACAGAATGAATCAAAACATAATAAAAATAATAGTAATAATAATATTTTTCTGGGGTCTCAGATTTCAGTGTCCTTGCCCCCACCTGAGCCACAGTCCACCTATGTCTCCCCAAGAGGCTCTCCAATTCCTCCAGGTTGGTCTCTGGACCTACTTTGGGCACTGTGGGGACAGCTCAGACTCTGATCTGGCCCAGCTGTCCCATGTGCTTGCCCCCAAAGTCTACAGCTTCCAGAGCTATTCTGGTTTCCTTTGTAGGAAAACTTGTTGTCCATTCAGATATTACATAGATGCAGTGTGTACAAATCTAATTGCAGGGATTTAATCTGTGACTGTGCAGCTGACAGAAAGATTTTCATTTCTCTTCCTAATCACCCCACCTCTGGGGCTCAGCTGTGGTTTTAGCCTCACCTCTTCAGGTGGGCCACCCACAGGAGCCTTCCCCTGAGTTTGCCTTGGAACACTTGGGTCTGTCCTGGTGAGGACAGGGCATGGAGGTGGCACAGCTACCTGGGTCGTGGGAGCCAGACAAAGGGTGCACAAGGAATCCAGCAACCATGGACATGAGAGATCCAGCCCTAGAGGGAATATTTTCTAGGTCCTGGAGACAGGCACACAAGGGCCAGCCCTGGCAGGAGCTTCCTCTAGTACCTGGTGGCAGGCACATGAGGGCCAGCCCTGGTGGGAGCTTCTTATAGTGCCCAGTGGTAGGTGTGCAAGGGCCATCCCTGGTGGGGCCCTTTCCTAGCATCTCAGGGAGCAGGGGCTGGTGCATGGGGAGATAGAGGCTGCAATGGTGGCTCCACCCTCCATACATCACTCAATAGTGATGCCTTGCTTCCATGGCAGCCTGGATTTCCTCCACAGGCATTCCCAGTTGCAATTTCCTCCCTCCCATCCCCTCAGCCCCTCTCCTCACATCCAACAGCAGTCCTCCCCATGGGTTTTCTCTCCTATCCCCACACTCCAGCTCCCACCCCCCATGCACACTGGTGGACACACATCCCAGTCTGGGGTACACAGTGTTGTGACACAGACTGTCTGTGTAGTTCTCACTCTGTCCTGTCTGCCACAGACTGGCCATTTCACCCTCCTCTGACAGCCTTATATGCTTCCCTTCTGTCCCAACCAATTTCTCCATCAGTGAGAGAGTTTCCCTGGATGCTGGAACATCTCCTCTGCTCCAGCTCCCCCACTGGGGCACAGGTCCCAACCCACTTCCTCTCCTCTTCCTTCTCCCTTCTTTCTTTCACCCTACCTGATTATGTGGTGATTTTTATTGTCCTTTCTGGTGTCCAAGATCTGCTAGTGTTCAACCAGTGTTCTGTGAGAATTGTTGCATCTGTAGATGTATTCTGATGCATGTGTGGAGAGAGATGAGCTCCATGTCCTCCTACTCCTCTGCCATCTTGAACAGGTCTCATAGCAGTTTTATTACTATTAATCAGCTTAGGGAAATGGCTCAGGTGTCTATCAATAGAATAAATGAACTGTGGTATGTTTATTCATACAGAGGAATATTAGTGTGCAATAAAAATGTGTGTGCTAATGATACACACAACAGCATATATGAACCTCCAAAATATTATGATGAGTGGAACAAACTTTACACAAAATAGTATATATTGTATAATTTTATTTATGTGAAATTTTAGAACAGCCAAAACAAATTTACAGTCAAAAGAAAATTGTAACAGTGTTTGCTTCTGGGAGTAGGCATAGAAATTGACTGGGAAGTGGTATGAGATAATTTTTCTGGGGTGAGAGTAATGTTTTATGTCTTGAAAGAGGTTAAATAAATACAGGCATTTGTCAAAGTTCAGCAAATGTACATTTAAAATTTGTGCATTTTATTATAAATAAATGTTACCTCAAAAGGTAAAAATGTATCAAATATTGAACTTTGGTGAATGATATGCATGTTGATATATGTAATGAGAAGGTAAATGATATTTGAAATTTACTTTGAAATAAATCAAAAAATAAAATGGATTGATGGTTGAATAGAGAATGAATGGATTTATGAATGGATGGATATATAACAAAGCAAGGTTAGTAAAATGTTAATGGTAATGTCTAGCTGGTGGATATTTGAATAATCACTTTAAAATTCTTTCAAATTTTCTGTTTGAAAATTTTCATAATAAAATATTAGAAAAATTATTAGCCACTAATAGTTAAGGGCTCTTTTATCATTCATTTTGACTTCTACATCAGGCTTTCAGCTGATATAGATATCTGTGCCACTGGCATCTACATTCTTTAATCTATGTTTATATTGGTGCCAGAAATTTCTAACTAAAAATAAAATATAATCATAACTTTAATTTTATCTTGACATAAATGTTTCTTCAAAATCTAACTCCTTTCTAACTCCTAGGTTTATCTATCTTTACTCTACCCCACATACATTGTGCACAAGCCATGTTGAACTTCAGCAGTTTCAGATCACATCAAGATGTTAAGGACAATCTAAGAAAGCTCCCTACTGATTCTTCCAAGTCCAGATCAGAAGTTACCTTTTATATGAAACTTGCTTAACTTTCCCAGTAAGCATCTAATTTCTGTTTCTATATCGTGTACTCAACACCATTATTAAAGCATTGATTACATTGTGTTGTAATCTGTATATGTTTGGATCACACATATTAGCCCAATCATTCTCAAATAGCATGCATCAAAATCACCTGGAGGACTTGTTAAAACACAAGTTGTTGGGCTTCATCCTCAAGAGTTTCTAATTCCGTAGGTCTTGGCTGAAGCCCAAGAATTTGCATTTCTATCAAGTTTCCAGGTGATGCTTAGGGGTCCAGGGACCACACTTTTTTTTTTTTTTTTTTTTTTGCAGTACACAGGCCTCTCGCTGTTGTGGCCTCTCCCGTTGCAGAGCACAGGCTCCGGACATGCAGGCTCAGCGGCCATGGCTCACGGGCACAGCCGCTCTGCAGCATGTGGGATCTTCCCGGACCAGGGCATGAACCCATGTCCCCTGCATCAGCAGGCGGACTCTCAACCACTGCACCACCAGGGAAGCCCTAGGGGACGACGCTTTTAAAACCACTATGTTGAACAATGACTTCCTTGAAAGTAGATACTATGATTTATTTTTGTAACCCTGGAATATATGGCAATGCCTGGAAGAGAGCCAATGTTTAATAAATCCATGTTATAAAGAATTTTAAAAGTTAATACCATATACAAAATGTGGTGTAAACTTTTGGGACAAGTATATTCTTTCCTTAGGGCTGTGAATGTTGAGTGTGTAACACAGGCACTTTGGTTGTGCCTCACAAAGAAAATCTGCAATCCTTTATGGATAGTTAATTTTACTTATCTGTCTACAGAAGACATTCATTATTCGAGTAGTCAGATCCAACATTTTCCAGGTTTGCAGACTAGAATAGAAATAAATCAAACCCCCTATAATTGTGTCAAAGATGAATAAAACTCACACATGAAAATTGTTGATTCATCTTTACAGGTTAAGCCATTAGGTTAGAGTTCTCACAGATAGCTGTTTTGTTGTGAGATCACAACAAACTAGACAGCCTTCCCAGAATGAATGGAGTTGGGAAAACACAAGTGAAATGCTCCCACCTTCCTCTTCATCAACAACTATAACATAGATTAGTTATGGGTGTGAGCCAATTAGGCCAAGGAAAAATGTTGATAGATTTACAGTACCATTGTGTGACAGGCTCTATAATAGCCCTTCCCAAGAAGTCTACGTCCTAATTACTGGAATTTATTAATACGTTACTTTCCATGACAAAAAGGACCTTGTGATTAAGTTAGGATCTTGAGATGGGAAGATTATCCTGAATTATACAAATGGACCTAATGCAATCTTGAGGGTCCTTATAAAAGAAGGCAGAAGGCTTAGAGTAAGAAAAAAAATAAAAACAGAAGCAAGATCTGAGTGATGCAGGGCCATGAACCAAGGAATGGGGCAGACCCAAGAAGCCTGAAAAGGCAAGGAAATGGTTTCTGCCCCATATTGTCCAAAAATAATGCAGCTCTGTTGATTTTAGCCCAGTGAGACTGACTTTGGCCTTCTGATCTCTAGAACTTCATGAAAATAAATTTGTTTCATTTTAAACCACTATATTTGTGATAACTTGTTAAAACAGCAACAAGGAACTAGTACACCTTGTCTGATAAATGTGTTCATGGTGAATTTTCTTCTTATTAAGAGATTTAGGTATATTCACTGGCTTATATTTTAGCAGGTTTTATAATTAACCTCAGGCTTGGGACATACTATCAGGAATTCAAGATTAAAACCCTGGAATCCCCAATATTTGTCATGTAAAATATAATACATTTCCATGTAAAGTGAATCAATGTGGTGTCATGGTAAGAGATTGGAATGAGATTCAAGTGAAATAGAATCTCCTCTATGGTTCAAATACTTCTGTATTGTGGTAAATCATTTATGTTTCTAGACCTCATTGGAAAATGTATGGGTTAGAGTAGAAGTAAATTATTTTTAATGCACATCTAGTACATTTATACATCAACAATAAGACAGATTATTTGCCCACATTTGTGTCAACTGATTGGGAGAATAATAAATAAAGCATTCTAAATAACTCGTAGCTCTTTAGCTCACTGGAAAATAAATAGTACAGATTTCAAAGTTCATGAGGAGTGGTATGAAATTTAGTATGTTCCTCATTATCGATTTGTAACGAAACTAAGCTTTCAAAGTCTCAAAGATGAAAAAATTATTTCAACACTACTACCAATATAATAAAATTAGCTGAGAAAGAAAAAAAAAACAGATATTTCCTTGCAATAGAATATCAATACCTATCTTCCTACATTATATAAATTATATACTTATTCTAATACTGTTTAAATTATTCCATCTGTGTTACACTTTAGTTTAATTTTTCAAGTCATATCAAGTGTAATATTAATTTCATTTTAGTTTACCAAGCAAAGGAAGAATGACTATTGCAGTTAATATAGGAAGCACAGAAATCTGACGTCGGTGTAGATAAAAAATTGTTTCTCTATTTAATCTCATGCTTCTTCTTCATTGCTTTCATAAATTTTCTCCAGCTGTTCCAAGTGACATCTACTTCCTGAGGCAGCTATTGTTTCTGGTTACAGGACTGAATTCTTACGTTCCAAATGATTTCTCATTGATACATCACTGGTTTCCATAGATATTCTAATTTACTCCCTCAATTCTAAACCTTCAGAATTTTTCTCTTATTTTCTACCATATTGAAAATGAAGTACTTAAAATATCATGGCTAGATTTACCACACATTGTGTTCCGTATTCTAACAACCAAAATTTTAGAAAAAGTTAAACAAATAAACTGAACATGTTCCAACTCTTAGCACTCAAATTTTCCTATATTTAAATGATTATTTACACTGCATATTCCTGTTAGAATTATCCTTCCTAAGAATGAGGACCATCATAATTCAGGTAAAGGATGCATCTGTGTCTCTGTCCTGCAGATTAAGTGCCTCTATTCTCTCTTTTACCTTTTCTTTTTCTAAATGTGCTTCTAACACGCTATTGGAGAAAATTGGAGAAATTGATTCTCAGAGAAATCAATAGGTGACACAATTATTAGGGCCTCTATTTAGATCTTATATATAATGTTTTGGATCACCACAGTCTAGGCACCATAGCATATCAGTACTATATTCACAAAGGAAGGGGGAAAATAGGAAGGTGTGGGAACAAATATTGGGCAAGCAACCACAATGTACTAATGTTTCTTAATATGTTATCATTTAATAACCAGTGTAATCCCAGAAGGTAAATATTATTTCCTCATTTATTCAAAATTATTTATTGACCAGATGCAATATATCAGACATTGTTCTGATAGGGATAGAGCAATAAACAAGACAGATTTCAGCTCTTACAGTTCTTATATTCTGGTGGGTGGAAACATACTATAAGAAAGAAAATAAAGGGATAGTGTTATGAGAAAGCAAATTTTCAGCTCAGACTCAAATGACAAGGAGGTCCTAGTCATGAGATGATCTGTGGACTGGATATCCTAGGTAGAGGGCAAAGATCTTAAGCTTCTTGCATTCCAGGACTGAAAGAGTACCTGGAATATAATAAATGAGAGTTTAAGTGGGTGAAGTCAGAGACTCATAGGGAGACCAGGAAGACTTTACAGGCCAGTGTTTTCAAACTTTAATGTACATATAAATTATCTGGAGATTAAAAAACCCAAAATCCAGAAAACAAATGTAAAAACAGAAGACAGAGAACAAGTAACTGCTTCAGAATGTCTGCAGTATGGCCTCTGATTCTTCCCCTGGGTGTTGCAGGTCTTGTTAAGGTATTAATACAAAATTCTAAGTGTCATTGAAACCACAGAATGGTTTTAAGTGGGCAATGAAGTGATAGGATCTACTTTTCAAAAAGTGTTCTCTGGGTGATGGCTTTTACTAGGGTAAGAGTAAAACTTGAGACCAGATAGAGATTGAAGAAACCTATGCTTAGAGAAGTACAATAATTTTTCAAGATCTTCCTGTAAATTCATAATGCATATCCAGTACTATTGGACCCAGAGTCTGTGGTTCTTTATCCCTGGGTCATTGCCTAGATATGAAAAATCTTTCCTTAAAAGATGCATGAGAAGGAAGAAATTTTCTTCTAACTACCTAGGTTATTCTGGCTGATCTGAGAATTAAATTGACATAAGACATATTAATAGGAGAAAATAAAACAAAATCTAGTAACATGTATTCATGGGAGAGACCCAGAAAAAATGAGTAACTTACCAACATGGCCAAAACCCTCACGCTAAATACCATCTTCAGCTAGATAAACGATGATGTTGGGAGTAGTGGTTTGAACATTTAAAGGGGAGAAAGGTATTCACATGGAGAACATGTTTGATGAATAAATATTTGCTGGGCCATGCAGAGACAATGGGACACAGAGTGGACTCTGATCTCTAAGAGTTTTCCCACCACACCTAGCCCATTCTTTGCAGATATCTCTGGGGATAACTCTATTCTTGTAGTAACCCCTTTATTTAAATTTTTGGCCAGTTAGCAGGAAGGTCAAAGTTTCTTCCTGAGTCTTTTGGGCCTTGTTTTCAGCTCAAAATAATCCACATACCAGAGGAATTTTGGTGTGGCAAAATTTGTTCCCTCACAGTGCTGCCTTTGAAATTTCTATTAGAATTTCACAGTCCAGAAGTTGAGCAGATAAATTGCATAGAAACTTCTTCTCAAGGATTCTTTTCCACAAACTTTTATAACTTCCTTTTTTTAACCCTTTGATTTAACTTATGATTTCCTTTTATTTTCTCTCTCTTTCTTTTTTAAACTATCTGTAGGAGAAAATTACTTTCTTTTCTCTTAACAAAATGCATTTCCATTCCTTATAGCTTTTTCCCTTGTATACAAAATGATTTTGTTATTAATTTAGTAGTTTTTATTACCTATATTAATTAAAATTCTTAACTCTTAGAAACTTTAATTTCTAATGAAAGCTAAGAAGTATGCAACTGTGAACTATTATAGCAGTATGTTGTTTTAATTGGAATGCTTATGAATTCATTTTATAATTTCTAAAAACATACATTTTCTCATAGCATTATAATTTTATTTCAATGTGGTACATGACATGTTTACTAATAAACCTAAAAATCCTTAGTTTCTCTGTAATAAGAGAACAAGCTGAGGTAAAATTGTTGTGGAATGCAAGTTCGAGTGCCTGATGTAGTGAGACCAAACAAACCAAAACATCAGAGTTTGGAGCAGCAAAAGGTTTATTGCAAGGGCCATACAAGAAGAATGGGTAGCTTGTGATCAAAAGAACTGAACTCCCTGATGGTTTTTGCGGAAGAGTTTTTATAGGCAAAATTTGGGGTAAGGGCTACAGTGTGTGTGACTTTCTTCTGATTGATTGGTGATGAGGTAGCAGTGTGGTGTTCCAGAGATATTGTGTTCAGCCTTAAGTTACCACCCTCCACCTGGGTGGGGGTCTTAGTTCCTGCAGAAGAACTCAAAGATATATTGTTATGTAATACATCCCTTGAGGAGGAGTCAGGACTCTGTTTTATTGCTGAACTATTGTTTCTTGACTGCTCCTCCTTTGTTTCTGCATTCCCTCCATTCCCTAATTAGTAACTGTTTGAATCTGCCCTTTAGAACTCAGGTAATGTGTAGAACACTGAAGTCTTTTTCCTACAAGCAAAAAAGAGGGGACACAGAAAGGTTTTGTACCCAGTAGGACCCCAAAGTTTCCTGCTCAGTTTCAGGGACTTGTTTAACAATTAATGTTGTAACAGGGAAGAGCAAAATTTGACTCCAGGTTGGATCTGTTTCTTTTACTTTAACCTTTGCTTTTCATTGCTTTTGTTACTATAATCATACATAATGGCCTGCCTCAGGGAACCCTGCTCCTCTGCCTGAATGTTAAAGTGCCTTTGTTCAGCTCATAGGGAGAAAATCTGACCCTGCCCACCTATGAATGGCTGCAGAACAGAAGAAATTAACATATCTACTCCTCAATGCTGGCCAAGCCAGGAGATATTTTGCAAAACTATTGGCCTTTTTACTTTACTTCCTCACCTCCTCCCCGTCTCTGTTCTACAAAAGAAAGTGGTATCCAGAACCCAATAAGATAGCTTTTGGGAACACTAGTCCACCATTTTCTTGGTCTGCTGGCTTTCCGAATGAAGTTGCTATTCCTTGCCTCAACACCTCATCTGATTTGTTGGCCTGACATGTGGCAAGCAGAGAGAGCTTGGACTCGGTAACAATGTATCAGTATTTTACCTTATTTGGAAATGATATGGACAATGAATTCCCATTATTTAACTTAATAAAACTCTAAAGTGTTAAAGTACCAAAAGATTTTGTAAGCTATGTTTAAGTAGACATATCATAAAACATAATTATTCTTAAAGAGTTCACCTAAAAACTCTTATACATTAACATTTATTTAATTTCTTGTGAAAATTTTATCATACCAAGTTATTTTTCTTGCTGACAAATTTTGTAACAGAGATAAGATAATCTTATTTGACTTTTGGTAAACCTAGATAGAATAAAAGTTTCCCATTTAATGCTCATAACTCTAAAGACAGAACTATTTAATTAAATCCACAAACACTTGATTTTATTTACTAAAGATTTATCTTAAATCACATGAACTTGAAAAAAACTTTCATTTCATTTCTACTAAATTTAGAAATATTTAATTCACAAGCACTTTTATGTCAACTAAATGAGTTGTTTTACATATCAGTTTTGGTAATCTCACTGGGAGATGGAGAAATACCATTTCTATAATATACACACATAGACATATAGACAGGCACGACCAGAGGTCTCATCTCCTTCATCTTAAAATTTAGTCATAAATCAGATATGATATAAACCTGACTAGCTAATAATAACAACAGAAATAAGTCAAGTTGATCCTCTCAGATAGTTAAGGCTTTTTACTATTTGTGATAAAGTCTTAAGATTTGTGCTAGTACTTGACAAATTGATAAGGAGGCTGTGAATTCGATTTTGGATGGGGAACACTTTCCAGCATTTTGTACTTCTAAAAATGTCTCATTGCCTTTTTTTTCCCCCTTTTGATTTCAAGTTCTACCTGACTGAGTCAACTAGGCTCAATCTCATGCCATTGTGGGCTGTATTTGCATTTCTAATTTTGTAGAGATTTGCAAGATAAAGACAGTTGCTTTAAATTCCCCCAGAGGTCTGGGTTGCTGCCTAAATAATATCAAAATGCTGATCTGCTTAGCCAATTACATTTTCTTCATTTGCTTCTTTAAATGAGGGAGGAAATTTCTGACTAAAATAAAAATCAAAAGATTTATATGTTCTAGAACTTCAGGGTTCAATGTATCATACCTTCAAATGTCTGTACTAAGCAGTGAATAAAAGCCCTATATCTGAGCCCACAATTCAACCCCAAATCAATTCAACCTAGAGGTAAAAATCCTCCACTATTTCTTCTATTAACCTCTGAGTGTTAGACCCCAGTTTCCATCTCACATTGTGTGGGGTTAGACAAACCTATAGGCTTCCCTTAGCATGTTCAATTAACATTTCCTGAAGATGGATTTACATGCTCTATCTTACAATACAAGCAAGGGAAGCATCCCCCAGAGAAACACAATGTCCATTACCACAATACAATTGGGCAAAAGAGACACAACCATTTTACATAAAGCCCATTCAAATACACCAGTTTTCTTATCAATTTTCATCTCAGTTTCATCAACTCATACCTTTAATTAGAATCTCTACTAGGATCCCATCAGGTCTTGATTTTACAAGGAATCCCATAAACTTTTCCTTTTTGTCCCCTAACTGACCACTTAATCCAGTCCTGTATTTGGTTCCCAGTGAGTGGTTGAGTCAAGGGACCCAGGCCCTCTGTCAACTTTTAAATTATTTAAATGACCTGTTGCCCCAAGCAATTGCTGATTAGGTTTCTCAGTGTAAATTTTGCCTCCTAACTTTAAAATTTCTTCAAACTATGGTAAATAGAGCAGACTTGTTTTAGGTCCTTTAATGTTGGGGATCCATTAGGTGGTCACTTTTGTTTACCAATATTAGGTAGTGCTGTATTAAAACCTTTACTTTAATCCCATCAAAGTCCATTTTATTCCTCCCATTTCTTAATCATTTAAAGATTTCCATCCTGCTGGGATGTCTTGTGACTCTTATTTTTCTGATTCCTCTTTATTCCACCATTTTCAATATTTGTATTATTTATCTTACTTCTTAATAACCCTTTTAAAATTTCCCACCTAGTTGTGAAGAGTCTCTTGACTTTCCCCTTGCCTTCTTTCCATTATTTTGCTAATTAACTTAATGCTTTTATTAGCATCTGTAAGATCCCCTGAGGGGAAGCTGAGACACCAAACTCAGTAAGGTTTGCCATGCCATTTTTTTCCTTATTAATGGAGTTCTTAAGATTAGCTGTTATATTTCTTTATATACAATTTTAATTTTGTCTTTCCATAGGTACCAATAAAACAGCTATTTAGGATGAGAACACTCTAAAAATTTACCAATATAGAAGTTTTTCCAAAGCAAAGGATCCACCATCTGGCCATTGATGGGCAGAATCTTAATAGTAACTCAAACCAATAAGATACAAGAGATGTCCCGACAGGAGAGTGCAAAGGATGCGGCCCTCACAAGATCCAGAAAGTTCACTGACAAAAATAGTCTAAGAAAGTAAAGACCTTTGTTGCATCATTAATAAAGCAATGAAAGTTGAGAAGACAAAGGCTCCTTAAGGACTGGGTCTGGAACTGAGCAGCACCCTGTGAGGCCCTCCCTGCTGACCAGAAATTTATGACTCAGGTAATGTTCCAACAACAAGTGAGACCTGATGGCTACTTGGAACTGTGTGATCAAGACAACCATCTCTGAAAATAGAAGATTATTCCCTCCCCAACACATATCTGCTTCCTCTTTTGATCCTAGGGCCTAGTTATACTTTAAAATCTAACCTTTACACTAGCTAAATTCCAGGACCCTTAGGCTTCTGCATACTTTCCAAGGCCTTTATTCTGCTTTGCTTAACATGTTCATTCTGTCAACCAAAAAAAATTGCACAACGTGAGAGTTGTGAGTCAAGTTTTATTTGGGGCAAAATGAGGACTATAGCCCAGGAAACAGCATTTCTGAAAGCTCTGAGAAACTTCTCCAAAGAGGTAGGGAGGAAGGTCAGTATATATGTGATTTTGGTGAGGGGGGAGTACATACAGTCAAGCATGTATTTTTTTTCAGCAGAACGTTTCTGCTAGTCACAAGGAGCAGTCGTCACCATGAAGGATTTTAGTGCTTTTCTAGATATGAGGAGATACACGAATTGGGAACATAAATTAGTCTCCTGAAAATATCTAAATAACTAAAGACCTCTTCTGCCATTTTTCCCAGAACACAGAGTGCCTCATTTCTGCTTTCCACCCTGAAATTCTTTCAGGGGGTGTTGAAAATCAGCAGCAGCCGCAGGACATGATTTAATCCTTGTAGAGGTAGTTGGCAAATGCCAATTGCAAGTTTGTTGTTGACAATTCTTTTCTTAGATTAAGGGAAGGGAAAATGGTGAGTTTGATTAAAGGATTACTAAAACTTCCCTCTAGTAGTCTTATGGCTCTATAATCAAGATAAGATCAGAGGGCTTCCCTGGTGACGCAGTGGTTGCGAGTCTGCCTGCCGATGCAGGGGACGCAGGTTCGTGACCCGGTCTGTGAGGATCCCACATGCCACAGAGCGGCTGGGCCCGTGAGCATGGCCGCTGGGCCTGCGTATCCGGAGCCTGTGCTCTGCAACGGGAGAGGCTGCAAGAGTGAGAGGCCCGTGTACCAGAAAAAAAAAAAAAAAAAAAAGATAAGATCAGAAAAGGAGAACAATGAGGCTGGCCAGTTTGCACATAATGGAAGATAACAAAGACCATGTCCCCCCACCCCAAATGATTAACTGTGATTAGTTCCCCCTTTCTCCTTTTAAAAATTTTCATAGTTCAAGCAGAATCTTCAGAGTTGGTTCTTTTCCCCAAGTTGCTGGCCTCTGGAATAAAGCAGGCTTTCCTTTCCAATCAAAACTTGTCTCTCAAGGAGCTGATTTTATGAGCCCAAATCTTGTATCTCCTCATATCTTGGCTTTTGAGCAGTGAGCAGCCAAACCTGAGTTCAGTAACAGGCCACTTATGACAAATGACCCTGAGAGCCAGCATGACCTGACAAAGAAACTGCTTGGAACCACAGTCTGTTTGATTGGCTGCTAAATACATAGATTTCTGTGCACCTTCCAAATGGCAGAGACCAGAGAGAGTTTTCTCATTGGTTAACATACTAAGCTCTCAAGACATAGAACAAGAGAAAAGGAAAACATAATAAGACCAATGGTTTTCCTCTTTATGACAAATTGAAACTGAGCAGGACCCTGTGGGGCTCATGGGCATGGAAGCATTTCTGTGTCTCCCGTTTCTTATTTGTAGGGAATAGGCTTCAGCCTCCATGACCTTCCCTGAGTTCCAAAGGGCAGGTTCAAACAGTTGCTAATCAGGGAAGGTGGGATGCAGAGACAAGGGAGGAGCAGTCAAGAAACAATAGTGCAGCCTCGGGACAAGATCCTGTTCTGTCTCAAGGGATATATATAATATCTTTGAGCTCTTCTACAGAAGTAAAACCCTGACAAGTGGAAAATGTTAACTACCTGATGAAGCATTCTTCATTCCAGAGAAGGTCACAATTTGAGAACCATGGAAGCTCATCAGGAGACCACCTGAGGCCAGAGTAAAGCCATCAGATGAGCCAGATTAAGCTCAGCAGGAGACCACCTGAGGCCCTGCACACACCCTGATCTTTATCAGCAACCCCACCCTTGAACCATTGCTATAAAACTCCTCACGAAATCCCCCTGTGTTGAGAAACAGTTTTTGAGGACAGGAATTCACTGTGTCCCCCTTTGCCTGGCAAATCAATACAGCTATTCTTTTCTACTTCACCAAAAACTCAGTCTCTGGGATTCAATTTGGCACCTGTGCACAGAGGCTGAGTTTTTGGCATCAAAATGACACAAAAGGGAGACACAAGGAAAAACAGTGACCATCTCTGGGAGGAAAAGGATCAACAAACCAAGAATACTCAACCAAATTTCAAATCAATAGACATTGAGTCCAAGGAGCTAGTCCTACAAATATTTTTTCCTGCTAATTTAATTTTTTTCAAAAGAAAGAAAAAAAAACTACCACTTTTACTTTCAACAGAGTCTTCAGAGAGAGCTCTGAGGGACTGACTGACATTTTAAGAATTCTTACTATCTGCTAGCTCTTTTCAATTGTCATAGGATATCTTAAATGCAGTAGCTTTGGGGTAACAAATGTCCAGCCAGAAAATTTGCACCCCATTCTTGTTGCCAACTGTTGGAGAAGAAGAAATATTCCTCTACCCTTCTAGGTTCTTCTGGCTGGTCTATGAATTAAATTGACATGAGACAGATTAATGGGAGAAAATCAAACAAAGTTTTGTAATATGTATACATGGGAGACACCCAGGAAAACTGAGTAACTTGGCAAAATGTCTGAAATCAGCACCTTAAATACTGTCTTCTGCTAAAGACAAAACAAGACATGAAGAGGATGTTGCAGGTAGTGATTTGGGACTTCAAAGGGGAGGAAGGAAATTCACATGGAGATGGAAAAGTAAATGTATGATAAATGTTTGCTAGGCCATGGGACACAGAGTGGACTCTGATCTCCAGGTCCTACTGAGTTTTGCCCACCACACCTAGTTCATGTTCTTTGTAGGTGTCTCTGGTGATGATAGCTCTATTCCGGGAAGAGACACCCTATCTAAAATTTTTACGCAGTTAGGGGGAAGTTCAAAAGTTCTTTCTGAGTCTTCTGGGACTTGATTGTCAGCTTGAAATAATCAACATGACAAAGAAATGTTTGGGGATGGTAAGTTTTGCTCCCCTACACTAATTTCTTTTTATTCTTCTTTTAAACTTTCTAGTTGATAGTTTCCAATACCTCAAATAAATCACCACAGGTGAAAGAGTATAATTTTTTAAATTTTCCTTTTGAATTTTTCAAAATGGTTTCCCACCACCAGGTGGTGATGAATAATAGTTAACATTTTTGTTGCAATCTTTATGTGCCAAAAATATTATCTACAAATACTATATTATTTAAATTTTATAAGAGCCCAGAAAAGGAGGATCTATTTTTGTCTCTTCTGTAGCTGAGAAAACTGAGAATTCAGTAGAGTTCAGTGAACTGCCCAAGTTCTCACAGGTGGTGAGTGAAAGGATGGGGATTTTAACCTAAATCTTATATTGTCCCCAACCCACTTTTTACCACTAGATCAGTGGTTTTCCAAGTATGTTTCCTAGATCTGCAGTATCAACATCAATTTAGGAACCTGTTAGGAAAGCAAATTCTCAAGTTCGATGCCAGACCTTCTGAATCAGAAACGCTGGGGGTGACACTCTGATTGTGAAAACCCTCCAGATAATTCTGATGCATGTTAAAATTTAACTACCACTGATCCAAACCAAAGGCCTGCAATCTGAGGCTAAGACAAATATAGCCCAGGATCTCTTTTTGTAAGAGAGATCGTACAAAATGGTTTATAAGTTTTAAAAGGTGGTCAAAAACAAAACCAGGAAGAACATGTGACAGAGAATGTATCTGGCTAGCAAAGCTTAAAATATTTACTATCTGGAGTTTTTTTTAAAAGTTTGCTGATCCCTGACCTAGACTATGCTTTTCAGGCAATTGTGATATCTGGACTTGCTCCTATTGTATATTCTCCTACTAACTGATAGCAAGTAATTATTACTTTCCCACACTGCTCCCTCAGTGTGTTTTCTCTCTACTTTAATATTTTTTTACTCAATATTTTGAGCAAAGTGCCAGCACTCTATTTTATACATTATTGTCCCTTTATATTGACGTTTCTTTACAGATGTGAGTTTGAAGGAAGTGTTCTAGAATTTGTTCACTTCCTCTGGGGCACTTTGCTTTCAGGTACTCAACTCCCTGGTGACTCACAGTACTTTTTTATGGTCTTCCTTTTAGTACATCCAAGCTCCACACTTAATATACTTATGGGATGTATGTATCTTTCTTATGTGAATATGTACTTTTATAAAGTAAGCAAATACTTTTTATTGATTCTAAGACACACTATTTTTGGTACATTAAAAAAATCTCTGAAATAAGGATATATCTTAAAAGCTGTGGTGCTTACAGTTGTTTTTGACCATGCTGGAGTCATGTCATAGCTTTCATTTCCTATAAGTGTTACAAGTATTACTTGAAAACTGGGTTCACTTCTTGGTGGGGGTTGAGCCAAAAGACACAACCAAGCCATAGATTGGGAAAAGTAAGGATTTATTACTTGCAGCAAGTAAGGGTAACATGGGGGATATTTCCCAAAGCAGTGTTTCCCTGAACAGCAAAATTGGGGAAGTTTTAAGCTAAGGGGACATGCATATCCATGAAGGGGTTTGGGTGGTGTATGCATATTCATGTGTTAACTGAAAAAAATGCACTAAAAGTTGAGAGTTATGTTTTATTTAGTTATGGACAAAACTGAGGACTTAAGCCCAGGATACAGCATCGCAGATAACTCTGAGAGACTGCTCCAAGGAGGCAAGGAGGGGAGCCAGAATACATAGGAGTTTTTGCAACAAAGACCAGTTAATCAGAACATCAAAATATTTTTGTTAATTAAAAAAAAACATATCTCAAGTAAAGGAATTTAGCACTTTTCTACGTATGGGAAGACGTAGAGTCTGGGCTCACTGAAATCATTCCTTTGATATGCACCTCATGGTATCTGGGGTCAGTATCCTGTCTTTCCCATCCTGAGTTTCCTCAGGGTGCACCATCAGGGGGGTGCCTGCAATGTCTCATGATTTGGTACTGGGCATTATGTTTCTATCCTGAGTTCCCTCAGGGCTCACCACTGGGAGCGGCTGTAATGTGATGACTTGATGGCTATAACATCTTTTTTTTTTATTGGTATGGCAGGCAATATTTTTCATTCACACATGAAAGGGCTTGAGCAGAGGAGAATTCAGCATAGAATTTGGACAAAGGTTGACAGAATCCAAGCTTCCGTTGCATTGATTGAAGTACTAATGGTCAGAAAAGTCAACATCATCATTCCTTAGGTTCCATTTGATATGGTGGCTGAGCACATGAGGGGAGTATGAATTCTTTAAAGCAGCTCAAGAATGTGATTCAGACTAATCTTTACCATTGAAACAACTGGGGGTCTTTACAACAGATTTATTATTTTGCTACTGTTAACTTTTCTTGCCTGATAACAGTCGCATATTCTTTTGTACCTTTAACATCATTATTATTGAGGCCTGTTCAAGAGCAAACATCATGGCCAGGCTTAGATCACAAAGTGGCTTAGGTCTAAAAAGGTATATCTGGTTCTTTTCCTCTGGGGACACCCCCTGCTCTATCTGCTTATACAAGGATGAACTAGTTCATAACTATCCATATTACTAGGGTCATGAACATTGTCAAAGCTACAGTGGTTGAGTTTAACTTGCTATTTAAAATGTATTAAAAGATTACATGACATTTCAGTATGTGAAAAAAAAACTTTATTCAAAATAACACAGGGAAAAAAGAGAATGAAGCAAATATTCATTGTTGGGAGAATTACCAAAATGTCATGTTTTCTTGCAAAACAACAAACAAGAGCTATATAGGGTCAGAGGAAGGGAGATACTTGTGAGTTTATGAAACTGTGCTACATTCTGTTTGTGAGAAATGTGGGGAAAAATTGCCTGGCACATGTTAGACAACACAGTGAAAGTCAGGAGAAACTACCAAGAACCTCAGAATAGATGAAAGTAACTTCCAACAATTAAGAGGATTGTGTGAACTTTTCATGCATCATGCAAAATTTTCTTTAATGCATTGTGTCACATTTTACTTGGCAGAGTTTTTGTCTTCCTTTGTGGCTCATAAAATAAAAATGGGTTTGCAACTGATATTGTCTTAAGTTTTATAAAGCAAAGCCTTAAAACTTGAATTAATGAGTTTTGCTAAATATTATGCTATCACATGCTAATTAAAGCAACCCTAATTTACTAAAGTCTATTTTTTAAATGCCTATGTTTATTGCTACACACACACACACACACACACACACACACATACCCACAGATATCAAGATTGCTCACAAATATCATCTAGGGTTGCTTAATTAACTGGTCTTATCCTAGCTTAATTAGAAATGATTTTCTAATAACTTAAATCTATTAAACCAAACTCAATATACGCCTGAGGTTAATAAAAAGGTCAGGATGTTCTTTATTAAATCTGTGTCAAATTCTTGCAAACTGCTTCTTGCTTTTATTTTATCTTGTTTTACTTTTCTTTTCAAGAAAGACTTAAGCACCTATCCACAATCCATCTGAAGAAAGATTTGGATTACTTTTCCAGAGTAACCATTTTCAACTCCAGCTTCATCAGAGGAAGCAGATAAAAAGAAAAAGAAAACTCATTCATATTGTAAATGAAACTGAAGAAAAATGACAAAATTTAAAAGTTGTGAGTTAAGTTTTATTTGGGGATCTTACTGAGGACTATAGCCCAAGAGACAGCCATTCAGATAGCTCTGAAGAAATGCTCCAAATAGATAAGGGAGAATCAGGATATATGAGTTTTTTTGCTGGACAAAAAACATGTAGATGAATATCAAAAGGTTGCTGCTAATCATAAGGAACAGGCACATCAAGTTAATGATTTTATTTCTTTTCTATGTATGGAAAGATGTAAGAGTCTGGTTTCATTGGAATTAATCCTTAGATATGCATCTTGACTACGTAGGACCAATATTCAAAGCACAAAATGCTTCCTGTTTTTTTCCTTCCTGAATTTCCCTCAGGGAGTGGGGTAAACTGCAGTGGCTTCCCATTATAATCCATCTTGAATTTCCCTCAGGGAGTGTTGGGGGTCGGGGGAAGGTGCAGTGACTATTGGCTTGATCCTTGTAGGAGAGGGGTGATGAGCAACATTATTTACTGGAATTGCAGCCAACATTCCCTGTCCACACCATCCTGAAATTACTGGCTTTTACACAAGCCCATGATTGTATGTTCCAAATAAAATATAAAGGAAGTGGTTTCTATTCTCACTGTCAACCTGTCTTTACTGAGAAGATGTCACTGCTTTATCCTTCCATTTGACAATTGTCCCCTTGCTGATCATAACTTTATGACCTGTGAAAAATGCTTAGTATTAAGAAAAACCAAAAACTAAATGAACTAAATCAATAATAAAAAAACCCCAACAATTTAGTTATATCTAAATGGAGCATGTGTTTAAAAATTTAAATACATATTGGTCTTTGTAAAAAGAAAACTAACATTTGAACCTACTTTATGCCCTCTGCTGGAATCAAGAGAAATCCAAAATTTATTTCCTACTTTACCCTCCAAATCACTGTAGGGTAAATTACACAGTAAACATGGATCTGTGATAATTTAAAATTCACATACTGTCCTGCCTGATAATTGTTAGTACTATGTGAGTGCTTCTAGGTGAGGCAAGATGTGTCCCTACACTTGCAATTACAAAGACAAGTAGCACTTGAAATTTGAGAGTAGAAGATTGGCGTTTGCAAACCAATGGCATCTTATGTTTAGCTCATTTCCCCTGAATTTCATTTAAGAGAGTACTTTAAAATAAAAGCTGTCCTAATGAAATCACAACCTTCAATACTAGTGATGCAGAAAGAAGTAGATGGACACTGCATGAAGCAGAGCCTAAATAGAGAAAACTATAGAGTTTCGATGTTAGCATCTCCAGTATGAAAATAATAGAAAAATAGCAGTATTTCCCTGATTCAGGTACCTCTTTACAATCTAAAAAAGCTCTGTGAAGGGGGTCTTTTTCTCTGTTTAGTTTCTCTAACAAAAATCATAAAATTTGAAGAAAATTGTGACTTTTTGAAGATGTGTCGCTTTTTTTAAAAAATTATTTATTTGGTTGCACTGGCTCTTAGTTATGGCAGGTGGGCTCCCTAGCTGCAGTACATGGGCTCCTTACTTGTGGCATGTGAACTCTTAGTTGCAGCATGCATGTGAACTCTGGTTCCCTGACCAGGGATCGAACCTGGACCCCCTGCATTGGGCGCTGGATTCTTATCCACTGTGCCACCAGGAAAGTCATGATATGCTGCTTTTTGAAATATGGGCACAAATTACTTTAGAATGGAGAAAAAAGTCTTGAAATACACTTTCTTTTCTTCACTGTATGAAAGCAATAAACCAAAGATTTGTCCAGCACTTTAAAAATATTATTTTAAGATTTCTTTGATTAACTTTTACTGAGTAAGCTAAATGGTCATTTTGTCAGTTGGATTAAGAGTTCCTTGATCATTTCTTTCTGTCTACATAGCACCTGGTATAACACACATAGAAATGCTGATAGGAAGATAAAAAGGCAGAAAGGATAACAAGGAAGAAATAAAAGGAAGAGAGAAGAGAAAAGAGAAAAATGGAAAATAAGAAAGGAAATGAGAAAAAGGGGGAAGGAAGGAAGATAGAAAAGAAGGAAGTGTAACAGGGAAGAACAAAATCTGACTCCATGTTGGATCTGTTTCTTTTACCTTAACCATTGCTTTCTGTTGCTTTCATTACTACAATCACTAAGAGGATGCCGTCTATAGCTATAAACATACATAAAGGCCTGCCTCAGGGAACCCTGCCCCTCTACCTGAATGTTAAAACAAAGTGCATTTTTTTCAGCTCACAGGGAAACACCCTGATCCTGCCCACCTGTGAGTGACTGCAGGAAAGAAGAAATTAACACATTCCCTCCCCTAGGCTGGCCAAACCAGGAGATATTTTGCAAGACTTATGGCCTTTTCACTTTACTTCCTCACCTCCTCCCCCTCTCCATTTTATAAAAGAAATTAGCATCCAGACCCTGATAAAATGGTACTCTAGGATTCTAGTTCACCATCTTCTCGGACTCCAGCTTTCCAAATAAAGTCTCTATTTGCCTCAACACCACGTCTCTTGATTTATTGGCCTGTCATGCATCAAGCAGATTGAGCTTGGACTCAGTAACAGAAGGGAAAGAGAGAAGGAGGGGAGAAATGCTAAATGGTTTAGGACATGTTGCAAAAGTACTTAACATTTTGGCTGATTTTCTAATATATATATGTATAGAATTAAAAAGACCTTATTTTGGTTATTTCAGTGATTAATTATAGATTAGAAATAGGTTTGCAGTGGTGATTTCTGGCAGAGATGGGAGACTACAAAATAAAGCACACTATGAAAAGGCAAATACACCCATACTTTTGTAGGGTAAAAGAGTCCTTTGGTATAACATTAATTAGGTGTTCTAATTTTGTATTTGTTGAGGAAGAAATTTTCCTCCTTCTTTTTGGATACTTCTGGCTTGTCAAAGCATTAAATTGGCATGAGAGATTAGCAGGAGAAAATCAAAAAAATTTAATAACAAGTATACATGGAAAAGACCCAGAAGAACCGAGTAGCTCAGCAAAATGGGTGAAATCCTCACCTTAAATTCATCTTCAACCAAAGACAAAAGAGGATGTTGGAGGTAGTGATTTGGTACTTCAAAGGGGAAGAAGGCAATTCACATGAAGTTGAAAAACCAAATGTTTGGTAAATAAATGTTTGTTGGGTCATGCAGAGACAATGGGACACAGAGATGGACTTCAACAGACTTTGCTAAGTTCCTCCCTACTTATCACACTTAATTCATACTGTGGTTATTTATGGTAATAACTCTCTTCATGGAACAGGTCCTCTATAGATATACATTATTTAGACAATGTTGGGACCCAGGGTAGACCACTCCAAAATGTGCCTCAATCACATATTTGTTATTTTGAATTAAAGTTACTTAAGAAATGACCAATGCAAAAGAGACACTCTTTTCTGTCTCCCTGAAAGCAGGAAATAATCTCTCATGTTAAATGTGCATTCCCTGCATCTGGAGGTAGAACGACACCCTTATCACCAAAAATTCAGGGCCAAGAAACTTACATAAACAAACCTGTTACTTCCTTAATTTACTACACCAAGCCCAAACTCTGCTTAGATTCTTCACAAATTGGGCACAATGAACCTGAGTTTCTCCTCAAGAATTTATGTTTTCTTTGTCTTAAAATTATAAAACCTGCCTGCTTTTGTCACTTTTTGGGTCCTGTTTCTATGGGACCTCCAGGCACACAAATTCAAATTGGTTTCTTTTTCTTCTGTTAATCTGTCTTATGTCAATTTTATTTTTAGTCCAGCCATAAGAACTCAAGAGTGGTAGAAGGGGAAATTTCACCATCCCCAACAGAAGTTAGGGGGAAGGTCAATGTTCTTTCTGATACTTTTGAGCCTTAATTGTTTTCAGCTTAACATAATCTGCATGCCAAAGAGAAAATTTGGGATGGCAAATTTTGCTCCCTTACAGATTCAAAATTGGAAGGCTTAGTATTGTCCTGTGAGGCTGATGCCAAAAGCTTCTGTGCACTGGTGCTGAATTGAATCTTGGAGACAGAGTTTTGGGTGAAGTAGAAAAGAATAGCTTTATTGCTTTGCCAGGCAAAGGGAGACACTACTGGCTCCTGCACTCAAAACTGTGTGTACCAACCTGGGAGGATTTGATAAGGAGTTTTATAGGAACAGCTCAAGGGTGGAGTTTTTGATAAGATTAGGGTGTATGCAGGGCCTGCACCCTTTTAATCTGGTCTCAGATAATCTTCTTGATGAGCTTCTCTGTTCATTAATGTAGGCTCAGGTGGTCTTTGGTATAAAGAATGCTGACAACTTAAAGAACTTAAAGATATTGTTATGTGTATCCCTTGAGGTGGAATAAGGACCCTGTCCCAAGGTTGCACTATTGTTTCTTGGCTACTGCTCCCTTGTCTTTGCATCCCTTCTTTTCCTGGATTAGCAACTGTTTGAATCTGCCCTTTGGAACTCAGGGAAGGTCATGGAGGCTGGGGTCAAGAAATGGGGAACAGAAAGGCTTCCATGCCCAGGAACCTGCTTGGTTTCAAAACCAGTCCCCGGAAGTACCAGGAGAAGCACTCATGAGGTAGACAAAACCCATCAATGTCCTGCACCTCTGCACCTTTCTGTTATTTTGGATGATTTAACACTGATTAAACCTGAGGACTCTATAGGGTTTGGGGGATGGTTCATTAATCATCACAATTCTTTGAACTATTTTGGTGTAAAGTACATCAATTTAGTTATTTCCTTTCTATTTCTGAAGTCAAACAAACACAGCAATGCTAATAGTTATTTCTGTGGGGGAGTGGAAATTTCCCCTCTTTCCCTTTTGGTTCTTTTGGTTGGCAATTAAAATGACATAAGGCAGATTAACAGGAGAAAATCAAATTTATTTTATGCACATGAATATGAAGAATTCCAAAGACAGCAAGGCAAGATTTTATATATATATTCTGGACTAAGAAGGAGGTAGGGGCCTGGGGAAGTAAGGTAATTCACAGGAAGAGAAAAAGAATTAGTGTTTGGAAAATAAATGTTTGCTGGGCCATCCAAAGACAAAAGGGCACAAAGAGAACTTTAATCAAATGGGCTTTGCTAGATTCCTCCCTATCTACCACACCTAATAATTTACTATAGTTATCTATGGTTGATAGTTCTTTCCTAGGACAGGCCTCTGCCAACTAAAAAGTGTCACTCTAGCTCTACAAGGATTGAGTCATTAGCCACTGCTGTAGCTGTGAAAAACTGAGAAACTCTGTGCTCTGGAAAAATTGTCAGAACAGGCCTTCAAAGAGTTAGATATTTTCAGGAGAAAATTTTATGAACCCAATTTCTTGCATCTTCCCATACTTAAAAAAGCATTAAAATAATTAACTAAGATATTTGCGCCTCATGACTAGCAGTAATCTGCAAAGATGTGTGCTTGATTTCATGTACCCCTTCTCCAAAATTACATATATGCTGAGCTCCTCCCTTATCTCTTTGGAAAGGTTTCTCAGAGCTATTGAGAGCTTGTACCCTGGATTATAATTCTCAATAAGACACTGAATAAACTCCACTTGCACCTCTTACACTGTGCTTTTTTTTTTTTTTTTCAAGTTGACACCTCCTACCTTAAAATTTTTTAGGCAGTAAGGTGGAAGTTCAAAGTTTCTTGTTGAGTCTTTTGGGCCTTGATAGTTTTCAGCTCACAATAATCCACATGCCAAAGTGGCACATTTTGGGGCTGCCTGTTCTTAGCCCCATTACTTGCCATTTAAAATATGTATGTCAAATTATATTGCATTTGACATAATTTGTTGTATTTGAAAATCTTATCAATTTTTTTGCTTTCATGTAAGTGATCACAGAGTCCCTCCAAAATAGAAAAGGTAAAGAGAAAAACATGAAGAATAAAATGTACAGTATGAGGGAAGGTCATGTAAGGAGTACTGAGTAATTTGTAAGGAAGTAGAATTTGTCACCCCAAAATAGGTGTCATTGACATATTAATTGTTTTAAGTTGATTATTTTCTAAGCAACTGTTGACATGGGAAAAACTCTGAAAACCAAGTTGGAGTGACATTTTAGTAACTATTTAGTAAAGAAATATTCACATTTTTTAAGGGAAATATCTGCTTGTAAGGAGGTGTCCCTCACTGTACCAGGAAGAGTAGGTTGACCAGATCTCTAGAAACTTATTAATGGAGAAGGCACTAACTTAAATCTTCAAAACAACCTTACCCTTATTTACTGTGTTTTTGCTGATAATCTCCCATAACTGACTCCCCACCCTCAATATGCTTTTTTGATTTTAGCTGATGATTGTTGACCATTTTGGCAAGTCACAGTTTTTCTGGGTCTCTCCCATGTATACATATTATTAAACTTTTGTTTAATTTTCACCTGTCAATCTGTCTCATGTCAATTTGATTCTTAGATCAGCCTGTCTTATAACAAAAATGGAAGTGAGATTTTCCTCTCCTGATAATAAGGAAAATAAAGGGAACAATGAACAGTCTAGAGAAGCAGCATAAATTGGCCTGTAAGAGTTAATCCTAGTTTTAACTGTTACTAATCTGTAGTGTCTGTAACTAGATTTGTCTTTCACAAAGCTAACCTCTAACACTCTCTGACTCTGTGCAAATTACATCTTGCACCTGGCATTTACACCACCTACACTCCCTTGTAGCAAATCACCCCTTGTAGCGTTCTGCATTTCAGAAAGAAGGTCGCAGGCCGGTAACCCAGAGACAAACAGACCTAATTTTTTTCATTTTAAATTAAATTAAAAATCACTAACATTTACAGAGTTCATGTGAAATGACATACATTATCAACAGTCTTCATAACAACTCTACAAAGTAAGTTTCCTTAGCTTCATTTTACTGACAGTACATAGTTTGGATAAAGAGTGTTGGGTTTGTTAGCCTCATAGACTTGTGTTCAAATTCTGGCTCTTCTCCCTACCTGCGATGTGGGCAAATGACATAATGCCTCCATCACCTTCCTTATTTATAAAATGGAATTATCTGTACTTATTTCAGGGGTGTATTATAAGAATAAAGCTAGAAATGCACTGACATATAGTAAATGCTCAATATATTTTACCTTGTATTACTTTAAATTTTCTTGAATAAGGCCATAGAATTGGTAAGTATCAGTTTTGGTAATCAGATAAGGAACGATTTAATCTCAAAATGAAAATCACATTTTATCTTATATCACACCACTGACAAATCATCATAAATGGATATTTCAAATACATTTAAAGGGTACAATAAGAAATACATAAATTCATTACATTTTGAGTATAAGATCACAGAAAATAGATTTTCTATATACAGTTGGTGCTTTGTTATTAGATTTTTTAAAAAATAATATATGTCTTATGGTCAAAAGTATTTCAGATAGTTTATTTACCTGAAATGGTAATGTTTATCAAATCCTGGCATTACCTTTAACAGGGCACCTGAAAAAACATTGTGTTGAGTTCATTTGAGAGCAAAACTTGTCAGATAAAATAATAATAATAAAATAAAGCTTTTTTTTTTAAGGTTCTCTTACTTTCTGTGTGACATTATGCTAAAGTGTTTAAATACACCAGTTCAATTGAACCTTCAAACAAAACTCAAGACATAGTTCATGTGCTCTTTCCAATTTGTGGCAGAACAGGCTTAAAGAAGCCCAGTAAACTAGCTAAGTGGCAAAGCCAGGATTTGAGCCCAAATGAACCTGATGTCTAACAGCAGTTCTTTTTTAAAAAATTCCATACAATTTTTATTCTGATAACATATTTCAATATTTATCACAATGTCCCTTTAATAAGTTTAGCTAAGGAATTGTTTTGTAGGTTG
Source organism: Grampus griseus (assembly GCF_964374135.1). NCBI lineage: Eukaryota > Metazoa > Chordata > Mammalia > Artiodactyla > Delphinidae > Grampus > Grampus griseus. The sequence goes on along the minus strand of NC_139002.1, from coordinate 25,797,968 downwards.
TTAAGTCATGGTAAGAAACAATCAAAGCCTAGTTCTTAACATTTAAAGCAATAGTAAATTAAATAGAAAATTTGAATTAAAGCACAAGGAGCTATTTATGGAGAACAATGGCCTGGATAGAACAAGAATATGTTTAGATGTCCATTCCTAGAAATCTCCTCAGAAGAAAGAAGTGATAAATTACCAGTAGAACTCTCTAAAGAGAGCTATTTTATTCCAGGGCCATTTTATCTGAGCTGTTTATGGCTCCCAACCATATGTGTCTTCTCCCCTATCTGCTCCAAACCTCTTTGGTTGCACATCATAAATCTGTAAAAGGCCCAACCACCATGGGTTGCAGAGGTTCCAAAAGAAGGTCAATCTCCTTCCCTGTAACTTCCTGTAGAGAGTTTTCATTACTGGCTGAGAATGATGACTAAGGAAATTCCAGTCTACATGTGGGACAAAGGCAATCAAATTATCTGACCTTGTGTTTCAAGCTACCTGAGACATGAGCTCCTAAGGTAATCAACAGCCTTAGAGCCCTGTCATTTACTACCATTGGCCAAAATGTCTGTTATTCTTCAATTTACTAAACACTTAATAGAGATAACCAAAGACCTCAGAGTAGTAAAGCAAATAACTCTTTCCAGGCTTGTTATGGCTAATCTTTTATGTACTATTTGATACTGTTGCCCACTCAACATTTCCTGAAATTTTGTCTAAATTTCCTCACTATCCTCTGTAAGGGCAAACATTTAACATTCAACATGGTTCATTAAATTTTAGATATGCTTATTATTACCTCCTCATTAATTTTATCCATGGCCATTTTTTCCCCGCTTTGACTTCATATACTCAGCTAACTGGAGCAGGTATAGAGGACCATTTGCAGATTTTCAAACATCCCATGACATTTCATACTTTTAGTTCTCTCTCCTTGATATTTGGCTTCCTTGCTCATTCCTTTTTATTTTTTAATCTCCCAGTTTTCAAAACTTAACTCATGTACCACTTCCCCTTAAAAATTCATTTCTGAAAATTCCATATAAAATTGATCATTCCCTTCTTTACACCTTTGTTCAACCCTATGTATATTTCTACTTTCGCACGTAGAAAGCTTAGTTGCATGTTTTCTTACTCATCTCTTCTATAAATAGATTGTGAATTAATTAACTTCTCATGGACCAATTATAAACTAAACTTAGTGAAATTAAATCTCTTTCTCCTCCCAATCTCTAGCCCTAATTCAACTCTCCAGATGTAATCAGTAATAGATTCATGTGTATTATACCAGAAACTTTTTATTCATCTGCATTTATATTTATAATATTTAGATTTCTATAAATATTTACATACTTGAAGCAGTATACAAATTCAACTGAAGCTTACTTTTTAGTGTGTTTAAAACCATCATTGAGGGCTTCCCTGGTGGCACAGTGGTTGAGAGTCCGCCTGCCGATGAAGGGGACATGGGTTCGTGCCCCGGTCTGGGAGGATCCCACATGTCGTGGAGCAGCTGGACCTGTGAGCCATGGCCACTGAGCCTGCCTGTCCGGAGCCTGTGCTCCGCAATGGGAGAGGCCACAACAGTGAGAGGCCTGAGTACCGCAAAACAAAACAAAACAAAAAAAATCATTGACATTTTACCATATTGATACTTAGTCTTAAATAACTCTATGATATTCTATTATATGCATTCACCTTAACATATTTTAACAGAGCATATATGTCTTACTCATTTGAGTCCCTTCCGCTTAGTATGGTATACAGAGCACACATAAGGAACTATTAGATGCTATTATGTAAACAGAAACACATTCCTTTTTCACTTCCAAAAGGAATGGCCTTTCTCTTGAACAACGTTACTGAAATTTACCACTAGTTCTTTCTATTTTCTTCCTTCCAGTTCCTGACTTTTCTGGAACATAGTTTTGGACCGAATAGCTGTATTTTATCCTTAGACTATCTAATTAAGGCTGACTCTCTTTTTTTTCCTTTAAGAACACCATCTGGACAAAAACAGAACGCCTGATTGAGAAACTGATCTTCAAGGTGTCTTGATTCCAATCCTAGGACCATTTCAGTGCTATCCCACTGAATTAGGATATGACATGCTGCAGCCAGCAACATTGCCCTGATTCACATTTGTTCTATTCAATTTGTGTCTCTAGTCAAGAAAATGAAGATTTAATTTACTAATTGTTTTAATCAACTCAGATAGCCATAACAAAATACCATAGACTGGGTGGCTTAAACAATGGGCATTTATTTTCTCACTGTTCCAGAGACCAGGAGTCCCACATCAAGGTGTCCACGGGGTTGGTTTCTGGTAAGGTCTCTCTTCTTGACTTGTACACAAATGACTTTTTACAGTGTATTCATCCTTTTCTCTGTGTGTACATAGGAGAGAAAGAGAGAGATATCATTTATCTTCTTATTATAAGAACACAAGTCCTATCTTATCAGGACCCCACCTCATTTAACCTTACCTCCTTAAAGGGTCTTTCTTCAAATGCAGCCACTTTGGAGGGTTAGGGCTTCAATGAATAAATTTGAGTGGCGGGGGGACAAATTGAGCCTGTAACAGTGATAACACATCTAGTGTACTTGCATAATTGCATATCCTGGTTGAATGAGACAGTTCCCCATTATGTCTATTATTTGGTGTCCCTTTCAGTTAGTATATCCTTGCACTCTCAATAAATATGGTCACCCTAAGCATCCTCTCTCTTGTGTTCTCTGTCCTTGAATGTACTAGTCATAAATTGAACCACAGCAGAAGCATTATTGTGAGCCCTACCCAGTTGCCTCTTTGATATGAAGTGTAACATTCAAATCTATAAAAATGGCTTTTAAAGTAGATTTGATGCTGCTCTCTATGCATCGTCTGTTTTCTCTATTTATTTCAAACTGCCAATCAACTGTAATCCTTTATGCCTTTGAAGTTGAGACCTTATGTAGCTTTCCATTCTCCTTGTCAAAACTTTCTCAGGAAGAAGTCTTAGGTGTAACAATGTGTATCAGAATGTTTTGTGAGCCAAGAGAGGGATGATAATTCTGCCTACTTTCCAGATTATTTCAGCACATAATCACCATCATCTCTTTAAAACTTGTTTCTGGCTTGTACTACTCATCTACTGAAATTGTCTCTCCTGAAAGTTTTTCTTTTTCCTCCTATCTTTCTTTCCTCTCCTCCCTTGCCCCACACCACTTCCCCTTTTCCTCCCTCTTCTCCTTTACCTCCTCCTCTTCCTATTTTTCTTCACCTCCTTCATTCTTCTTCTCCTTCTTTTTCTTCTTTGGTAGCTTATTTTGTAATTTTGAGTGCTGTTTCCCCATCCCCCAACCAAACTGTCCCTCTCTCAGCCCTTGTTTTCAGCTTGGAATAATCCACATGCAAAAAACATATTTTGGGTGGCAAATTTTGCTCCCATACAGCAAAAATACAATTGCTGCTCTCAAATGATAGTATGGAACACCTTCAAGAAGACCCCTCAGAATGTTTCTTTATCTGGATTACAAACTGATTCAGCTGCTAAAAATAGACTTTTCCTAAAGTTGATAAAATTCAATGGAAAATGAAAAATTCAACTAAATTCCAGTTTCACCGCTGAATACAGATAAGACCATCCTAAATTGAGCACTATCAGATAAATACGGTACATAACATAGGAACCATTTGTTATGAGCAAGTGTCATGTCAATATTATAATAACATTTTAACATTAATTTGTGGTTTTATTCACATATGTAAACGTGTTTTCTTTTGTTGTTGTTTTTGGGTTGTTTTTTTTGTGGCATGCGGGCCTCTCACTGTTGTGACCTCTCCCGTTGCAGAGCACAGGCTCCAGATGCACAGGCTCAGCAGCCATGGCTCACAGGTCCAGCCGCTCCACGGCATGTGAGATCTTCCCGGACCGGGGCATGAACCCGTGTCCCCTGCATCGGCAGGTGGACTCTCAACCACTGCGCCACCAGGGAAGCCCATAAACGTGTTCATTGAGTAACTACTATAGTGTGCTAGACACTGTTTGAGATGCTGGGGATCTGTTAATAAAGACACATTGTGCCTTAAAGGAACTTGAAATCAGTCAAGGAGAGTCTAAATTAAATCCATTATTAAGAGTATAGGGACTTCCCTGGTGGCGCGGTGGATAACAATCTGCTTGCAAATGCAGGGGACACAGGTTCGATCCCTGGTCTGGGAAGATCCCACATGCTGTGGAGGAACTAAGCCCATGTTCCACAACTACTGAGACCACGTGCCGCAACTACTGAAGCCTGCACACCTAGAGCCTGTGCTCCACAACAAGAGAAGACACCCAAAGGAGAAACCCATGCATTGCAATGAAGAATAGCCCCCACTCGCCACAACTAGAGAAAGCCTGTGCTCAGCAACAAAGACCCAACACAGCCAAAAATAAAATTAAAATAAATCTTTTAAAAAATTAGTATAATGAGGTAAATATTTTTAAATGTATAAGCACTGATCACCAAAAAGGGGCACTTAATCCAACATGGGGGCATTAAATATGGTTTAGTCTTGAGTAAATCTACATCCCTTATAGTTCCCCATGGTTTAGAAATTAGGAAGACAATGAAGTACTGGGGTGGGTATGCTTGTGCTGTCCTATATAGTAGTCACCAGTCACATGGACACTTGGAATGTGATTACTACACTTGAGGGACTGAATTTTAATTATATTTAATTTTAATATATTTCAACTTAAATTTAAAAACTGAAGCAGTATAAAATATTTTTCAGTTAAACATAACTTTATTTTAATAGGACTCTACCTAAACTGTGTATTTACAAGTATTAAGCATTTGCATTGAGATGTGCTGTAAGTGTCAAATACACACCAGATTTCCAAATTTGGTGTGAAAAACAATATTAATAATACAATATATTAACAATTTTATACTTTTTATATGTCATGTTGAGATGAAATTTTTTAACACATGTAATTAAACAAATTATATTATAAAGTTAATTTCATACTTTTAAACTTTTAAAAATGTGGCTATAACACTATACACCCATTGGACTGGCAAACAAAAATCCTGACTATACCAAGTGTTAGTGTAACAGAACAGGACCATATCGGACCTTCCTGGGAGGGACTGACCCCTCCCCCATATCCTCTGCTTTAGCACCTCTCTGACGTACAAAGATAACAGTATCTAATGCACATTTCCTGAATTCCTTGACAGATGCTAAAACCCCCACCAAATGGAAGACATTAACTATTTGATGACCGTAAACACATAGCCCCCAGGCCAACTGGGACCTAAGGTTTGATAATGTTAACCCCTGTGCCACCTCCCTGTACATTGCCATCAACCAATCCGAGAACTGTGTAAGAGCTGATCATAGCCTGAAACTTCCCTTCATCACCTTGCCTTTTAAAAATGCTTTCCTGAAACCCATTGGGGGGAGTTTGGGTGTTTTGAACACCAGTTGCCCTGGACTCCTTGCTTGGCACCCTGCAACAAATGCTGCACTTTTTTTCACCTCAAACCAGTGTCAGTTGATTGGCTTTACTGTGCATGGGTGAACAGACCCAAGTTTGGCTCAGTAACAATAGCAACAATGCAGAACAACAAAGACTCTCATATACTCTTACTGAGAATGTAATATGGAGCAACCATTTTGGGAAAATAAGAAGCTTAACAATTTCTTGTTATGTTAAATATAATACTTTTCTTATGATCCATCAATCCTACCCCTAGATATTTACCTAAGTGAAATTAAAACTTAAGTTTACATCAAAATCTATATGAGAATCTCTACAGCAACTTTATTCATAATCACTTGTTGGGGAGGAAGAAATTTTCCTCTCCCCTTCTAGGTTCTTCTGGCTTGCCTAAGAATGAAATTGACATGAGAGAGATTAACAGGAGAAAATTAAACAAAAGCATAGTAACATGTATACACGGGAGAGACCCAGGGAAACTGAGTAACTCATCAAAATGACTAAAACCCTCATCTTAAATATGATTTTCAGCTAAAGACAAAGAGGATGTTAGGAGTAGTGTTTTGGGACTTCGAAGGGGAGCACAGGCTCCAGACACGCAGGCTCAGTGGCCATGGTTCACGGGCCCAGCCACTCCGCGGCATGTGGGATCTTCCCGGACCGGGGCACGAACCCACGTCCCCTGCATTAGCAGATGAACTCTCAACAATTCCCTGTGTCACCAGGGAATCCCGAGCCTGCTTTCTTGAGTGATAATTAACTTACAGGGGTCACCCATACTTTTTTCTCTACTTATGATTCCCTAGTGGGATTAACTATTTAATTACCTGCTTTGTCCCTTTACCTTGTCCTTATCACTAGCTGCAAAAAAAAAAGAGTTAAATCACAAAACAATCCTAAGAGCAGACTGCCGTTTTAAGTAGTGTTATAAACTGCCTAAAAGTATTAATTTCTAAAATGAAATGAGACAGATTTAAATCACCTTTTTTTATTATTTATACTTCAGCAGACTTAATAACACAATCATAAAACTGAGAAAAAACTGAAACTAGATAATTTAATTAGATCACTATTGGATATAATAATTGTAGCCACATTTAATTCAAACCTTTCTCTGTTCTAGGTAAATATTATAGAAAGTATTTCATTTAGTACTCACTGCAACATTTACAGGGAAATATCCTAGGCTTGGAGAGTTAACAATGGCCAAAGATTCATAGCTATTAAGTGGTATCACCACACCCACATCTCTCATTCCACAGGACTTGAGCCTTTAACCCCATTGAGGGTGTATCCCATAGGCAGCCTGGATGCATTGATGACGAAAAATCAGAGGAGGTGGCCAAAGGTAATCCAAATACCAAGTAATGGAAAATGAGCCAGGAAATCAAGTTGTCATCATGGACATCTAGAAGAACGCAGAAAAAATTCACTGAAGGTGGGCCAAAATTCACGTAAAGAAATTCTGGTAGCAGAAAGTAGGCAGAGGACCAGAGATGCCTGCTCCAAGTGTGTGGGAGTAAGTCACAAAGACCCAACCAAAGTAACCAGGATTCAGGGGTACAAACCTCTTTTATGAAAGGACTGTGGTGAGGATATAAAAGGATTCCATTTTCAAAGAAATAGAAGTATAGGGCTTCCCTGGTGGCGCAGTGGTTGAGAGTCCGCCTGCCGATGCAGGGGACACGGGTTCGTGCCCTGGTCCGGGAAGATCCCACATGATGCAGAGCGGCTGGGCCCATGAGCCATGGCCACTGAGTCTGCGCGTCTGGAGCCTGTGCTCCACAATGGGAAAGGCCACAACAGTGAGAGGCCCGTGTACCGCAAAAAAAAAAAAAAAAGAAATAGAAGTGTAGACAACTCTTGACATCATAATGAGGTGCATTCTTGAAAACCTAACCCCAAAATAAACACGTCAAAGTTAATTTTTCATAAGCGATGATAGTGAAAGATTTTATTATATAATTTCTAGGATACTAGGTATAGAGGCATGCTCATTACTTAAGGAGCAACTAATGTGACTCATCCTAGACCTGATCCACCCCAGGGGAGTCATTAACTCACATTAGGTTCAATCACCCTCCTATTACTGTGCTTCCTGTCACAGTCAAATATCACACACACACACACACACACACACACACACACACACACAAACACACACAGTCTATGAAAGATGCCTCCACTTTTTTACTTTTGATTTATTCAAATATCGATTCTACCACACTATTACACCAAAACTGTTTTCCCAGTGGTCACCAATGACTCTCATATTGCCAAATGTAATGGAAGCTCCTTTATCTTCCTCTTATTTAATCTTTTAGCAATATTCAGTATAATGGACTTGTACTTTTCTGCTTCAATACTGTCTTCTCTTGGCTTCCCTAATATCACAAAGTCCTGATAACAAATCTCTCACTCCTTCTTAATGCATTTAGCTGGGTACTCTTCTTGCACCAAATTCTATATATAAGAAGTACTACATATAGTAGTACTGTTCTTGCTCTTTTCTCATGTGTATACTTGCTTAAGACAACCTCATTTGTAGCTGTTGTTTCAATTTTTTTTTTTTTCCCGTACATGGGCCTCTCATTGTTGTGGCCTCTCCCGTTGTGAAGCACAGGCTCCAGATGCGCAGGCTCAGCAGCCACGGCCCATGGGCCCAGCTGCTCCATGGTATGTGCGATCATCTCAGACCAGGGCACGAACCTACGTCCCCCGCATCGGCAGGTGGACTCTCAACCACTGCACCACCAGGGAAGCCCTCAAATATCTTTTAAATGTTAATGATGTATATAGATTTTGATCTGTGGCTTAGACCTCATTCTGAACTCTACCCCATTATTAATATTGGTAATTATTTCACATCCATTTCAATCTACAAGTAACCTCCAAAATCCTTATATCTTAGTCAGCTTGGTGTGCCATAAAAAAATATCACAGGCTGGGTGGCTTACGTAACAGAAATTTATTTCTCACAGCTCTAGAGATTAGAAGTCCAAGATCAAGTTTCAGCCAATTCACTTTCTGATGAGAACGCTCTTCCCAGCTTGCAGAAGGCCACGTACTCTCTGCATCCTCACGTGGTGGAGGAGAGAACTTTGGTTCCTCGTTATCTTCCTGTATATTAGGATTCCCCTTTATGACCTCATTTAATTTTTATCACATCCTCATGTCAGGGAGGAAGAAATTATCCTCTACTCTTCTAGGTTATTCTGGCTGGGCAAAGAAATAAATTGACATGAGACAGATTAACAAGAGAAAAATCAAACAAAAGTTTAATTACATGTATACATGGGGAAGACCCAGGAAAACTGAGTGATTCACCACTATGGCCAAAACTCTCACCTTAAATATCATCTACAACTAAAGACAAAAAATGTTGGAGATAGTAGTTTGGGACTTCAAAGGGGATGAAAGCAACTCACATGTAGTTGGAAAAGTAAATTGTTCATAAATAAAAATTTGCTGGGCCAGGCAGAGGAAATGGACACAGAGTGGACTCTGCTCTCTAGATCCTGCTGAGTTTCTCCCTACACAACTAGCCCATATTCTTTGCATATATCTCTGGTAATAGGTCCACTATCTAAATTTTAGGCAGTTAGCAGGAAGGTCAAAGTTTCCTCCTGAGTTCCTTGGGCCTAGATATTTTCAGCCGAAAATAAAATGCATGCCAAAGAGACATTTTGGGGTGGAAAACTTTTCTCCCCAACATTCACAGAGCCCCATCCACAAATACACTCACTTTGGAGGGTATAAATAAATACATATTAATTTGGGGGGCACAGTCCAATCCATAGTACCCTCTTTCTTCAATCTACCCCATTTCAGCAAATCACAGTACAGTGACACACAACTGTTTAAACTCAAATCATTGGGTTTGTTCCTGCTACCTCAATACTTATAAACAATAGAATTTGCTGATATATTAGACATGTCTCCTTAAATTTCTCAAATCTATACATTTCTTTCATTTCCACTGCCTCCACTCGTTTAAACTCACTATACTGCACTTTCACTTTTGACCCTCGCCATTCCATTCCAGCCAGTGTAATTTTTAAAATAAATGAGAGAGAAGGAGACAAGGTGGTGGAGTAGAAGGATGTGAGCTCACCTCTTCTTACAGAAACACCAAAATCACAACTAACTACTGAAAAACTATCAACCAAAAAAAAAAAAATGCTGGAACCTACCAAAAAAGATACCTTATATCCAAAGACAAAGAAGAAGCCACAACAATATGGTAGGAGTGGCACAATAGTGATAAAATCAAACCCTATACATGACAGGTGGGTGACCCACAAACTGGAAAAAAATTGTACCACAGAAGTTCTCCACAGGAGTGAAAGTCCTGAGCCTCACATCAGGCTGGGGGTCTGGCAATGCGAGGGGGAATCTGGCTTTGAAGGTGAGTGGGGTTTGATTGCAGGAATGCCACAAAACTTGGGGAAACAGAAACTTCACTCTTGAAGGGTGCACACAGTGTCTTGTGCACACCAAGACATAGGGAAAAAAGCAGTGACCTCATAAGTAACTGGGTCAGATTTACCTGCTGGTGGTGGGTGGTCTTCTCTGGAGGCGGGGGTGGGGGTGCAGCTGTGGCTCACTCTGTGGATGGGAATGCTGGTGGTAGTGGTTCTAAGGAGTGCTCATGAGGATGGGCCTCCTTGGAGGCCATCATTTTCTCACCAGGACCTTGCCCCACCCAACAGACTGTAGGCATCAGTGCTGGGAAGCCTCAGGCAAAACAGCCAAGAAGGTAGGAAGACAGCCACACCCATCAGCTGACAGGCTGCTTCAAGTGTTCCTGAGAACACAGCTGTCCACTAAACACACCCACTGACACAGCGCTGCCACAAGACACAGCTCCAAACACCAGTAGACAGGAACCAGTCTTTCCCACAAGGAAGCCTGGGCAAGCCTCTTACACAGCCTCATCCATGAGGGGGAAGACAGCAGACACAAGAAGAACTACAATCCTGCAGCCTGCAGAACGGAAACTGCACTCGCAGAAAGTTAGACAAAATGAGACAGCAGAGGAATATATCCCAGTTGAAGGAACAAGATAAAACTCCAGAACAACAACTAAATGAAGTGGAGATAGGCAATCTCCCTGAAAAAGAATTCAGAATAATGATGATAAAGATGATCCAAAATCTCAAAAGAAGAATGGAGACACAGATTGAGAAGATAAAAGAAATGTTGAACAAAGATGTAGAAGAACTACAGAAAAGAAAAACAGAGATGAATAATACAATAACTGAAATGAAATACACTAGAAGGAATCAATAGCAGAAAAACCGAGGCAGAAGAAAGGATAAGTGAGCTGGAAGGCAGAAGGATGGAAATCAGTGCCAAGGAATTAAATAAAGAAAAAAGAATGAAAAAAACTGAGGACAATCTAAGAGACTTCTGAGACAACATTAAATGCACCAACATTCGAATTATAGGGGTTCCAGAAGAAGAGAGAGAGAAAGGACCTGAGAAAATATTTGAAGAGATAAGAGCTGAAAACTTCCCTAACATGGGAAAGGAAACAGTCACCCAAGTCCAGGAAGTGCAGAGAGTCCCAAGCAGTCCCAAGCAGTTCCTCCAAGGAGGAACACACCAAGACACATAGGAATCAAATTCACAAAAATTAAAGACAAAGAAAAAATATTGAAAGCAACAAGGGAAAGGCAACAAATAACATACATAGAAGGGAACTCCTGTCAGGTTATCAGCTGACTTCTCAGCAGAAACTCTGCAGGCCAGAAGGGAGTGGCAAGATATATTTAAAGGGATGAAAGGAAAGAACCTACAACCAAGAATACTTTACCCAGCAAGGCTCTCATTCAGATTTGGTGGAGAAATCAAAAACTTTACAGACAAGCAAAGCTTAGAGAATTCAGCACCACCAGATCACCTTTGCAACAAATGCTAAGGAAACTTCTCTAGGTGAAAAAGAAAAGACCATATCTGAAAACAAGAAAATTATGAATGGAAAAGCTTGACAGCAAAGGCAAACATACAGTAAAGGTAGGAAATCATCTGCACACAAATATGATATCAAAGCCAGCAATTATGAGAAGAGGAGAGCACAAATGCAGGTTATTGAAAATACATTTGAAATGAAAAGACCAGCAACTTAAAACAACCTTGTTTATATACAGATTGCTATATCAAAACATCATGGTAATCGCAAACCAAAAATCTACCACAGATACACAAAAAAGAAAAAGGAGTTCAAACACGACAATAAACTTAGTCATCAAATCACAGGAGAAAGAAAAAAAAGAGGAATAGAAGTAAAAAAATTACAAAAACAAATACAAAACAGTTAACAAAATGATGATAAGAACATATATATCGATAATTACCTTAAATGTAAATGGATTAGGTGCCCCAACCAAAAGATTTAGACTGGATGAATGGACACAACACCAAGACTCATATATGTGCTGTCTACAAGAAACCCACTTCAGATCTAGGGACACATACAGACTGAAATTGAGGGGATGGAAAAAGGTATTCCATGCAAATGGAAACCAAAAGAAAGCTGTAGTAGCAATACTCATATCAGAGAAAATAAACTTTAAATAAAGACTCTTACAAGAGACAAGGAAGGACACAAGTGATCAATCCAAGAAGATATAACAGTTGTAAATATAAACATATGCACCCAATATAGGAGCAGCTCAGTATATAAGGCAAATACTAACAGCCATAAATGGAGAAATAAACAGTAACACAATAATAGTGGGGGACTTTAACACCCCACTTTCATCAGTGGACAGATCATCCAGACAGAAAAGAAATAAGGAAACACAGCCCTTAAATGACACATTAGACCAGATGGACTTAATTGATATTTATAGAGCATTCCATCCAAAAACAGCAGAATACGCATTATTCTCAAGTGCATATGGAACATTCTCCAGGATTGATCACATGCTGGGCCACCAAGCAAGCCTCAGTAAATTTAAGAAATTGAAATCATATCAAATGTCTTTTCTGACCCCAACACTATGGATTAGAAATCAAATACAAGAAAAAAAATTAATGAACACAAACACATGGAAGAAATCAAAGAGGAAATTTAAAAATACCTAGAGACAAATGACAATGAAAACATCATGATCTAAAACCTATGGGACATGGCAAATGCAGATCTAAGAGGGAAGTTTATAGCAATACGATCTTACCTCAGGAAACAAGAAAAATTCCCAATAAACAGCCTAACCTTACACCTAAAGCAACTAGAGAAAGAACAAATAAAACCTGGTTAATAGAAGGAAAGAAATGATAAGGATCAGTGCAGAAATAAATGAGATAGAAATGAAGAAAACAATGGAAAAGATCAAAGAATCTAAAAGTTGGTTCTTTGAAAAGATAACAAATTGATAAACCTTTAGCCAGAATCATCAAGAAAAAGGGAGAGAGCTCAAATCAATAAAAGTAGAAATGAAAATGGAGAAGTTACAACAAACACCACAGAAATGCAAAGGATCATGAGACTACTACAAGGAACTATACGTCAATAAAATGTACAACTTTGAAGAAATGGACAAATTCTTAGAAATGTACAATCTCCCAAGACTGAACCAGGAGGAAATAATGAACAATCAGAAGTACTGAAATCGAAACTGTGATTTAAAAACACCCAACAAACAAAAGTTCAGGACCAGATGGCTTCACAGGTGAATTCTATCCAACATTTAGAGAAGAGTTAACACCAATCCTATTGAAACTCTTCCAAAAAATTGCAGAGGAAAGAACACTCCCAAACTCTTTCTATGATGCCACCATCACCTTGATACCAAAACCAGACACAGATACATACCACAGGAAAAGGAAATTACAGGCCAATATCACTGATGAATATAGAGGCAAAAATCTTCAACAAAATACTACCAAACAAATCCGATAATACTTTAACATGTTCATACACCATAATCAAGTGGGATTTATCCCAGGGATGCAAGGATTTTTTAATATCCACAAATCATTCAATGTGATACACTAAATCAAAAAAATGAAGAATAAAACCATGTGAGCATTGCAAGAGATGCAGAAAAAGCTTTAGACAAAATTCAACACCTATTTATGATAAAAACTCTCCAGAAAGTCGGCATAGAAGGAAGCTACCACAACATAATAAAGGCCATATATGACAAACCTACAGCTAACATTATACTCAATGGTGAAAAGCTGAAAGTATTTCCTCTAAGATCAGGAACGTGACAAGGATGTCTACTCTCACCACTTTTATTCAACATAGTTTTGGAAGTCATAGCCACAGCTATCACATAAGAAAAACAAATAAAGGGCATCCAAGTTGGAAAAGAACTAAAACTGTCACTGTTTGCAGATGATATGATACAATACATAGAAAATCCTAAAGATGCTACCAGAAAACTACTAGAGCTGATCAATGTATTTGGTAAATTTGCAAGATACAAAATTACTATACAGAAATCTGTTGCATTTCTATACACTAACAAAGAAAGATAAGAAAGAGAAATTAAAGAAACAACCACATTTACCATCACACCAAAAAGAATAAAATACCTAGGAATACACCTACTTAAGGAGGCAAAATTCTCTATTCCAGAGACTATAAGACACTGATGAAAGAAGTCAAAGATGACCCAAACAGTTGGAAAGATATACTATGCTCTTGAATTGAATGAATCAATATTGTCAAAATATACTACCCAAGGCAATCTACAGATTCAATGCCATCCCTATCAAATTACCAGTGACATTTTTCCCAGAATTAGAACAAAAATCTTAAAGTTTGTATGGAGATACAAAAGAACCCAAATAGCCAAAGCAATCTTGAGAAAGAAAAATGAAACTGGAAGAATCAGGCTCCTTGGCTTCAGACTACATTACAAATCTACTGTCATCAAAATTGTATGGTACTGGCACAAAAATTGAACTATAGCTCAATGGAACAGGATAGGAATACCAGAAATAAACCCACACACCTATGGTCAATTAATCTATAACAAAGGAGGCAAGACTATATAATTGAGAAAAGACAGTCTCTTCAATAAACGGTGCTGGGAAAACTGGACAGCTACATATAAAAAATAAAAGTAGATAACTTTTTTACTCCACATGCAAAAGTAAACTCAAAATGGATTAAAGATCTAAATGTAAGACCAGATACTATTATACTTTTAGAGGAAACCATCAGCAGAACACACTTTTACATAAATAGCAGCAATATATTTTTTGATCGTGGAAATAAAAACAAAAATAACAAATGGAACCTAAATAAACTCAAAAGCTTTCATACAGCAAAGGAAACCATAAACAATATGAAAGGACAACCCACAGAATTGGAGAAAATATTTGCAAATGATGCAACCGACAATGCATTAATGTCCAAAATATACAAACAGTTCATACAGTTCAGTATAAAAAAACACAAATAACTCAATCAAAAAATGGGCAGAAGACCTAAATAGACATTTCTCCAAAGAAGACATACAGATGGCTAAAGCACATATGAAAAGATGCTCATTATTAGGGAAATGCAAATCAAAACTATCATTAGAAATTACCTCATGCCAGTCAGAATGGCTGTCATCAAAAACTCTGCAAACAATAAATGCTGGAGAGGGTGTGGCGAAAAGGACACTCTTCTATATTGCTGGTGGGAATGTAAGTTGGTACAGACACTATGGATAACAGTATGGAGTTTCCTTAAAAAATCTAAAATTATTGCTACCATATGATCCAGCAATCCCACTCCTGAGCATATATCCAGAGAAAAACATCGTTCAAAAGGATGCATGCACCCCCAATATTCGTGCTGTGCTGTTTACAATAGCCAAGACACAGAAGCAGTCTAAAGGTGCACTGACAGAAGAATGGACAAAGAAGATGCAGTACATATATACAATGGAATATTACTCACCATTAAAAGGAATGAAATAATGTGATTTGTAGCAAAATGGATGGAGCTGGAGATTATTATACTAAGTGAAGTAAGTCAACCAGAAACAGACAAATGTCATATGATATAACTTATATGCAGAATCTAAAATAATGATACAAATGAACTTACTTACCAAATAGAAACACACTCACAGACTAGAGAACAAACTTATGGCTATTCAGGGGAAGGGGGGCGTGCAGTGGGGTAGATTGGTAGTGTGGGGTTGAAATGTACACACTGTTATATTTAAAATAGATAAACAACAAGGACCTACTATATAGCACAGGGAACTTTGCTCAATACTCTGTAAATACCTAAATGGGAAATTTTTTTGAAAAATCATAAATACATGTATATGTAAAACTGAACCACTTTGCTGTACAGCTGAACCTAACACAACATTGTTAATCTACTATACTCCAATATAAAATAAAAAATAAAATAAGATTAAAATAAAATAAAAGTTCATGTCATCCATGGCTCAGAACATGTGAATTGTTTTCCACGGAACTTAGGGTCAAGCCCCAAACTGTTAAAGATTATGAGTACAGTTACTGTGGCCCCTGTCTAGAGCTCCAGTCTCATTTTGAGTCACTTTACCCATTGTTTTCTTTGTTCCAGGTACTCTCACTTTTCAGTTCCCCAAATATAAATTTTTCTTTCCCACCTCATAAGTATCCTGCCTAACTCCTACTTAACCCCTCATTATTTGCCTAAAAGTTATTTCCACATAAAGGCACACTTTGATCCCCAATCTCAAGTATGTCTTCCTCCTTACTCTCTCAGTTCCATATAACCCTTCATAGGAAAATGATCTTTGTGATAGTCTTCCCCACTGAGCTTAACTAGAAATATTATCATTTTTATAGACTTTTGTATCCCCAGTCCAAGTAGTGTGCTTGGTAGGAGTGCAATAAACACTTGCTAAATGTTTATTTAATATTTGTTAAATAAGCACTCATTGCTTAATTTAGTGAATGTTTGAATAAATGTAATGAGTAAAGCTACATCTATCAACCCCTGTTCAATTTAAATAAACAAACAAAAAAGCCAGTCTTTAAAAGTTGACATCTCCTTTGGTGTTAACTGTCACAGATACTCAAGTGGGAGTGTATTACATAGCTGGGAGACACTCAGTGGGTGCACTGTCACTACGAGACCAAATAATTTCCATGCCCAGATTTGAGTTAGCAAATTGTCCACAGGTAACTTCTCCTTTCTTGATATTAAGCAACTGAAAGATCTTGCCACCATTCTCATCTCATTTCAGATCATGAGCTTTTGAGGAACTAGTCAAGTTGGTTTAAAATACATAAATAAATACATACATACATAAAGTTTCATTGCACTTCTAAATGGTAACAAATTCCACCTTGAAAAGACTAAAGTTTTTAAAATGGGAATTATGTATATTAAGAAAATGTAAGATGTTAAGAAATTAAGATTAAAAAGCACCAGAAAATTTCAACTACTGAATATTAAAGCCAATAAAATATGTCATATGAAAAAAAGACAATCTAATTCTTTCATTTTATTGTTGACTTTTCTTTATCTTCCTTGAATGCATTAAGAAAAGTGGTTTATTCTTCCTGGAAATGAAGCAGATATGCCCTTTGTAAATCTCAAGCCATAAAGACAGGTCAGAATATAGTTTCTGCCAAAACTAACTTTGAAGTGATCAAAAATATACCTTAATACTTGTTTTTCTCTCAAATATAAGACAATAAACTGAATATTCTAACTCTGGAGAAAAAATGGCTAATAAATGAGATCAAAGCTATAGAAAATCAGGCAACATTGATTAAGATTTCCATTATTCCACTGACTCTGAAAAATATATTCTGAAAGACTCAGTTGGACATAAATGTATCATGTTTGAAATTTTTGGCATTTTCTTTCCAAATCCAAATGCATTCTTGTTTTTATTTATCTATTTTATTTAATTATTTTTGGTTGTTTTGGGTTTTTGTTGCTGCGTGTAGGCTATCCCTAGTTGTGGTGAACAGGGACCACACTTTGTTGCAGTGCGTGGTCTTCTCATTGTAGTGGCCTCCTGCCATGGAGCGTGGGCTCCAGGTGCATGGGCTTCAGTAGTTGTGGATCACAGGTTCTAGACCGCAGGCTCAGTAGTTGTGGTGCATGAGCCCAGCTGCTCCATAGCATGTGACCAAGACCAGACCAAGGCTCGAACCCATGTCCCCTGCATTGGCAGGTGGATTCTCAATCACTGCACCACGAGGGAAGCCCGCATTATTGTTTTCAATGTAATACACAAGCAATTCTTCACTTTAGATTTGGGTGGACGAGTGCCAAACAGATACGTGTTAAAAATGTATAAACCTCCATTAGGGGAATGGGAGCAATCCAACCACAGAGGCCTTTTGAGTAAAAAAAAAGCATACATGTTGGAGACATTATTCCATTTTTGTTAATAATTTCCATTGCAGGAGACTGAAAACTCTTCTTGTGGCTTCAACATTGTCATTTGAAAATTGGTTATATATTTCCTGAATTTCATATTTATCTGGAAGACAAGGAAAGAAGAGCCAGTACTTTTGGGTATCTATACATGGTCCATCCAGAATAAAATAATTTTAAATAATTTATATAAATCCTTATAGTAGAAACTTGGGGAGCACTTACCCAGTCCTTTTCTAGAATGTACCCTATTCACAGCCCCCTTTGTAGGAAGTAATTCCTCACCACTAGCTGACTTAGCTAGGGTTGAATACTAACACAAGAAGAACTAGTGCAGAGACTAAGTTGAACTAATTAGTTTCTTTCTCTTGAGAAGTTGTACTTGAAGACACAGGGGCTATTATTTACTTGACAGTGGATAATTGAGTTGAAATGTCAGGGCAAGTAGAAGAATGTGGAACTACATGAAGCCAAATAAAAGAAAAAAGAATCAGAGATAAGAGGGAATCTTTGCTCTAAAAACAGAGAATGATTATGTAACTAATTTTTCTGTTCTAGTATCTGTCTTATGTAGTTTTGCTCTATTTCATTTCTTATCTTTAAATGTCTGTGAGGTTACCTCGTTTAGCCTAAAAATAAATTTCTCTTAACTTAAGGTGGCTTAAAAGGGCTTTTTTTTCCTTTCAGCCAGTGATCCTAGGCTGATATATTATTTTATATAAAGCTCTATGACTATAGTTAACTAGTTCCCCCTCCTCAGATTAGTCTGTATGTGCAGTCATAGCTTGAATGTATATAGGTAGACTCGACTCCTTAGTCAGAAACATCATTTCTATTGATCAGTTCTTACACTTTTAAATCAACAATGGCCACAAAAGAGAAGCTTCTAAGGTCATGCAAGCTCTCTTCCTATTTCTTAATTGTAGATACAAAATTCGAGCAGCATCCTTCAGAAACAGCCAGGAAAGAGCCATTGCATCTGAGGGTTTGGACTCTCAGAATTTGTTGGGCTGCCAACATCCTAGCAGTGCTAGATAAGGCCTTTAGGCTCCATCCTAAAATGGAAGTGCTCTAAATAAAACAGTTGAAATCTATTAAGACTGTCTGCAAAAGAAAGCTACTGACATCAATGGGAGTTTATCCTGAGGGCCTAAGAATTTGTCAAGTATTAATAAATTTTCATGAGTTATTTCAAACTGATCTGAAAGCTTTAGCTTTTTTTTTCCTGAGAGTGGGTTGGAGAAGAGGAGGATGTGACTATGTGGGAACACTTTTATGTTTCCAGTGTTTTACTTGAAGATTTTACTTTGAAAGTTCAAGTTAGAAGAAACTTAGTACAGATATTTATTCCTTTTTGTGCTTTGACTCTCATCTCCCTCCCTAACCCCATTTTAGTCATCTTGCACTTATCTTGCTTGATTTAAATTTTCATTGATTATCAGAAAAACTTCTGAAAATGACATTTAGATTTAAAAATAGATGGCAGAGCAGATGTTGAATAGTTAAGCACTAAGTTTTGGGGTCTTGGCATACTTGACTTTTATTCATTGCTTTTCTTAAGAAATCAGGTTTTTGTTTTGTATTTTTGGAGGGGCAGGGTGGGTGTAAGCACTCAAAGTGATTAATTTCAGTGGATCCATTAAAGTAGGCAAAACCTATTAGTTGTGAAGAGAGAAAAAAGAAATGCTATGGCTTTGGAAATGCATGTTTTTTCAAAATCATATACATATGGAAAAGCCATTCTGCATTTACTGAGTTGGAATTTCTTATTGCATAGATTAAAATTCATCATTAGAAGACAAATTTTCCTGTTTCAGCTGTCTAAACAATGCTAAAAACATACATATAATCATAATTTATTTTCCAAATGAAAAGGTACTGTTAATAATTAATTACACTGGATCTCCAGGCTGGGTGGGTCCCTGGCGGCATAGGATGGAGGTTGGGGAGATCAGGAGAGGCAGGCAGGAGGAGCCATCCAGGAGGAGTGGGAGAGGACCAGAGGGCATATGTCCTGCCCACTCAGGCCTGGGAAACCTGCTGAGTTCCCAGGCCATTCCCCTGTCCTCCAAGGCCCCCTCCAGGCTGCCTGGGTCCTTAGGGGCACAGGAGAGAGGTCGGGGAGATCAGGAGAGGCAAGGGGGAGGGTTCCTCCAGGACCAAACGAGCAGGCGAGGAGAGGAGGGTGTTTGCACAACCCACTTGAGCCCAGGAAGCCTGCTCAGCTCCCAGGTGAGGTCCCCCATCCTCTGAGACCAGGGATGGGGGCATGCCTGCGTCCCTTCTGTTCCTTGAAACTAAACTCCACCCCACACAACACCCAGGGCCTTTTCCAGCCCTGTGGGTCCTAAGCATAGGCCACACCCACCACCCAAACCTCACCCTTGTTTAGGGCCCACCCTCCACAGCCAAGGCCTTCCCCCACTTTTTTTTCCTTTCTCTCCTCCTCTTTTTAACTATTGTGGTACTGATGTACTACCCAGTTGTTGATTCATCTATTTTTATTTTTATGTTCTTTATAACATCTGTTGGTTTCCTCTTCTAATTTTATTTTTTACTTTGTTATTGTTCTCTCTCTCTTTTTTAACTTTTTTGCCACCCCAGGCAGCTTGGGGGATCTTGGTTCAGAAGCAGGGGTTCGGGTGAAGCTCCTGCAGTGGGAGCTCCAAGTCCAAACCACTGGACTAACGGAGAACTTCAGACCCCAGGGAATATTCATCAGCATGAAGTCTCATGGAGGTCCTCATTTCAGCACCAAGACCCAGCTCTACCAAACAGCCAACAAACTCCAGTGTTGGAAGCCTCAGATCAAACAACCAGTAAGACAGGAACACAATCCCATTCTTAAAAAAATAAAAAAATGATACAGCAAAAAGATATGTCACAGATGAAGGAGTAAGGTAAAAACCTACAAGACCAAACAAATGAGGAGGAAATAAGCAATCTACCTGAAAAAGAATTCAGAGTAATGATAGTAAAGATGATCCAGAATCTCAGAAATACTATGGGGGCATTGATAGAGAAAATAAAAGAAATGCTTAACAGAGATGTAGAAGAACTAAATAACAATCAAACAGAGATGAACAAGACAATAAATGAAATGAAAAGTACACTAGAAGGAATCAATAACAGAATAACTGAGACAGAGAATGAATAAGTGAGCTGGAAGACAAAAGAGTGGAAATAACTGCCAAGGGGCAGAATAAAGAACAAAGAATGAAAAGAATTGAAGACAATCTCAGAGACCTCTGGGACAACACTAAACATACCAACATTCGAATTATAGAGGGTCCCAGAAGAAGAGAAAAACAAAGGGTCTGAGAAAACATTTGAAGAAATTATAGTCAAGAACTTCCTTAACATGGGAAAAGAAATAGTCCCCAAGTCCAGAAAGAGTAGAGTCCAATACAGGATAAACCATAGGAAAAACACACCAAGACACATATTAATCATACTAACAAGAATTAAACTCAAAGAAAAAATATTAAAGCAACAAGGGAAAAACAAAAGTAACATACAAAGGAATCCCCATAATGTAATCAGCTGATTTTTCAGCAGAAACTGCAGGGCAGAAGGGAGTGACAAGATATATTTAAAGTGATGAAAGAGAAAAACCTGCAACCAAGATTACTCTACCCAGCAAGGACCTCATTCAGATTTGACAGAGAAATCACAAGCTTTTCAGACAAGCAAAAGCTAAGAGAATTCAGCATCCCCAAACCAGCTTTACAACAAATGCTAAAGAAACTTCTCTAGGTGGGAAACACAAGAGAAGAAAAAACCCACAAAAACAAACACAAAACAATTAAGAAAATGGTAAAAGGAACATACATATTGATAATAGCCTTGACTGTAAATGGGTTAAATGTCCTATATAAAACACACAGACTGGCTGAATCGATACAAAAACAAGACCTGTATATATGCTGTCTACAAGAGATCCACTTCAGACCTAGGGACACATACAGACTAAAAGTGAAGGGATGGAAAAAGCTATTTCACGCAAGTGGAAATCGAAAGAAAGCTGCAGTGGTAATACACTTACAAGATAAAATAGAGTGTAAAATAAAGACTGTTACAAGAGATAAGGAGGGACACTACATAATGATTAAAGGATCAATCCAAGAAGAAGATATAACAATTATAAATGTTTATGTACCCAACATAGGAGCACCTCAATATATAAGGCAAATACTAACAACCATGAAAGGAGAAATCGACAGTAACACAATAATAGTAGGATAATTTAACACCCCACTTACACCAATAGAGAGATCATCCAAACAGAAAATAAAATAAGGAAACAAAAGCTTTAAGTGACTCATTAGACCAGCTGGACTTAAATGATATTTATAGAATATTCCACCCCAATGTGGCAGAATACATTTTCTTCTCAGGTGCACAACACGGAATATTCTCCAGGAAAAACACATCTTGGGTCACAAATCAAGCCTCGGAAAATTTAAGAAAATTGAAATGGTATCAAGCATCTTTTCTGACAACGTTATGAGATTGGAAATCAATTACAGGGGAAAAAAATGTAAAAAACACAAATACATGGAGGCTAAACAGTGCACTACTAAATAACCAAGAGATCACTGAAGAAATCAAAGAAGAAATTTTAAAAATACATAGAAGCAAATGACAAAGAAAAAAAACAATGACCCAAAACCTATGGGATGCAGCAAAAGCAGGTCTAAGAGGGAAGTTTATAGCAATTCAATCTCACCTTAAGAAACAAGAAAAATCTCAAATAAACAATCTAACCCTACAATTAAAACAACTAGAGAAAGAAGAGCAAAGAAAACCCAAAGTCAGTATAAGGAAAGAAATCATAAGGATCAGAGCATAAGTAAACGATAGAAAAATGAAGAAAACAATAGTGAAGATCAATAAAACTAAAAGCTGGTTCTTTGAGAAGATAAACAAAATTGATAAACCCTTAACCAGACTCATCAAGAAAAAAAGGGAGAAGATATAAGTCAATAAATTTAGAAATGAAAAAGAAGAAATCACAACTGACACTGTAGAAATACAAAGGATTCTAAGAGACTACTACAAACAACTATATGCCAATAAAATGGACAGTCACGAAGAAATGGACAAATTCTTGGAAAGGTACAATTTTCCAAGAGTGAACCAGGAAGAATTAGAAAATATAAACAGACCTATTACAAGAAATGTATTTGAAACCATAATTTAAAATATTCCAACAAAAATAATCCAGGACCAGATCGCTTCACAGTTGAATGCTATCAAACATTTAGAGGAGCTAACACCAATCCTTCTCAAACTCTTTAACAAAATTGCAGAGAGAGAAACAGTCTCAAATTCATTGTATGAAGCCACCATTACCCTGATACCAAAACCAGAAAAAGAAATCAGAAAAAAAGAAAATTGTAGACCAATATCACTGATGAACATAGATGTAAAAATCCTGAACAAAACACTAGCAAACAGAATCCAACAACACATTAAAAAGGTCATACACCATGATCAAGTGAAATTCATCCCAGAGATGCAAGGATTCTTCAATATAAGCAAATCAATCAATCAATGTGATACACCACATTAACAAATTAAGGAATGAAAACCATATGATCACCTCCATAGATGCAGAAAAATTTTTTGACAAAATTCAACACCTACCTCAACATCTACCTCAACATAATAAAGGCCATATATGAAAAACCCACAGCAAACATTTTATTCAGTGGTGAAAAACTGAAAGCATTTCCACTAAAATCAGGAAAAAGACAAGGATATCCACACTCACCACTCTTATTCAACATAGTAATGGAAGTCCTAGCCCCGGAAATCAGAAAAGAAAAAGAAAAAAAGGAACAAATTGGTAAAGAAGAAGTAAAACTGTCATCCTTTGCAGATGACATGATACTATACATAGAAAATCCTAAAGATGCCATCAGAAAACAAATAAAATTAATCAGTGAATTTGATAAGGTTGTGGGATACAAAATTATGCACTGAAATCTCTGGAATTCCTGTACATCAACAATGAAAAATCAGAAACCGAATTAAAGAAACACTCCAATTTACCACTGCAAAAAAAAGAATAAAATACCTAGGAATAAACCTGCCTAAAGAGGCGAAAGACTTGTACTCAAATAACTATAAAAAAACTAATGAAAGAAATAAAAGATGACATAAACAGATGGAGAAATATACTCTGTTCTTGGATTGCAAGAATCATATTGTGAAAATGACTGTACTATCTAAAGCAATCTACAGATTCAATGCAATCCCTATCAAACTACCAATGGCATTCTTCACAGAATTAGAACAAAAACTTTTAAAATTCATATGGAAACACAAAAGACTCTGAATAGCCAAAGCAATCTTGGGAAAGAAAAACAGTTGGAGTAATCAGGCTCCCTGACTTCAAACTATACCATAATTTACAGTAATCAAGACAGTACGGTACTGGCACAAAAACAGAAATACAGATCAATTGTACAAGATAGAATGCCCAGAGATAAAGCCACCCTCATATGGGCACCTAACTTATGACAAAGAAGGCAAGAACATAAAATGGAGAAAAGACAGCCTCTTCAATAAATGGTGCTGGGAAAACTGAACACCTACATGTAAAAGAAAGAAATTAGAACACTCCCTAACACCATACACAAAAATAAACTAAAAATGGAATAAAGACTTAAAGGTAGGACTAGACACTATAAAACTCTTAGAGCAACACAGAGGAAAAACACTCTTTGACAAACCACAGCAAGATCTTTTTTGACCCAACTCCTAGAGTAAAGGAAAAATAAACAAAAATAAACAAAAAAGTTACTTAATTAAAAAATGTTTTTGCACAGCAAGGAAACTATAAACAAGACAAAAAGACAACCCTCAGAATGGGGGAAAACATTTGCAAATGAAACAAGAGGCAAAGGATTAATCTCCAAAATATACAAACAGATCATGCAGCTCATTATTAAAAAAAGAAACAATGCAGTTAAAAAATGGGCAGAAGACCTAACTAGACATTTCTCCAGAGAAGACATACAGATGGCCAAGAGGCACATAAAAATATGCTCAACATCACTAATTATTAGAGAAATGAAAAACAAAACTACAGTGAGGTATCACCTCACACCAGTCAGAATGGCCATTATCAAAAAATCTAGAAACAATAAATGCTGGAAAGGGTATGGTGAAAAGAGAATCCTCCTACATTGTTGGTGGGAATGTAAATTGATACAACCACTATAGAAAACAATGTGGAAGTTCCTTAAAAAACTAAAACTAGAACTACCATATGACCCAGCAACCTCAATACTGGGCATATACCCTGAGAAAACTATAATTCAAAAAGAGACATTTACCACAATGTTCATTGCAGCACTATTCACAATAGCCAGGACATGGAACCAACCTAACTGTCCATCAACATATGAAAGGATAAAGAAGATGTGGCATGTATATACAATGGAATATTACTCAGCCATAAAAAGAAACGAAATTGAGTTATTTGTAGTGAGGTGGATGGACATAGAGTCTCTCATACAGAGTGAAGTAAGTCAGAAAGAGAAAAACAAATACCATATGCTAATGCATATATATGGAATCTAAAAAAAAATAAACTGGTACTGATGGACCTAGTTGCAAGGCAGGAATAAAAATGTAGACATAGAGAATGTATTTGAAGACATGGAGTGGGAGGAGGAAGCTGGGGTGAAGTGAAAGTAGCATCGACATACATACACTACCAAATGTAAAAGAGTTAGCTAGTGGGAAGTACCAGCATAGCACAGGGAGATCAGCTCGGTGCTTTGTGATGACATAGTGGGGTGGGATAGGGAAGATGGGAGGGAGGCTCAAGAGAGAGGGGATATGAGTATATATGTATGCGTATGGCTGATTCACTTTGTTTTACAACAAAAACTAACAGAGTATTGTGAAGAAATTATACTCCAGTAAAGATCTATTAAAAAAATAATAATTACACTGGGACAATAAGCATAAACTAGAATATCTCACAAAAAAGGCCCTGGTTGTCACTATTTTCTCCTAAAATTTCAAAATCATTAAAAATAAGTTTCTTCCAATGTTCTACACTATGTAATTGAAATGTTCTCTACTTAGTTCACAGAACTGACTTCAAACTTAAAATTTTCCTGCTATAGACAACTTGAGAGTCATCTTGTTTCAGCTTTGCAGTTAGTGTATACTCTACGTAATTATTTTCTACTAGTTACTTGGCCTTCCTAATTTTATTATTTGATTATTTTTTATTATGAAATGTTATAAACATATAGAAAAGTACATAAAAGTATATTAAAATTATTATAATGAAAGTAGCTATTTAACAATCTCCCAGCTAAAGAGATGGAAAACTGCCATTATCCTGAAAACCCTGACAAGGCACTTCCTGATAAAAACACTTTGTCATCCACAAAGGAAACCACTATCCATACTAAGGCAATAATTTACTTGATTTTTTTTAAACAATTTTAATCCTGAAGTATGAATTCCTAAACAGCAGTTTTTTGGTCTTGTCCATTTTATTTAAAATTTATATAATGAAATAATATTATGTGTGTTACATGTGTGCATGAGTCTGGCTTCTTCTGTTCAATATTATGTTTTAAAGAATCATCCATATTGTTGTATATAGAAGTGCTTGTTCATCATTATTGCTGTCTGTTATGTCATTCTCTGAACATATCACAAATTATTTTTTCATTCTGTTGTTGGTAGATATTTGGGTTGTTTCTAGTTTTCAGCCATTGAAAATAATAATGCTATGAAAAAATTTTATACATATATTCTGGTGCATAAAAATATGAATTTCTGTAGGGGACATACTGAGGAAGGAATTGATGAGTAGGGTGTGCATAACTTTACCTTTAGTAGTTAATACTAAACAGTTTTCCAAAGTGATCCTATATAATACATTCCCATACTTGTATTATCAGCACAACCAGGGGACTTGTAGACATACAAATTCTCAGGTCCCTCTCCAGATCAGCTGAATCAGAAATTCTGAGTGGAGTCCAGCAATCTTTGTTTTAACTAGTCCTCTAGGTTATTCAGATATAAACTCAAGTGTAGTAGTTCTTAAATTTCACTGCACATTGGAATTACTTTGGGATCTTAAAAAATACCAACATATATTCCTTTGTTCCAGGTATCCTAATTCACTTGGTATGGGATATTATCTGCATATCAGGACTGAGGAAGTAGTTCTAAAGTGTCAGTTATCAAATTAAAATCACCAGGGAGTCTTATTGATAAAAAGAAAAAAAATGACAAAAAAACTACTTTCCACAAGATTATAATTATATGATTATATTATAAGTATCCTTAGGGGATGAAGAGCTTAGGCATTGACCTTTGTTTCTTTGTTTTTTGTTTTTGTTTTGTTTCATTTTAAAATAGTTCCCTTGGTAATTTTAATACGCATCCAGGAATCAGATGACTGCATTAGGGTTGTGAATGATAACATTATAAATGCCCCAGTCTTTTCCAATTATCTCTCATCTTTCCACACCCCTCATATCGCCCACTATCACTTTCTTCAATACAGTTCCACTCAGGGAAAAAAGAAGGAAAGAAATTTGATTCAACTAAATCATACAAATGTGGGAACAATGAATAGCCTCAGAGTCTCAAGATTATTTCTTAATTCATACTGAATTATCTAAAATGAATATGAATTCTGGATGGCAGAATTTCATGTAGAATAAAAAACTGAAATAAAGAATAATTTGGAACAGAATGAGCTGTTTAGCAGTTTTAAAATCATGTAAAGCATAATCCACTTGAGAATGTGATAACCTTTTTTCCTTTAAAGTGTGCACTTCTAATTTGTTTTGTAATCTCTTAGAGATGATTTTACCTAGCATTCATCTATTTCCCATTGCAAGATGTCCCTATTCCTTTCAAAATGGCATGAGATGGAACACTTTAATAATGTTGTAATGTACTTTAGGCATCTTATTGGAAAAAAATACCATGTAAATTAAATCTATTTCAAGAGGATACCTGAATGTCATTCGTCTATTATTTAAATCTTAAGTAATTATATTTTTAAAAATTAGAAATAAAACCAACTAGGCCAAATTTTCAGAAAAGCCCAAAGTTGTTTAGTATTTGACCTGTTATTGCAGGTGGCTACTAAATTTAAAATAATTTATCCTATTCCTGACCACTCCATGAGCCATCTAATACCTAAAAATATAGATTTCTGTTTTCAGCATGTTTTTCCCAGCAACCTTTGGGAGTTCTATGTTACCTCATAGCAATTTAACAGTGTAACAAATAAAAGGTTTTTTTACAGCCCCACTAATTTAATCAACATATCTACAGGATAAAGCACCCAAGATTCTCAACCAAAATTATGTTTTTCATAGTTCTAGGGTGATGTGTTATTGAGGATTTGTCTGCAGAGGCAGGAGTGCATTCTTCTCTCTGATTCCTACTTCAAATCTCTAGCATGGGCCCAGATTCCTTCCCTTCGGTAATGCAAAATACAGGAACACAACAAAATATTAGCAAATTGAATACAACAATGTATAAGAAGAATTATACATCATTACCAAGTGAGATTTACTCCAGGTATGAAAGATTAGTCCAACATTTGAAAATCAATTAATGTAATTCCAACACCTTAACAGACTAAAACACACACACACAAAATTATATCAATAGTTGCAAAAAAAGCATTTGACAAAATCTAACAGTCATTCATGATAAAAACGCTCAGTAAACTGGAATTGAGAGGAACTTCCCCATCTTGATTTTTAATAATCTCCAAAATACCTAAATATACTTAGTAGTGAAAAAGTCAAATATTTCCCACTAAGATCAGGTAGAAGGCAGGAATGTCCCCTCTCACCAATCCTCTTCAACATTATACTGGAAGTTCTAGCTAATGCAATATGACAAAAAAAGTGTTACTGAATTAGACCCCAAGCCCACCTCTTGGGGTCCTAGCTGAACTGAACTCACAGCTCAGTCAGGGAATTCTTTTCCACTCAGGTTCGTGCTGTCAATAATGAAACTGAGTTTGTTGTAAGCAAAACAGGGTTTATTCAATGGCCAGAGAACAGAGAAGGGAAGCTCATGCTCTAAAGATACCTCCTCGGGACTTTTAAGGGGTAATGAGCAGATTCAACAACAGAAACTGGGGAAAAGGGAGGTGATTTCCAGAAAGAGCCAGTACATGCGCAGTCCCTCAGGCTCCCTTGCATATTGCACAAATTGTGTGTAGCAGAGTACAAATCCCCCCTTTAGGCAGAGATTTTAGCAGGGTAACAGATCAAAGGCAACTCTTGGACACTGCCAGGTTTCATCTGTGCAGGTGTGCGCCTGTGGTCATGTTAGAGTTGGTTCAATCTGGTTTTGTCAATGGCCTTTGTAGCATCCTGTTGACAAAACACTTCTAGACTGCTTGTTTTGTTAAAAATGGTTTTGCACCCGGGGCCTGGGCTGCATAGCATGGGCAACAAAAGGAAATAAAAGCTATACATATTGGAAAGGAAGAAAAAAACTGTCTCTGTTCACAGAGGACGTGATCATCTAGGTAGAAAATCTGAAACAATGAAAAAACTGAGAATAATAAACAATTATGGCAAGTTTGCAGGATACAATGTTATACAAAAGTCAATCACTTTCCTATATGCCAGCAATGAACAAGTGGATCTTGAAATTAAAAACACAATATTATTTACATTAATACCCTAAAAAAGAATGAAATACCTAGGTATAAATCTAACAAAATAGGGGGGAAAATTATATAATGAGGAGAACTACAAAACTTTGAGGAAAGAGATTAAAGAGGAACTAAATAAAAGGGATATATGCCATGGTCATGGAGAGGAAGACTCAGTGTTGTCAAGATGTCAGTTCTTCCCAACATTATCTGTAGATTCAATGGAATCTCGATCAAAATTCCAGCAAGTAATTTTATGGATATTGACAAACTGATTCTAAAGTTTATGTAGAGAGGCAAAAGATCTGGAATAAAGAACATTATATTGAAGGAGAAGAAAAATGTTGGAGGATTGACTCTACCCAATTTCAAGACTTACTGTAAAGCTACAGTAATCAAGATTAGTTACTGTTGAAATAATAGACACATCAATGGAATAGAAGCAGACCTACATAAATATAGTTAATGAACTTTGACAAAGGAGCAAAGACAATGCAATGGAGCAAATACAGTTTCTTCAACGTATGGTAAGGGAACAAGTGGATATCCACATGCAAAACAAATGATCTAGACACCTTTCACCACAAAAAATAAAATGGATCACAGACCTAAATGAAAAATGCAAAACTACAAAACTCCTAGAATATAATATAGCAGAAGACCTAGATGACCTTTGGAATAGTGATGACTTTTTAGATACAGTACAAAAGACAGGGTCCACAAAAGAATTGTTGAGCTGCACTTTATTATAATTTAAAAATTCTGTTCTACAAAACAATGTCAAGAAAATGAGAAGATAAGCCACAGAATTGGAGAAAATATTTGCAAAAGACACATCTGATAAAGGGCTGTTATACAAAATATACAAATAACTCTTAAAACTCAATAAGAAAATAATCAATCAGATTTTAAAAAAGAGCCAAAGACTTTAACAGACACCTCACCAAAGAATATATTCAGATGACAAATAAAACATATAAAAATACGTTCTCTACCATATGCCATTAAGGAAATGCAAATTTAAACAACAATGAGATGCTACTACACACCTATTTGAATGGCCAAAATCTGGAACACTGACAACAACTAATGCTGGAGAGGTTGTGGAGTAAGCGGAACTCTCATTCATTGCTGGTGGGAATGCAAAAGGGTATTCCCACTTTGTAAGCTACTGCCAATGCAAAGTGGCCCCAGCACACATCTCAAAGTGGAATGATGGGAATATCATGGATAAATGCCTCGTCTTCTATTGTTGGCCATGGCAAAAATGTTGTAAATTTTGTAAATATACAAAATTTTGTAAAAATACAAAAATGGTGTAAATATCTCAAATATGTAAATATCTCAAATCCTTGTACTCTACAAGGGGATGACCAGAAGAAACACAGCCAGCAAGATATTTTTTAAAAGACTTTTTAAAATAGCAGTTTCAATTTCACAGCAAAATTATAAGGAAGGTATAGAGATATCCCATATTCTTCCCTGTCCCATACTATGACATTTGATTTATTTTTTATTGTGGTAAAGTATATGTAATATAAAATTTACTATTTTTAAATGTACAATTAATTCAGTGACATTAAGTATATACTCATTGTTGTACAACTATCAACACTATCAATTTCCCAAACTGCCTTGTTCCTGGCTTAGAGGAAAAGCTTTCAATCTTTCACCATTGAGTATGATGTTAGATAAAGAGCATCAGAAAATATGACACACAAATCAGTTTAACAAAATATACATTAAACTTCTACGTGGAAAGATACAAAACAGTGTTGACAGAAAAATAAGTCCTAAATAAATATAGAGCTATAGCATGGTCATGAATTGAAAGACCTTTAAAATCTTTGCATTTCAGGTTTACATCAAAAGAAAATCTAAACAATTATTGAGCTCTAGTTAATGGTATACATACTGAAGCATTTAAGAGTTTTATAGTAATGTCTCAAATTTGCTTTGAAATGCATTAAAAATAAGATGGAGAGATTAAAATAATGGATATATGGTTAGATAAATGATAAAACAAGTACTGTTAAATGGTAATGGTAAAAGCTATGTGGTGGATATATGGGTGTTTGCTGTAAAATTCATTCAATATTGCTATATATTTGAACATTTTTATAATAAAATATTATGTATGCATACTTATATAAATGAATTTATGCTTGCATATGCATAAAACACCTTTAGAAGGATATCCAAGAAGCCAGTAATTGTAGTTGCCTCCTAGAGGTGTACTGCATGACAGAGGGTGACAGAGAGAGGCTTCCTATACTTCTAAATAAATATGACAATCATGTTTGATATAGACATCTTTAATTAGGACTCCCCACCCTAACTCATACTCAGTAAATCTCTATTACCTTACCTTACTTTATGATGCATGAAATTATACTATACATATATTTATTTGTCAATATGTTTACTGTCTGGTTTTCACAATAAAATGTAAATTCCATGATGGCAGGAACTTTGTCTGGCTCACAATTTTCTCTAGCACAGGGAATGAGGTTCTTAATTAAAGTAAACAAACAAATGAAACAAAAAATCTTGACCACTTAGTATTCTCAAGAGAGCAGGCGGGGGAAGTATACAGTTACTCAGTGTCCAGGCCTCGGCAGGGAAGCCAAAGGATATTGGCCATCTTGTTGACTATTGAAATTGGAGAGTTGTGGAGAAGGAATGTGAGAAGAAACCAAGCATAAATGGCTTTACTGTCTCTAAAGTTGGAACTCAATTTTATTTCCTTTTGACATTGATGTGTCCACATTAGGGCACATTTTGGGCATAGTCTGGGATTCCAAATATCCTCCTGAGGGCTTTGGATTTTTCTTCTCCCTCTGTACTCAGACCACTGTAGATGCTCATTATTAAATGCTAACTCTTTAGGCTGCTGCCGAAGCTACATTTCAAATTTGAACAGTGGAGGATATTCCTTTAGGAGGAACTTGGCCCTCATTTGAAATAGTCAAATCACTTGGCCCCTTCTCAATATGGTGCATTTCCTGAGGGCCACTTCCCAGTTAAATAAAATTTAAACCCTAAATTCTTTTGCCTCTTATTTTCAGCCTTTTCGGTCCCATACTTCCCTCAGATTCTGGGATTACCTTAAGCAGCTGCAAAGCCCATTGTGGGAAAACTGCTCTCTCACTGGCTAAGCTTTAGGGCAAAGTTTTGATTTCTTTGACAACCTGAATTTATTTTTAGAGATATTAGTATGACTCACCTCTCTTGACATTTGTTTCTATAAAAACTATCTTTAAAATGTCACATTTCCAACTCTGTACAAAGAGTGAGAGAAAAGCTGCAAAAGCATTTGAACCCAAAGAAAATTCCACTTGAGAGTTCCTTTCATCCTGCCATGTCCGTCCCCCCTTAATTTAGCTTCCTGAGATTGACATGCTTTTTCTGAACACCCCTTATAGAGCCACATCCTGCAGGTGTTTGTTTGTGTGAGTGACCTGACAACAGACATCTGGGAGCAAGAGGCCAGTTACACAAGCCAATATAAAATAAACTAGTGTTTGCATTGCAGGAATTACTGGCTACAATATTAGTTACAGTTGAAGTATACATATGGTTCATTAAATACTAAATAAATATTTAAAAAAATAATTGTTTGAAGGATATACAACACAGAAGAATGTTCCTGACAAAATATTTAGTAAACTGCACCTCCCTTTTCTTTTACTTAATCCTCTCAAGGGAAGTTGACCAACTCAAAAAAAAGAGGGTAACAAAGAATGGGAGGCAACTGGTAAGTATGTCATGATGGGTTTCAGAATGAAGTGAAAAAAGAAAAAAAAGCAGGCTCCAAAATGAATGGATAAAAAGGGTAGATAGAAATGTAAAACAAAAAAAGCAAACATATTTCCAAATGCAAAGTTTATAGTGAAGCTGGGATTATAAGGATTTTCATTTCTCTGTCAAAAACTTCTAATTTTTTTTTTTTTTTTTTTTTTTTTTTTTTTTTTGCGGTACGCGGGCCTCTCCCTGCTGTGGCCTCTCCCGTTGCGGAGCACAGGCTCCGGACGCGCAGGCTCAGCGTCCATGGCTCATGGGCCCTGCCGCTCCACGGCATGTGGGATCTTCCCGGACCGGGGCACGAACCTGTGTCCCCTGCATCAGCAGGCGGACTCTCAACCACTGCGCCACCAGTGAAGCCCCAAAACTTCTAATTTTAAAATGAAAACAAGGTATAATATACTTGAAAAAATGCTATTTTTTCAGTGTTTTGAAAATGAATATGTAAGTGTATATTTTAAATATATTTACTTTTAAAGTGTGCAAATTCCTAGATTGGTTACATTGAAGGATTCAAGGAAGCCAGTGACCAAATGGTATAAATAGAAATGCACAGCGACTTAATGTGCCAGAGGGATATTATAGAAGCCAGTTGGGAGAGCAGGAGAGTGGGTTCTGGATGGCAAACATCATTCAATAAAAGTCTGAAACTGCCGAGAAAGGTCTCATATATCCATTTAACCAGAAAATAAGAGAAATAGCTCAACTAGAGTTCTAGTCTGGGGATAATGACCCTACTAACCAGCCAATAGAGTTGAAGTATTTACCAAGCACTTATCGTGCAATAAGGGCACTGAGCTAAGTCCATAGGAGAAATACTACACATATAATAAAGTGTGTTAGTTCTTAAGGAGTATACAATCTGGAAATAATACAGAAAGCCATTCTTCAAGGCTTAAATAATATGAGGCATGCAAAGGAAACTCAGATAAGAGAAAACCAGGGGGAATTTGAAAAACCTGACATGACAGAAAGACTTCGGTTGAACATTGATGAGTGAGAGAAGAAAGAAGAGTATTAGAAGTGAGAAAACGAATCTGCCTTATTACAGATGGATAGCCAGAAGCTCTGAAACAAGGTGCATTTCAGTGTATTTTAATGTTTCCAAAGATAGTCATAGATTCTCAATAAAGACTGTGTTATAACAGAATGAATGAATAAGTGGGTGAGTGAATGAGTGAACAGTAAGTACATTTTGAAGTGAATTGTGTGCATTTTAAAATTATGGTGAGGGTTGGAAACTTGTGTGCTCTCTGCTTCTGACACTATTCACTCCCAGCAGGGTCATGTCATGAGGGCTAATTGGAAATTTCTCATGTCCTTGTCCTCCAGAATCTGATTCAAAAGGTCTTTTGTTCAGCTGTCTTTGTTCTTTATTTTAATTGCCTCCCTACCTTTCTGTTTTTTGCCTGTGCCTGCTTAGTTTGCTGGTAATTTTATTTTGTGCCCAGCTTGGAACTCCGTCTGGACATTGCTCTCAGTGGCACTACCATGGTCTTCCATGCTGTAAAAATGCAGTGGGAGCAATGTTATCTCTGTTCTGCACCCAGCCCTCAGGGGCTTAGCTAAATCCTGAATTGGGTTAGGAATCCACTCCACTGATGCTGTGGTGAGCCTACTATGACAGAAGACTGGATTCTATTTAGGTTGACCTCATTAATTAACTCTAGGTTCTTTAATTCAGTGGTGAACAAGATAGATATAGTCTTTGCCCTCACGGAACTTACATTCTAATGAAGGAGAAGATGTGAGACACGATAATAAATTTGGAATTAAATGAAAAAAGTCATTAAAGGGTGTTAGGTTAAACAGGGATATAAACCCTTTTATGTGTTAAAAGATTACTCTTGCTACTATATGTAGGAGATGACATAAGGGAGGTAAGAGCAAACAGTAGGTGGTCAGCTGGTGACATTAAAATAGACCAAAGGAGAAAAGGTGATAGTTGGGACAGATAGAGCAAAGATGGAAAGAAATGGATGTATTCAATATATATTTGGAAGGTAGATTTGACAGGATTTATTATTACAGTGGATTTGAGTGAAAGAAGGCAAGGATTCATTCTGGAGAATCTTGGGAATCAATGGAATCCAGTGCTCTATTAGATTTGTATTGAGCTTGACTCACAGTAGAGAGGCAAGAGCCACCTGAATATTAATATTGCAAACAAGTCAGCCTCAACCCAGCTTTTTCAGTGTAAGTCATTGCCCTAATATAAGAAGTAAGCCAGTAAGTCCCTATACTTTGGTAGTACTAGAATTTTGTCCAAAGCTGTGAACATAGAGGGCCCAGATTCAAGACCATCTTTTGGGTGGGATACAGCTCATTATAGACAATAAGATTTTACCTGATTGAAAGCTGACTTCCTGAGATTTCATGCTTCTCTGAGAAAACCATGCCATCATGCCATAGAGGTCTCTATAACACAGATGATTTATACTTAAACAAAACAACTTGGATTTGTTGTCCCTACTCATTTGCTTAGCATATAGCAATTTGATAAATATATTTCTCCTCTCTCTCTAGCATACAAAAGCTCAGTCTTGTCACTATAGCATTATCTTCAGTTTTCTTGTAATCATATCTTACTAGATAAAAAGATTTTCCACTGTGGACTTATTCAAATGAAAATCATTGTTAAAACATAAATGTTACCTTAAAAAAAGAAAAAGAAAAAAATGCAATAGGTAGTTTTAAACTTTTTGTTTCAAATTAGCTTTAATAAAGGGAAGAGCATGGACAAGAACCTAGGAATAGTCTATGGTTGGGAAGGGGAGTTGGAATGAGTGGAAGAGCAGGTTATCCAGAATTCGGTATGGAGGCACTGGGAGGGAAGAAAGAGAGTGATAGAGAGGAAGAGGGGGGAAGGGAGGACAGGAGAGGAGGAGAAAAGAGAAGAGACTAGAAGAGAAGAGAAGAGGACAGCTATCCAGGATGGTGGTGAAAGATGTGACTGCCCCATGTTTCATGTAAACAGCCTAGTGTACAAGTACACTGCAATCTGATTCTTAAACTCATTTGAGTTTAGATACTCTTTTAAGGACTGATGTTACATGACCAACCAAGGTGTTTTATAAAGGGTAAGTTTCTTTTAAAATAATTATCTCTGAAAATTTACTTCAGTGGATACTAATCCATGGGGCTCTAGGTTAAATATATATTTATTCCTTTGAAATTTTATTAGCCATTCTTGAGAATGGATGCTGCCTTTGCAGGGCAATCAGCAGGGGAGCCATGTACACCAAGCGAAAAGGAGGAGAAATAATCATTGTTTCCAGATTTATCTCAGTCTGGATGATTCAGTTTCCAGGGATGAAGAATGTAACATTTTCCTCTGATGGTCTATGACATAGGAAGATAATAGTTATATGAGAGGTATTCCTATTGAAGGTAGTGTTTCCTGTCTTGTGGGTTTTGTATTCTGCTAGGGAAAATGTGATATTTCTTAAAATTGCTGAAGCCTTGAAGACCTATCTGTGTTGTTGTGGGTTTCTAGGCTCACAGAAAAGTTACTTATAATTAACTCTCTGTTTGAGCAGGGCCAAGAGTTTCCTTTAACAAATATTTATGCCAAGTGAAAGACTCAGTGCTAAGACTAAAACAATCCATTAGGCATATTCCGTCTTTGAGGAGCTTAGTTAATTGTACCTGGTACTTAAGGTTTTCCTCATATCCCAAAATTGTGAGTTTTGTTGTTAATTCATATTTTCAGTATTGCAGTAATAGCCTAAGTAAATTGATTATTTTCACTTGGATACTTCATTTGTAGTTGACCTATGACCACTGGGTCAATGGCAGTACCATAACTATTTTGGTAGGTGGACTAACAAAGTCTGAGTCCTTGCCTGCTATTCACCAGTGCCAGCCCTCAGCAATGGTCCTGAATCCAGTCTCTTCTAGCTTACAGATCTCTGAATTAGTGTCTTTTAAATACATTTGTGAGCATCCAGTGAATAGGAGCAGGAACCTAGTCATTTCTGTCCATCTCACTATATCAATCAAGATATAAGAATATAACTATGCTTTATTGATAAAAGATTGAAATGAAGAGATATGCTTTATAAGTGATGTAATTTTCACATGTGATTCTTCAAGGTGCTATTTTTCATGAGGTTTATAATAATAAAATAAGTAATACAAGAAAAAATTAAGTGATACAAGCAAAATTATACCACCCCACATTCATATTGGAAGACTCTAGTACATTTTTCTCAGTAATAAATAGACCATGAAGACAAAGTCACCAAGACTGTAGAACACTTGAACACCATATTTACAAACTTGATCTAACTATATACAACACTGTATATAAAGCTCAAGAACACTCATTCGTTTTAAGTGCACATGGAACATTTAGTGAAGTATGAAAAGTCATAAAGTAGTCTTAACAGATTTAGAAGGATTCAAATCATATCATCAGATATGTCTACTGACCATATTGGAATGCAGTGATGTTAGAAATAATAAAGATACCTAGAAAATTATCTATTTAGAAACTAACAAATACACTTTTAAATGCTTCAATAAAGAAATCACCATGAAGATTAGAAAATATTTATTTTGAACTGAATCATAATGAAAGTAACACATCTGAAAACTTATAGTGAAGTCCATGCCTGGAGAGAAATTTATAGACTTAAATATGTATATTATATATTACAATCAATTAAGCATTCTTATCAAGAATTTAGGGGGGAAAGAAACAGAAAATTAACCCAAAAATAGAAGGAAGAAAATAATGAAGATAAGAAATATAGGAAATTAAAATAATACTATAAAGATAAAGTGAAAAATTTAATGGCTATACATGGATGGAAAGGAAAAAATTCTATAAAAACACAACTTATCACATCTGCCCACAAAAGAAAGAGAAAATCAGATTAGTCTTATATCTATGAAGTAAATTGTATTCATTATTCAAAACCTTCCCTGAAAGAAAACTCCATGCCAGATATTTTATACCAAATGTTTGGTCATTTCTAACAGTTAAAGAAATGATGACATCAATCTTCCAAAAATTTTTCTAGAGAGTAAATAGAAATGAATACTTACCAAGATGTTTTATGAGCTCTCTGTAATCTTGATACCTAAACCTAACATTTACCTTATAAAAAAGGACAACATAATAGATTCAATGTGATCTCTTTCAAAAAATCCCAGGTGTGGGGACTTCCCTGGTGGTGCAGTGGTTAAGAATCAGTCTGCCAATGCAGGGGACATGGGTTAGGTCCCTGGTCTGGGAAGATCCCACAAGTCGTGGAGCTATGAACTATGCCATATATCAAGACATTATGAACTATGTTAAATCATATGCTATTTGCATAAGGATAGAAAAATAAATCAGTGATTTACAATAAAGATTTTAGAAACAGATCCATACATATATGGAAATCTGAATCATGAAAATGCATATACTTTAGGGTTATAGGGAAAGATTATTCAAACAATATTTCTGGAGCAACTAGATATCTATGATGAAGGAGAGTGGTGGAAATCTGACTTCTAGCTCATATTTAGACATAAATTCTAGATGAAATTAGATCTAAACATTAATTGTAAAACATAAAATAGAGTTTTTATATTTTTTAATTTTTAAACTTGACACAAAAATCATTAATTTGACTATATTAGAATTAAAATATTTACATTAACAAAAAGGTTCCATTAAGAGAGTAAAGAAGAAAATCCACAAATTAGAATACATTCTCATTACTTACATCAGACTAAGGGCACATTTCCAAAACATGTGAAGAACTTCTATAAATCAATAGAGAAAACAGTCAAATCAGATGAAATACTGGCAAAAGAAAGTCCCCAAAAACCTTGAAGAGGAACTTCAAAAATGAACACATAGGGGCTTCCCTGGTGGCGCAGTGGTTGGGAGTTTGCCTGCCGATGCAGGGGACACGGGTTCGTGCCCCGGTCCGGGAGGATCCCACATGCCGCGGAGCGTCTGGGCCTGCGCATCCGGAGCCTGTGCTCCGCAACGGGAGAGGCCACAGCAGTGAGGGGTCCACGTACTGCAAAAAAAAAAAAAAAAATGAACACATAGAAATGACCAATGAGCACTGGAAAGGTACTTAACCTCCTTGCTCATTAGAAAAATGCAAATTAGAACCACAATGCAAATCTACCACATATGTACCAGAATGAATAAAATTAAAAAGGCTGGCCATGTCAAATGTTCATGAGATTGTGGAGTAACTCAACACTCATACTTTGCTGATGGAAATATCAGTTTCTACAGCACTTTGGAAAACTCTTTAGCGGTATTTTCTAAAGTTGAAGATGCATATATTCTTTGCCCCAGACATTTCTGTCCTAGCTATATCCAACAGAAATACATATAAATGGGCAGTTGTAATAGCCCCAAACAGCATACAATTCCAATGACCTTTGATGTAGATTGAAAAATACATTACTGTATATTCTAAAGTATATTATACAGCAAGGAAAATCAATAAACTCTAATGTAACAATATGGCTGTCTCAATAGCATAACATTGAACAGAGATAAAATGAATCCATTTATCAAATTTTTAGAAACATTTTATTCCATAATTAATCCATGGAGTTTCAAGAATTAAGAGGTCTATTGTAATATCTTATCCAGGAAAACTATAAAAGTCTCTCAGAATTATAGCATCTGGAAAAGTTATAGGGCTGGTGATGAAAGCAAAACAAAATATAAAAACAATGACAAAAAAGGAAATCTCATGAAAATGAAACAATTTAATTGTTTTTCTGCTGTGCATTTTGTATTGGTATTAACCAACACTCTCATCGAATGATGTGTTGATAAAACAGCTCTTAAAATAAGCTTCCTAATTTGTAAATTTTACTGATTTCTATAGTGTAAAAACTCCCAGTATGTCAATTTCAAACTTTCCAATAGGATGTCACTGAATCTAGGTTGAGAAACAGCCACAATTGTCTCTCCTGTGTCTGTAGGAACTAGCTGCAACATACCACTGAACGTAACCCATAATTAATAACATATTTAAGACCTCACAAGTGGTATCACTTAATTTTGAACTAATAGTGTTTTTGGTGCAACCAGGTTAAAAAAAATTTTGTGCTTTTTGTGACAAAAGTGTTCATTGAGGAAATAAACAATATTGAAGGAATATTGTAGTGGTAGTATGGTAAGTGGAAAAGGAAAAGCATTGTGAGTTAAAACCCTAAGGCAAGTGTTTCTTGTGATGGTAACCTTCTCCATGATAACATTCTCCACGCACCTACAAGTTTTTGCATTGGCAGGTAATTTTGCAGGCATGACATTTTACAATAACTATGTGTTCTTTTAATAACTTATTTCCTTTTCAGTTTTAATTCCTGTTATGCAATGTTTGATCTACCCTTTCTTGTTAGTAGATTGTTCTTAATGGCAGAGAAGAAAAAAGTAAAATAAGGATTGTCACTATGCTTAGTCTGACACTTGTTAAAATTATAGCTTTAGCAAGATAATGGATCTATCCTATCTCATTGATCTGAATGTACCTATGAGAATGTGTGCATATGTTACATTTACATTTTTACATGTAAACTTATTTTAGTGTTTGGTGCAGAGACCCACACTTAGGATGCATTTAATAAAACAAAATATTTGTCAAAATAAATACATGAGAAGAAATAAAGAACACATAAATGAGTGGATTCCAGGTTTAACTACTCATACTATATTCTTACAACTTTGTGTCACTTTGCTGTACTTTTTCTTAGACAACTCCAATCTATCTTTTGTACATGGTCTATTAAAATTTGAGCACACTGCACTGCTCACTATTCAGAAAACAAGGATTCTTTTACTTCTCCTTTCCAAAAATATTATTAATATACAACTGTTTATACAAATATTGATTTTAGACAACTAAATTTGAATCTATATTTGAAACCTTGCCTGTGGACGCACATACAATCTAATGTTTCTATTGGTTTAAAATCTCTTTTTCTAAAGGGCAGACAGTGGTTTATCAATTTAGGGTTAGATGTAAATCACTGTGTCACTAAAGAAGACTCCCTTACTTCAGTAAATCCCAGTCCTGGCATTTTATCAAATAGGGTGTTATTGTAGGTGCTGTGACTGCCGAGTAAACTGCTATCAAAAATTTACATATAAGAGTACTTATGGGGCTTCCCTGGTGGTCCAGTGGTTAAGAATCCACCTTCCAATGAAGGGGAAGTGGCTTCCATCCCTGGCTGGGGAACTAAGATCCCACGTGCCACGGGGTAACTAAGCCCATGTTCTGCAACTACTGAGACTGCAATCTGGAGCCGGCGCGCCTCAACTAGAGAGAAGCCTGCCTGGAAGTCTTAACCACTGGACCACCAGGGAAGTCCCAGGACTTTGAACTTTGACCGGAGCCCGATACAGCAATATAATGCATAACTGCTCCTCCTTAGGACCCTTTCCAGGCACCATCTGCTGATCTCCAGAAAAACATTGTCCCAACCCTGATCCTGTTTTCTTCTAGCTTTGTTACTCCTTCCTATACAAGAAAAGTCCTTTCTTATCTGAGACTTGAGACACTTGCAGATCTTATAATCAGAGTGTTTTACCTAATGCAGTAGTCTTTTCAAATAAAGTCTCTCCTTATAGAAGTTTGGAATTGTTTTTATTTCACAGTAGTTTCCCTCTCTTTAAGAACACCTCTCCAATCTATCCCCCATGCTTCCACAAGTTGGCCTGCTTCGTTATGAAACTAAGCAGGACTCTGTGGGGCTCTCCAGGGCACAAAAGACTTTCTGTTTCCCCTGTTTCTTGTTTGCAGGAAAAAACTTCATCCTGGACCTTGCCTGAGTTTTATAGGGAAGCTTCAAAGAGTTTCTAATCAGGGAAGGAAGGGAATGCAGAAACAAGAGAGGAGCAGTCAAGAAACAATAATGTAGCCTTGGGGCAGTATCCTGGTTCCTCCTTAATGAATATACATAACAATATCTTTGAGTTCTTCTACAGGAACTAAGACCCCCACCCTGATGGAGGATGGTAACTTCAGGCTGGAACACCAGCCTGAAAATTTCTGGAGCACCACCCTGTTATCTCACCACCAACCAATCAGAAAAATGTCACACACCCTGCAGCCCTCACCGCAAATTTTGCCAATAAATTTATGTCTCTCTGTATGTTTCGCAAAAGATATGCATTAGAATGTTAATAGCACTACAATAGCCCTAAACTGAAAATACTTAAATGTCCAGTAATGGTAGATTAGATAAAGAATTGTTAAATACAATAATGAGAATAC
The DNA here is from genome assembly GCF_964374135.1 of Grampus griseus. Taxonomy (NCBI): domain Eukaryota; kingdom Metazoa; phylum Chordata; class Mammalia; order Artiodactyla; family Delphinidae; genus Grampus; species Grampus griseus. The sequence continues at coordinate 25,755,434 of NC_139002.1, read as the reverse complement.
CTAGTTTACAACTTCAACCAACAACCTGGATGTATCTAGCTCACAAATTTAAGATTGAACAAAAAAGTCTGACACGAAAATAGTGAGCAATTTGATTCCACTTATATAAAGTAAGAATTAGGCAAAGGTTTTCAGGAGGAAGCCTGAATAATGGTTGTTCTCAACAACAGATGGTGAGTAGAAGGGAACATAAAGGAGAATCCTTAGTGCTTGAAATATTTTGTTTTTAGATATGGACAATGTTTACTTTGGTGTATTCAACTTGTGAAAATTGATTGAGCTGCAGCTTTATAATTTCTGCCTTACTTAAATATATATATATATATATATACTACTTTTATTTAAGATTTATTTAAATTTTACTTCAATAATATTTTTAAAAATACATAAGGGATTTTCCACACAGGTTGCTTGTTATACTTTGCAATAGGTAATTTAAAGGCAATTTAAATAACTGAATTTGAAAATCTCTCAGACTTTTCCAAAGCATGAAATTAAAAATCTGCCTCACAGTCCCAAAGGCTGACAAGGATTTTCTGTCAGTGCCTACTGAAGAACAAGAGAAATAATTTGGCATGTGTCATCAATTCATTAAAAATTTCCACCTTTTTATCCCCTTGTTGAATGCTTAGCTTAGAGAAGTCTGTATTGGATTGAGCTACTTTCACATTTTTATTTTTACAAGTTCAGTATATAGTATAGAGTGGTGTTTTCCTGTGTGTGTGTATGTATTTAGTGCTTTTGTCCCATAGCATACCTTCTTTCTTCCAGAAACAACACCTTTCATCTTTCAGGGCTAAAATTCTCCCCTTCATCAGAATGGTCAAAGAAAAAAATACTGACAATATCAAGTGTTAGTGAGGACGTAATCAATTGGAAATCTCATACACTGTGGTCTGAATGAGAAACTGAAGAGAGTCTGAGTGTCCTGGAAAGAGTCAAAGAAAATTTTGTAGACGAAACATTTGAGTCACCTTGGAGTCTTCAAGAAAAAGCATGAAAAAGGAGAGGGAATGTTGGGGCTGTGACGAAGAAGGCTTTCCTGAGGTGACATTGTGCAGAAAGAAAAGGAGATGAGAGAATATGTTGGAAAAGAGAGCTCTAGCAGAAAAGAGAATAAAGATAAATGCTCTGAGGTAGGACAATTCCTGTTGTCTTCAAGGACTAACAAAGAGGTCAATGTTGCTAAATAGAATGAAGGTGATCGTTCTCTAAGATAAGGTTTCAGCGGTAAGGAGAGCTAATGTTATAGAATCTGTAGTATTGTGACGACTTTGGCTTTTACCATAAATGAGATGAGAAGCCATTGGAGAATTCTGAGCAAAGAGGTGATATAATCTGCAAGGTATGTTTTAAAAGTCTGGCTGCTTGGTTGAGAACATACTGTGTTGGAATAAAGGCAGAACAAGGGAGACCAATTAGAATGCTAATGCGGAACTCCAGTTGAAAGAGTAATAACTGGCTTGGTGCAGGAGGCCAGCAAAATGATAGCAAAAATGGTAATGTTAGATGGACAAATAATTGATATTTGGGGCAAAATTATTTTTATACTCATCCACATATTTACCACATCTAGCAATCTTAATTCCTTTGTATATTTACAAAATTCTGTCTGGTAAAATTATCTTTCTGATGAAAAAACTTCCTTTATTCTTGCTTGTAGTGAGAGTCTACTAGAGATGAATTCTCTCACCACCTGTTTGAAAAGTATTTCACGTTCTTTTTTAAAAGATTTTTTTTTTTTTGCATAGTAGAAAAATCTAAGTTGACTTTATTTTTCTCCTTTGATATTTAAAGATCTCTTCATGACTTCTGGCTTACATGGGTTCTAATAATAATTCCCCAGTAATTTTTAAACTTTGCTCCTGTATGTATATTCTGTCCTTTTTTCCTGGCTTCTTTAGATTTTATTTTTATCATTAGTTTTCAGCAATTCAATTATGAATTGGTGTGGTTTTCTTTATGATACTAGAGATTTGCTGACATTCTTAGGTCTTGGATTTATAGTTTTCATTAAATGTAGAAAACTTTGTTCATTATTTTCTCAATTCTTTTCTGTTCTTCTACATTTCTTGGACTCAAATTACACATATTTTAGACAACACAGATCAATTCTGCTATGGTAATTTTTTCATGTTTTTCCTCTTTGTGCTTTATTTTGGATAGTATACAAGTACATCTTTGAGTTCACTGATCTTTTCTTCTGCAGTCTCTAACCTGTCATAAATTCCTTATCTTCAGATCTTGTAATATGACCTAATAAATTTCCTTATTTTGATTTCTATTATTTAGAACCAAAATTATCCCAAGTATTTTACTGTTTTTAAATATATCTTCTGCTTAACTGCCAGAATAATCACCCTAAAATGCATGTCTGGTCACAAGGCCATTTAAGATCTTGCCTCACATTCCTTCTCTGATCTTATCACCTTCTCCACTGTATCTCACTCTTTCTACCCTGTCCTTATAGTTCCCCTGGATTTCCCTGGCTTACCCTGTCCTTATAGTTCTCCTGGATTTCCCTGGCTTACTAGACATTCTCTTGTCTCAGGCTGTTTACGGTAGCTGGAGTAAACCTATTCCTGGAGTGTCCTTCCACCAGGTATTACCCAGGTTTACTCCCTCATCTCCTTCTCATCTTTGCTCAAACACCTTTTTAGTGAGTCCTACACCAACCACGCTGTTAAAACTGCAAGCTACTCCTCACCACTTCTAATTCCCCTTACTCAACTTACTTTTCCACACCACATATTACTTCTAATAAACAAGATATTTGTTTATATTACTTTATTATCAGTCTGTTCTGATAAAATGTAAATTCTACAAGAGATTTTTAAAAAAATATTTCATTCACCAATACATTCACAGCAGAAAGAATAATATCTGGAACATAGTTGTTTCTCAGATATTTGTTGTGGGAACGAATGAATTAATTCCTGTATGGAAGATCCTTTAGTGATTCTTTGTAAACTATGAAACATTAATATTCGAGATTGTTAGCAGGTATTATAAAGTCTTTCTTGAACAAATTCCTTCTGATATCTTACACTTTATCCTCTGCCACCCTTCTATAAAATTATATCATGCTATACCACACTTTCAGCATGGACAATGCTGTCTCATGTTTCCATGTTATAGCTGGTGAGTTACTTCATGTTTCATTGTTGGCATAGTACCATTATCCTTCAATACTCAATCCATCCTCAAAGCTCTTTATAACTGGATTTCAATTGTGATTTTAATTATTGTAATTATGTTGTAAAACTGAACTCTGATAATTTTTTTCTCTCATTTGTGTTTTCCATTGTTACAACAAATGTTTATCAAACATAAATTTTGTATAAGTCTCTCAGCCAGGTACTGTTGATACAGGAATAAAAAAATCAACTCTTATAGTTCAAGGAGGTGCTTCAAAGCATTCAAATGTCTCTAATCCTTACTTATCCTTTTAGAATAAAGTCAAAATCTTTGGCCCAACATAAAAAGCATTTCATATTCTCACCCTGAACTCTATGCTTTTCAAGTTCATTAGTGTAAACAAGGTGCCCATTCTGCTCCAGTGATTCTAAGCTACTGTCTCTTATTCTCTTAGTGTTGGTCCTCTTCAAAATATTTTTATTAAAATAAATCTAATAACATTTAAGCTCCAGTTAAAGGCTTGTATATATGGTGGTAGTGGGGAGAAGGGTAATCGTATAAGATGTTGAGAAGCACAGGCAGTCTTAATAAGAAACAGAAATATTCCTTCAAGAACTACAGCTGCTGCTTAGTGTCTCATTCTCCAGAAGCTTCTTTCTGCTTCTCTCTCCTTCCATTGACAGTTTTCTCTGCTTACTCATGGTTTCTGATCCTACAATATGTGGCAGTGTGAACACAGCCTGAAAGGGGCTAGTGCGCCACGGCTACCCGGGAGGGAGTCAGGGAAAAAGTCTGGAGCTGCCAAAGAGAAGACTTTTTCTTGCCTCTTTGTCTCTTGGTGCGCCAGGAGAGGGGACTAAGAGCGCTTCTTAAAGGAGCTCCAGAGACGGGCACAAGCCATGGCTATCAGCGCGGACCCGAGAGACGGGCATGAGACGTTAAGGTTGCTCCTGCCACCACCAAAAAACCTGTGTGCAAGCACAGGTCACTCTCCACACCTCCACTCCCTGTGCAGCCCGCCACTGTCAGAGTCCCGTGATCCTGGGAAAACTTCCCCGGGGGAACAAAGGGCACGCCTCAGGAAGGTGCAATGTCACATTGGCCTCTGCGGCCGCAGGCTCAACACGCATACGAACCCCTCCCTCCCACCGGAGTGAGTGAGCCAGAGCCCCCTAGTCAGCTGATCCTTTAACCCTGTCCTTTCTGAGGGAAGAACAGATGCCCTCAGGTGACCTACACGCAATGGTGGGTCCTAATCCAAAGCTGAACCCTCGGAGCTATGTGAACAAAGAAGAAAAAGGGAAATTTCTCCCAGCAGCCTTAGGAGCAGCGGATTAAATCTCCACAATCAACTTGATGTACCCTGCATCTGTAGAATACTGAATAGACAACGAATCATCCCAAATTGAGAAGATGGACTTTGGGAGCAGGTGTATATATATGTTTTTTCCTTTTTCTCTTCTTGTGAGTGTGTATGTGTATGCTTCTGTGTGTGATTTTGTCAGTATAGCTTTGCTTTTACCATTTCTACTAGGGTTTTGTCTGTCCTTTTTCTTTTTTTATTACTTATAAATTGTTTTCTTAATAAATATTTTTTATTTTAATTATTTTATTTTATTTTATATTATTTTATCTTCTTCTTTCTTTCTTTACTTTCTCCCTTATATTTTGAACCATGCAGAGGACAGGCTCTTGGTTCTCCAGCCAGCTGTCAGGGCTGTGCCACTAAGGTAGGAAAGCCAAGTTCAGGACACTGGTCCACACGAGACCTCCCAGCTCCACATAATATCAAATGGTGAAAATCTCCCAGAGATCTCCATCTCAACAACAAAACCCAGCTCCACTCAATGACCAGCAAGCTACATTGCTGGAAACCCTAGGCCAAACAACTAGCAGGACAGGAACACAACCACATCCATTAGCGCAGAGGCAGCCTAAAACCATAATAAGGACACAGACACTCCAAAACACAGCACCAGACGTGAACCTGTTCACCAGAAAGACAAGATCCAGCCTCATCCACCAGAACACAGCACTAGGCCCCCTCCACCAGTAAACCTACACAACCCACTGAACCAGCCTCAGTCACTGGGGATAGACACAAAAACAACAGAAACTACAAACCTGCAGCCTACAAAAAGGAGATCCAAAACACACTGAAGCAAAATGAGAAGACAGAGAAACACACAGCAGATGAAGGAGCAAGGCAAAAACCCACCCAAACTAAAAAATGAAGAGGAAATAGGCAGTCTACTGAAAAAGAATTTGGAATAATGATAGTAAGCATGATCCAAAATCTCGGAAATAGAATGGAGAAGATACAAGAAACGTTTAACAAGGACCTAGAAGAACTAAAGAGCAAACAAACAGAAATGAACAACACAATAACTGAAAATTAAATTTCTCTAGAATAGAACAATAGCAGAATAACTGAGGCAGACAAACGGATATGTGACCTGTAAGATAAAATAGTGGAAATAACTACTGCAGAGCAGAATAAAGAAAAAAGAATGGAAAGAACTGAGGACAGTCTCAGAGACCACTGGGACAACATTAAACGCACCAACATTCGAATTATAGGGGTTCCAGAAGAAGAAGAGAAAAAGAAAGGGACTGAAAAAATATTTGAAGAGATTATAGTTGAAAACTTCCCTAATATGGGAAAGGAAATAGTTAATCAAGTCCAAGAAGCACAGAGAGTCCCATACAGGCTAAATCCAGGGAGAAACACACCAAGAAATACATTAATCAAACTATCATAAATTAAATACAAAGAACAAATATTAAAAGCAGCAGGGGGAAAAAAACAAATAACACATAAGGGAATCCCCATAAGGTTGACAGCTGAACTTTCAGCAGAAACTCTGCAAGCCAGAAGGTAGGGCAGGACATATTTAATGTGATGAAAGAGAGAAACCTACAACAAAGATTACTCTACCAAGCAAGGATCTCATTGAGATTTGACGGAGAAAGTAAAAACTTTACAGAGAAGCAAAAGCTAAGAGAATTCAGCACCACCAAACCAGCTTTACAACAAATAGTAAAGGGACTTCTCTAGGCAGGAAACACAAGAGAAGGGAAAGACCTACAATAATAAACCCAAAAGAATTAAGAAAATGGTAATAGGAACATACATATCGATAATTACCTTAAATGTAAACGGACTAAATGCTCCAACCAAAAGACATAGACTGGCTGAATGGATACAAAAACAAGATCCATATATATGCCATCTACAAGAGACCCACTTCAGACCTAGAGACACATACAGACTGAAAGTAAGGGGATGGAAAAAGATATTCCATGCAAATGGAAAGCAAAAGAAAGCTGGAGTAGCAATTCACATATCAGAAAAAATAGACTTAAAACAAAAACCATTACAAGAAACAAGGAAGGACACTACATAATGATCAAGGGATCAATCCAAGAAGAAGATATAACAATTGTAAATATTTATGCACTCAACATAGCAGCACAACCATATATAAGGAAAATACTAAAAGCCATTAAAGAGGAAACTGACAGTAACACAATCATACTAGGGGACTTTAACACCACACTTTCACCAATGGACAGATCGTCCAAAATGAAAATAAATAAGGAAACACAAGCTTTAAATGATACATTAAATAAGATGGACTTGACATTTATAGGACATTCCATCCCAAAACAACAGAATACACATTCTTCTCAAGTGCTCATGGAACATTTTCCAGGATAGATCATATCTTGGGTAACAAATCAAGGCTTGGTAAACTTAAGAAAATTGAAATCACATCAAGTATCTTTTCTGACCACAAAGCTGTAAGACTAGATATCAATTCCAGGAAAAAATCTGTAGGAATTACAAACACGTGGAGGCTAAACAACACACTACTTAGTAACCAAGAGATCACTGAAGAAATCAAAGAGGAAATCAAAAAATACCTAGAAACAAATGACAATGAAAACACAACACAAAACCTATGGGATGTAGCAAAAGCAGTTCTGAGAGAAGTTTATAGCTATACAAGCCTACCTTAAGAAACAAGAAACCTGTCAAATAAACAACCCAACTTTACACCTAAAGCAATTACAGGAAGAAGAACAAAGGAACCCCAAAGTTAGCAGAAGGAAAGAAATTATAAAGATCAGATCAGAAATAAATGAAAAAGAAATGAAGTAAACAATAGCAAAGATAAATAAAACTAAAAGCTGGTTCTTTGAGAAGATAAACAAAATTGATAAACCATTAGCCAGATTTATAAAGAAAAAAAGGGAGAAGACTCAAATCAATAGAATTAGAAATTAAAAAGATGAAGTAACAACTGACATTGCAGAAATAAAAAGGATCATGACAGATTACTATAAGCAACTCTATGTCGGTAAAATGGACAACCTGAAAAAATGGACAAATTCTTAGAAATGCACAACCTTCCAAGTCTGAACCAGGAAGAAATACAAAATAGGAACAAATCACAAGAACTGAAATTGAAAATGGGATTAAAAATCTTCCAACAAACAAAAGCCCACAACCAGATGGCTTCACAGGCGAATTCTATCCAACATTTAGAGAAGAGCTAACACCTAACCTTCTCAAACTCTTCCAAAATATAGAAGAGGGAGGAACACTCCCAAACTCACTCTACGAGGCCACCATCATGCTGATACCAAAACGAGACAAGAATGTCACAAAGAAAGAAAACTACAGGCTTATATCACTGATGAACATAGGTGCAAAAATCCTCAACAAAATCCTAGCAAACAGAATTCAACAGCACAGTAAAAGAATCATACACCATGATCAAGTAGGATTTATCCCAGGAATGTAAGGATTCTTCAATATATGCAAATCAATCAACGTGATACACCATATTAACAAATTGAAGGAGAAAAACTATATGATCATCTCAATAGATGCAGAGAAAACTTTAGCTAAAATTCAACACCGATTTATGATAAGAACCCTGCAGAAAGTAGGCATAGAGGGAACTTTCCTCAACATAATAAGGCCATATATGACAAACCCACAGCCAACATCGTCCTCAAGGGTGAAAAACTGAAACCATTTCCACTAGAATCAGGAACAAGACAAGGTTGCCCACTCTCACCACTATCATTTAACATAGTTTTGGAAGTTTTAGCCACAGCAAGCAGAGAAGAAAAAGAAATAAAAGGAATCCAAATCGGAAAAGAAGGAGTAAGCTGTCACTGTTTGCAGATGACACGATTGTATACATAGAGAATCCTAAAGATGCTACCAGAAAAATACTAGAGCTAATCAATGAATTCGGTAAAGTAGCAGGATACAAAATTAATACATAGAAACCTCTTGCATTCCTATACACTAATGACAAAAAATCTGAAAGTGAAATTACCATCGTAAGAAGAAGAATAAAATATCTAGGAATAAACCTACCTAAGGGGAAAAAAGACCTGTATGCAGAAAATTATGACACTGATGAAAGAAATTAAAGAATAAATGGAGAGATATACCATGTTCTTGGATTGGAAGAATCAACATTGTGAAAATGACTACACTACCCAAAGCAATCTACAGATTCAATGTACTCCCTATCAAACTACCACTGGAATTTTTCACAGAACTAGAACAAAAAATTTCACAATTTGTATGGAAACACAAAAGAGCCCGAAATATCCCAAGCAATGTTGAGAAACAAAAACGGACCTTGAGGAATCAGGCTCCCTGACTTAAGACTTACTACAAAGCTACAGTAATCAAGATAGCATGGTACTGGCACTAAAACAGAAATATAGATCAATGGAACAGGATTGCAAGCCGAGAGATAAACCCACGCACCTATGGTCACCTTATCTTTCATTAAGGAGTCAAGAATATACAATGGAGAAGAGACAGCCTCTTCAATAAGTGGTGCTGGGAAAACGGTACAGCTACATTTAAAAGAATGAAATTAGAACATTCCCTAACACCATACACAAAAATAAACTCAAAATGGATTAAAAACCTAAATGTAAGGCCAGACACCATCAATCTCACAGAGGAAAACATAGGCAGAACACTGTATGACATAAATCACAGCAAGATCCTTTTTGACTCACCTCCTAGAAAAATGGTAATAAAAACAAAAATAAACAAATGGGACCTAATGAAACTTCAAAGTTTTTGCACAGCAAAGGAAACCATAAACAAGACGAAAAGACAACCCTTGGAATGGGAGAAAATATTTGCAAATGAAGCAACTGACAAAGGACTAATCTCCAATACATACAAGCAACTCATGCAGCTCAATATCAAAAAAACAAACAACCTGATCCAAAATTGGCCAGACGACCTAAATAGACATTTCTCCAAAGGACATATACAGAATGGCAACAAACACAGGAAACAATGCTCAACATCATTAATCATTTGAGAAATGCAAATCAAAACTACAATGAGCTATCATCTCACACCGGTCAGAATGGCCATCATCAAAAAATCTACAAATAATAAATGCTAGAGAGGGTGTGGAGAAAAGGGAACCCTCTTGTGCTGTTGGTGGGAATGTAAATTAATACAACGACTATGGAGAACAGTATGGAGGTTCCTTAAAAAACTAAAAATAGAACTACCAAATGACACAGCAATCCCACTACTGGGCATATACCCTGAGAAAACCATAATTCAAAAAGAGTCATGTACTAAAATGTTCATTGCTGCTCTTTTTACAATAGCCGGGACAGACAATCAACAGATGAATGGATAAAGAAGATGTGGCACATATATACAATGGAATATTAGCCATCAAATGAATGAAACTGAGTTATTTGTAGTGAGGTGGATGGACCTAGAGACTGTCATACAGAGTGAAGTAAGGCAGAAAGAGAAAAACAAATACTGTATGCTAACACATATGTATGGAATCTAAAAAAAAAATAGAAAAAAAAATGATCAGAGGAACCTAGGGGCAAGATGGGAATAAAGATGTGGACTTACTAGAGAATGGACTTGAGTATATAGGGAGTGGGAGGTGTAAGCTGGAACAAAGTGAGAGAGTGGCATGGACATATATACACTACCAAACGTAAAATAGATAGCTAGTGGGAAGCAGCCACATTGCACAGGAGATCAGCTCGGTGCTGTGACCATCTATAGGGGTGGAATAAGGAGGGGGGGGGATGCAAGAGCGAAGAGATATGGGGACATATGTATATGTATAACTGATTGACTTTGTTTTAAGGCAGAAAGTAACACACCATTGTAAAGTAGTTATACTCCAATAAAGATGCTAAAGAAAAAAAACAAAAGCCTTGAGATGGCGTCTAATTCCTCATCTGACATTCCAGGTAGATTACACCTCTACCTTTTCAGACCAATGGCATTTAATATAATCCTGGCCATGTTATTTAAGGATATTTGAGTCACCAAGAACTTTGATAGTAGTGTTTGAGAATGTGATTGGGAGGGTGTACATAGGTAAAACCTTCTAGGAATAAAAGGAAATTATACAAGGCCAGTAGATCACTAAAACCAGGAATGTTTTTGTGTGGCATTGTTTAATGACATGAGTTTCAAAACTGGTGTTTTTTAAGAAAAAAGGCAGAAAAATTATGTGGATGAGGCAGTGAGGAACCCCCACCTCCAGGTCCAGAGGAAAGAGAGGTTTGGGAGAGAAAATATCTACCACTGAGAGAGGACAAAACAATTCTCAGAAGAGAAGCAGGTTTATGTTAAAAGAAAATGAAGAAGATATCCGATTATGGGAAATTTTGTTGATGACTGATCCTGAGATGCAGAGATTATAGTGAAAGGAATTCAGAAGTTAGGTAAACGTAGAAAATGGTGTCAGAGAAAGCAGTGCACAGTTATATGGGAATGACAGTACGGAGGATGGTGGATGATTAGGGAGTCCTGGACTTCTTGTGGTGACATATGTAAACAGGTAAAAAAGGCATGATAAGTCTTGATTGGTCACAAGGCAGATAGAAATAAAGGCCTGGCCAGGAACACACTAAGTTTTCGAAATCCCTTGTAACTACATCTGATGGAAGCATGGAGGCTGGGGAAGAGGTAGCTTATGGAGACTCTCTACTGATATCTACTGACATCATTCATGTTAATTTCAGTCTCTTGACCACTTCTCTTTCAGTAACATTGTCCTCCACCCCACTCCTTCCCGTAGGCACATCCTATTACTATACATAATTATCAATTATTGAAACCTCTCTATTGGCTCAATTTTAAGCACCATACTTCTTAACCACCACTTTCCTCTAGTTCTTCAATTCCAACATTTTTTCAACACAACCAGGAAGGTAAAATCCATTTATCTTATGAACTTTTCACTATTCCTTATACCCTCAAGTCCCCTTTTCCCTATATACCTTGCTAAAATGCCATGGTTGGTCAATATAATCACTCTTTGTTTACATCCTCCACTCCTTTGTCCTTCTCTCACTTCGTGGCTTCCACTTTTGTAAACCAAAGCTAAGGTTGAATTCAAATAACACCCTATTTGATTGATGTCTACTATATTGCTCTAGTCCATTTTTTCTCCCACTCTCTTAGAAGACTACCTTATTTTCTCTAAAATTCCAACACTGTCATGCTCAGCTGATGACCTTCTTGTAACTTCATTGTGAAAATAGTAGAAATACTCATGAGAAATTTTCACACATTTACACCAGCAATTTTTGCCCTACCTATATTGGTGTCCATAATCCTAGTAAACACTACACCCTACACTTCAGCACTAGATCACACCCTTTTTGCTCCGCTCAAGAAAGTTGTTCCAGCAAATCTTTTTTAGACATCATTAATTTTGTTTGTCCCTATTGGGTCTCTCTAATCAGCCAACAAACATGCTTTTATTACTTACATCTTTTTTAAAAATCCTCTTTGACTTCACTTCCTCTTTCAGCAACTGCTGCATTCCTTCCTCTTTTTCTACAGCAAAAATCCTTGAAAAATTTTTCTGCACTTGCTGTTTCCAATTTTCCTACACTCATTCTATCTTAAATTCATTCTAATCTGCCTTTCTCTTATAACTCGCCATTGAAACATCATTTAACATTGTCACTAATGACCTCTACAGTGCTAAATCCAAGAATAAATTCTCCATTATCATACTTGACCTAGCTGTAGAATTTGACCTGGTTGATTATTCCCTGTTCCCTATTCCTGAAACAATTGCTTCAATGGTCTGCCAAAATCGTCATTGTTTTTTGTTTTTTTTGTTTTTTCCTTTTTATCTACTCCTTCTTAATCTCTATTACTGGTTCCTGTAAAACACCAACTTGTTAACGTATGCGTGTTCCAGGGCATAGTGCTTGGACTTTTCTTCTCAATTTATACCCACTTCCTTGGTGACTTCAATCAGAATCATAGCTTTAGATACAATCCATATGCTGATGCTTCTCAAATCATTTCTCCAGTCTTTATTACATCCCTAAACTCCAGATTCATGGACCCATCTCTCTACTCACCAACCACTAGATGTCTCAAACCTAATATGACCAAAATTGATTTATTGATTCATTTTTCTATCTCAGCAAAAGGGACAACTTCATTCTTTCAGTTACTCAGGAGTCATCATTTAATACTCCTTTCTCGCATGCCTATATCAAATGCAGCAGTATCTTCAGAAGTCTACTAATTTCTCATCATCATAACCGTTCATTAAATATTGTAATAGCACCCTAACTGGTTTCCTTTATTCTATTCTTAACCACCTGTTGTTTATTCTCAATATAAAATTCAGTGATAATGTTCAAACCTGCTTTAGTCAATTCAGGCAAATACAACTTCCAATTGTGCAGATGGCCACCTTCTAGTTAAGTCCTCAAATGGCTAATAACAGAGGAAACAAGCACTCATAGCTCTTCCTATAAGAGCACTAATCCCATCACGAAGTGTTCACTGTCATAACATAATTACCTCCCAAAGCCCCCATCTCCAAATACAGTCATATTAAGGCTTAAGGTTTCAATATGTGAATTTGGGGGAAACACAAACCTTCAGACCATAGCAAATCTACATCAGACAATGAAACTCTTTTGCTGAACTCCTCCTAACCCCATTAGATTTCAAACTGTAAGAAAAAGCCTGAATTCATTTTTCTTTTGCAAAAAAAAAACCACCTCTAAAAAAAGACCACTTCGTCTTTTGATGGACATTTAGGTTGTTTCTTTGTGTTGGCTATTCCAAATAGTGTTGCTATGAATATTGGGATATATGTATCTCTTCAAATTATAGTTTTGTCCAGACATATGCCCAGGATTGGGGTTGCAGAATCATATGGTAACACTATTTTTAATTTTTTAAGGAACCTCCATACTGTGTTCCATCGTGGCTACAACAATTTACATCCCCACCACATTCTTGCCAACATTTATTGTGTTCTTTTTGATGATAGCCATTCTGACAGGTGTGAAGTAATATCTCATTGTGGGTTTCATTTGCATTTCCTTGATGATTAGCAATGTTGAGCTCTTTTCATGTGCTTGTTGGCCACCTTCATTTCCTCTTTAGAAAAATGTCTATTCAGTTCTTCTGCTCACTTTAAAAATATTTTTTTTTATATTGAGTTGTATGAGCTGCTTATATATTTTGGAAATTAATCCCTTGTTGGTAGTATTGTTTGCAAACATTTTCTCCCAGTCCATATGTTGTATTTTCATTTTATTTATGGTTTCCTTTGCTGTGCAAAATCTTTTTAGTTTAATTAGGTCACATTTATTTATTTTTGTTTTTACTTACACTGCTTTAGGAGACAGATCCAAAAAGATATTGCTGTGCTTTATGTTAAAGAATGTTCTGCTTATGTTCTCCTGTAGAAGTTTTATAGTATCCAGTCTTACATTTAAGTCTTTAATCCATTTTGAGCTTATTTTTGTATATAGTGTTAGAGAATATTCTAATTTCATTCTTATACATGTAACTGTCCAGTTTTTCTCAGCACCACTTATTGAAGAGACTGTCCTTTCTCCATTGTATATTCTTGCTGCCTTTGTCATATATTAATTGACCATAAGTATGTGGGTTTATTTTGGGGCTCTCTATTCTGTTCCATTGATTTCTGTGTCTGTTTTTGTTTTAGTACAATAATACTCTTTTGATTACTGTAGATTTGTAGTATAATCTGAAGTCAGGGGGCATGATTACTCCACCTCTTTTCTTCTTTCTCAAGATTGTTTTGGCTATTTGTGGTCTTTTGTGTTTCCACACAAATTTAAAAAATGTTTTGTTCTAGTTCTGTGTAAAATGCCATTGGTAATTTGATAAGAATTACATTGAATCTGTAGGTTTCCTTGTGTAGTATGGTCATTTTAGCAGTATTTATCAGTATCTTCCAATCCAAGAACATTGTATATCTTTGAATCTGTTTGTGTCATCTTAAATTTCTTTCATGAAAAAGCCTTAATTCTTAATAAGGTCTGAAAGACATATACAGTCTGATCCCCTTCCCTTAACTTATTTTTTTTCTTTGCTCTCCTTGTCTACTACTCTCTAAAGCATTCTTCTCCAACTACATACTTCTTGCTGTGCTTCAAACATGACAAGCAATGTTGGACTTACTCTTTCATCTGATTGTTCATTGTTTTTCCAGATATCTTATCAGACTTAACTCCCTCACCTTCTTTAGGCTATTTATTTCACCTAAGGCTGTCTCTGACCACAATAACTAAAACTGCCCCTCTTCAAAACAATCCTTGTTTGCTTTTTCTGTTTTAATTTAGAAAATAACTGATAACTGAGCACAAACATCTAGTAGGAAGAATAGTTCAACAGTAGACTCTCTTTATGTGTATAAAGCTATAAAATGTATACATAGAATCCTATATAACTAATAAAGGGGAAAGCCAAAAAATTTGATATGTCTTCCTGTGCTTTATATTGTACCATGGATGCTATAAAAGAGATAGAAGAGATCAGACAAATGTGTTAGGCTTAAAATATACATTTGGAGTCACAGCAAAACATTTATAATAAAGGAGGTCATCAAGAAAATGAGTGTAGAAAGAGCAGTTATTCAAAGACCATGTCTTCTTTGAGCCTAACAGGTTGGAGAGTGAGGAGAAACTGGTAATACAAATAGAAAAAGATCACTCAGAAAGATAAGAAACCTCTAAAGTTGTGTTTTAGTGGGTAAAGAGGGCTTTTTTTTCCCCTTGAGGAAATCAATGATCAACCATTCTGAAATGTTAGTTCATGGATGATAAGGACTTAGAACTTATCCGTGTAGTTATCAAAATGAAGATATTTTTGTGACTTTGAAGCAATTTTGGTAAAGCTATAGAAGTTGAAAGCCAGATTAGAGTGGGACTGAAGAGAGTAGAAGGGAGAGATATTGGAGAAAGCAAGGAATTTGACTGCATGAGGAGGGATAGAAATGGAGCTGTATATAAAAAGAAGAGAAAATGGGGCAGAATATCTGGATAGAGAAACAGGTAGGTTAGTAGATGTAATGATGGAAATATGTAGAAATCTTCTTAATGGATTTCTTAATTCTCATCTAAGAGAATAAGATTTTTTAATATCAATAAACTCATTAGTGTGACTTCTATATGGGCCTTTACATGAGCTTTTGTATTTTTTATACTATTAATGGAAGTACCTTGAACATGGGAATAATGTTTAATTGATCCTTTTCTCTCTCTTTTTAATTACTAGAATCATAGAATTTAAAACAAAGAATGTTATCTTTTGAATTAAATTGAATGTGTGATTCCATTGCAGAATACAAGTAACATTCACAACTTTCTAAATCTCTGATATATAATAAATGTGGACCCTTTTCTTGAGGGGGGTTGTCACCCTAAAAAAGAATTCTGTTTAAGGGGATAAAATAATCAAATTTCAAAAGTAGTAACTTTACTTCTGGCCAAAATAGAGTAACCAGGACTGAATTTACCCTTCCACCTGAAACAACTAAATGAACTGAATAAACTACGTGAAACAGTCGTTTACAAGACATTGGATATCAGGCAACAAAGGCAGTTATCCTTGAGAGAGGAGAAGCAAAATAAAACATGAAGAGAGAAAAAAGACTGAAGAGAAATAGAGAATTAGTGAGTTGTGGAACAACTTCAAGCAACTTATATATATATATATACACATAAATATGTGTATATATATATATATATATATATATATATATATATATATATATATATATATATACAGGCATGCATTGAAGATATTTCAAGTTCAGTTCCAGACTACTGCAATAAAGTAAATATCACAACAAAGTGAGTAACGTGAATCTTTTTGTTTCCCAGTATATATGAAAGTTATGATTGCACTATACTGTAGTCTATTCAATGTGTAATGGCATTATGTCTAAAAAACGTATATACCTTACTTAAAAAACATTTTTATCATTAAAAATTCTTAACATCTGAGCTTTCAGTAGTAAGACTAACGTAAAAGATTACTGATTACAGATCATCATAGAGTAATAATGAAAAAGTTTGAAATATTGTAGGAATCAACTGACATAGAGACATGAAGTAAGCAAATATTACTAGAAAGATGTGCCATAGAGTTATTCAATGCAGGGTTGCCATAAAACTTCTATTTATTAAAAAAAAATACAATATCCACAAAGTGTGATACAGCAAAGCACAGTAAAATGAGGTATGGCTATAATTGAAATTCTCAAAGTGGAAAGGGAGAGATGTAAAATTAATTGAAGTATTTAAATAAGACTAACAATTTTCCAAATTTGTGAAAATTTGAAACCCACAGATCTGTGAAGTGCAAGCTCCAACCTCAAGAAACATAAAGAAAAGTACATCAACACAACCTATAGTCAAATTGCTCAAAACCAGTGATAGAGAATCTTAAAAGCTACCAGAATAAATAAGACATGTTATATATAGACGAACAAATAAGAATGACAGCAGATTTCTTATTAAAAAAAAAATTTCAAGCTAAAAGTTGGTGGACACACATTATTTAGGTGAAAAAAACTTTTTTAATTTTATTGAGATATAGTTAATCCATAATGCTGTGTTAGTTTGAGGGTTACAGCAAAGTGAATTAGTCATACATGAATCCATTCTTTTTTTAGATTATTTTCCCATATAGGCCATTATAAAGTATTGAGTAGAGTTCTGTGTGATATACAGTAGGTTCTTATTAGTTACTTTTTTTATATATAGTAGTGTGTATATGTCCATCCCAATCTCCCAATTTATCCCTCCCTCCCCTTATTGCCTGGTAACCATAAATATGTTTTCTACATCTGTGACTATACTTCTGTCTTGTAACTAAGTTTATTTGTACCCTTTCTTAGATTCCACATATAAGTTATAGCACGTGATATTTGCCTTTCTGTGTCTGACTTCTTTCACTCAGTATAACAATCTCTAGGTCCATGCATGTTACTGCACATGTCATTATTTTGTTCTTTTTTATGCCTGAGTAATATTCCATTGTAAATATGTACCACATCTTCTTTATCCATTACTTTGTTGATGGACATTTAGTTTGCTTCCATGCCCTGGCTATTGTAAATAGTGCTGCAATGAACATTGGGGTGCATGTGTCTTTTAGAATGATGGTTTTCTCTGGGTATATGTCTAGACTGCTGGGTCATATGGTAGCTCTATTTTTAGTTTTTTCTTTTTTTTTTTACATCTTTATTAGAGTATAATTGCTTTACAATGGTGTGTTAGTTTCTGCTTTATAACAAAGTGATTCAGTTATACATATACATATGCTCCCATATCTCTTCCCTCTTGCGTCTACCTCCTCCCAACCTCCCTATACCACCCCTCCAGGCAGTAACAAAGCACCGAGATGATCTCCCTGTGTTATGCAGCTGCTTCCCACTAGCTATCTACCTTACATTTTGTAGTGTATATATGTCCATGCCTCTCCCTCGCTTTGTCACAGCTTACCCTTCCCCCTCCCCATATCCTCAGGTCTGTTCCTCAGTAGGTCTATGTCTTTATTCCTGTCTTACCCCTAGGTTCTTCATGACATTTTTCTTTTCTTCTTAAATTCCATATATATGTGTTAGCATATGGTATTTGTCTTTTTCTTTCTGACTTACTTCACTCTGTATGACAGACTCTAGAGCTATCCACCTCATTACAAATAGCTTAATTTCGTTTCTTTTTATGGCTAATATTCCATTGTATTTATGTGCCACATCTTCTTTATCCATTCATCCGATGATGCGCACTTAGGTTGTTTCCATCTCTGGGCTATTGTAAATAGAGCTGCAATGAACATTGTGGTACATGACTCTTTTTGAATTTTGGTTTTCTCAGGGTATATGCCCAGTAGTGGGATTGCTGGGTCATATTGTAGTTCTATTTGTAGTTTTTTAAGGAACCTCCATACTGTTCTCCATAGTGGCTGAACCAATTCACATTCCCACCAGCAGTGCAAGAGTGTTCCCTTTCCTCCACACCCTCTCCAGCATTTATTGTTTCTAGATTTTTTGATGATGGCCATTCTGACTGGTGTGAGATGATATCTCATTGTAGTTTTGATTTGCATTTCTCTAATGATTAATGATGTTGAGCATTCTTTCATGTGTTTGTTGGCAGTCTGTGTATCTTCTTTGGAGAAATGTCTATTTAGATCTTCTGCCCATTTTTGGATTGGGTTGTTTGTTTTTTTGTTATTGAGCTGCATGAGCTGCTTGTAAATTTTGGAGATTAATCCTTTGTCAGTTGCTTCATTTGCAAATATTTTCTCCCATTCTAAGGGTTGTCATCTTTTGGTCTTGTTTATGGTTTCCTTTGCTGTGCAAAAGCTTTGAAGTTTCATTAGGACCCATTTGATTATTTTTGTTTTTATTTCCATTTCTCTAGGAGGTGGGTCAAAAAGGATCTTGCTGTGATTTATGTCATAGAGTGTTCTGCTTATGTTTTCCTCAGAGTTTGGTAGTTTCTGGCCTTACATTTAGGTCTTTAATCCATTTTGAGCTTATTTTTGTGTGTGGTGTTAGGGAGTGATCTAATCTCATCATAAATAGGTGTTGAATTTTGTTGAAAGCTTTCTCTGCATCTACTGAGATGATCACGTAGTTTTTCTCCTTTCATTTGTAAATATAGTTTATCACTTGATTGATTTGCATATATTGAAGAATCATTCCATTCCTGGAATAAACCCCACTTGATCATTTTGTATGATCCATTTAATGTGCTGTTGGATTCTGTTTGCTAGTATTTTGTTGAGGATTTTTGCATCTATGTTCATTAGTGATATTGGCCTGTAGTTTTCTTTGTGACATCCTTGTCTGGTTGTGGTATCAAGGTGATGGTGGCCCCGTAGAATGAGTTTGGGAGTTTTCCTCCCTCTGCTATATTTTGGAAGGGTTTGAGAAGGATATGTATTAGCTCTTCTCTAAAATGTTTAATAGAATTCGCCTGTGAAGCCATCTGGTCCTGGGCTTTTGTTTGTTGGAAGATTTTTAATTACACTTTCAATTTCAGTGCTTGTGATTGGTCTGTTCATATTTTCTATTTTTTCCTGATTCAGTCTTGGCAGGTTCTGCTTTCTAAGGATTTGTCCATTTCTTCCAGGTTGTCCATTTTATAGGCATAGAGTTGCTTGTAGTAATCTCTCATGATCTTTTGTATTTCTGCAGTGTCAGTTGTTACTTCTCCTTTTTCATTTCTAATTCTGTTGATTTGAGTCTTCTCCTTTTTTTTCTTGATGAGTCTGGCTAATGGTTTATCTATTTTGTTTATCTTCTCATAGAATCAACTTTTAGTTTTATTGATCTTTGCTATCATTTCTGTCATTTTTTTTCATTTATTTCTGATTTGATTTTTATGATTTCTTTCCTTCTGCTAACTTTGTGGGGTTTTTGTTCTTTCTCTAATGCTTTAGGTGCAAGGTTAGGTTGTTTATTCGAGATGTTTCCTGTTTCTTAAGGTAGGATTGTATTGCCAAAAACTTCCCTCTTAGAACTGCTTTTGCTGCATCACATAGGCTTTGGGTCGTCGTGTCTCCATTGTCATTTGTTTCCAGGTTTTTTTTTTCCCTCTTTGATTTCTTCAGTGATCACTTCGTTATTAAGTAGTGCATTGTTTAGCTTCCATGTGTTTGTATTTTTTACAGATGTTTTCCTGTAATTGATATCTAGTCTCATAGCGCTGTGGTCGGAAAAGATACTTGATACAATTTCAATTTTCTTAAATTTACCAAGGCTTGATTTGTGACCCAAGATATGATCTATCCTGGAGAATGTCCCATGAGCACTTGAGAAAAATGTGTATTCTGTTGTTTTTGGATGGAATGTCCTATAAATGTCAATTAAGTCCATCTTGTTTAATGTATCATTTAAAGTTTGTGTTTCCTTATTTATTTTCATATTTGATGATCTGTCCATCGGTGAAAGTGTGGTGTTAAAGTCCCCTACTATGAATGTGTTACTGTCGATTTCCCCTTTTATGGCTGTTAGTATTTGCCTTATGTATTGAGGTCCTCCTATGTTGGGTGCATAAATATTTACAACTGTTATATCTTCATCTTGGATGGATCCCTTGATCATTATGTAGTGTCCTTCTTTGTCTCTTCTAATAGTCTTTATTTTAAAGTCTATTTTTTCTGATATGAGAATTGCTACTCCAGCTTTCTTTCGGTTTCCATTTGCATGGCATATATTTTTCCATCCCCTTACTTTCAATCTGTATATGTCCCTAGGTCTGAAGTGGGTCTCTTGTAGACACCATATATATGGGTCTTGTTTTTGTATCCATTCAGCCAATCTGTGTCTTTTGGTGGGAGCACTTAGTCCATTTACCTTTAAGGTAATTATCGACATTTATATTTCTATTCCCATTTTCTTAATTGTTTTGGGTTTGTTTTTGTAGGTCTTTTCCTTCTCTTGTGTTTCTTTCCTAGAGAAGTTCCTTTAGCAATTGTTTTAAAGCTGGTTTTGTGGTGCTGAGTTCTCTTAGCTTTTGCTTGTCTGTAAAGGTTTTAATTTCTCCATCAAATCTGAATGAGATCCTTGCTTGGTAGAGTTATCTTGGTTGTAGGTTTTTCTCCTTTATCACTTTAAATATGCCCTGCCACTCCCTTCTGGCTTGCAGTTTCTGCTAAAGATCAGCAGTTAACCTTATACAGATTCCTTTGTTTGTTATTTGTTGTCATTCCCTTGCTGCTTTTAATATTTTTTCTTTGATTTAATTTTTGATAGTTTCATTAATATATGTCTTGGCACGTTTCTGCTTGGATTTTCTGTATGGGACTCTGCGCTTCATGGACTTCATTAACTATTTCCTTTCTCATATTTGGTAAGTTTCCAACTATAAGCGCTTTAAATATTTTCTCAGGCCCTTTCTTTTTCTCTTCTTCTTCTGGGACCCCTATAATTCATATGTTATTGTGTTTAATGTTGTCCCAGAGGTCTCTGAGAGTGTCCTCATTCTTTTCACTCTTTTCTTTATTCTGTCCTGTGGTAATTATTTCCACTATTTTATCTTCTGGGTCACTTATCTCTTCTTCTGTCTCAGTTATTCTGCTATTGATCGCTTCTAGAGAATTTTTAATTATTTTATTGGGCTGTTCATCATTGTTTCTTTGCTCTTTAGTTCTTCTAGGTCCTGTTAAACATTTCTTGTAATTTCTCCATTCTATTTCCAAGATTTGTATTATCTTTACTATCATTACTTTGAATTCTTTTGCAGGTAGACTGCCCTTTTCCTCTTCATTTGTTTGGTCTTATGGATTTTTACCTTGCTCCATTATCTGCTGTGTGTTTCTCTGTCTTCTCATTTTGTTTAACTTACTGTGTTTGGGGTCTCCTTTTCACAGGCTGCACGGTCATAGTTCCCATTGTTTTTGGTGTCTGTCTCCAGGGGCTAAGGTTTTTTTCAGTGGGTTGTGTATGCTTCCAGATGGTGGGGATTAGTGCCTGTGTTCTGGTGGATGAGGCTGGATCTTGTCCTTCTGGTGGGCAGGTCCACGTCTGGTGGTGTGTTTGTGAGTGACTGTGGCCTTATTATGATTTTAGGCAGCCTCTCTGCTAATGGATGTGTCTGTGTTCCCCTCTTGCTAGTTGTTTGGCCCAGGGTGTCCAGCACTGTAGATTGCTGGTCGTTGTGTGAAGCTGAGGCTTGGTGTTGAGATGGAGATATCTGGTAAATTTTCCCAATTTGATTACATGGAGCTGGGAAGTGTCTTGTGGACTATTGTCCTGAAGTTGGCTCTCCCACCTCAGAGGCACAGCCCTGACGCCAGGCTGGAGCACCAAGAGCCTTTCATCCACAGAGCTTAGAATAAAAGGGAAAAAAATAGAAAGAAAGAAAGAAGATAAAATAAAATAAAGTTGTTAAGATAAAAAATAATTATTAAAAAATATTCAAAATTAAAAAAAATGGATGGACAGAACACTAAAACAAATGGTAAAATCAAGGCTATGCATAGAAAATCACACACAGAAGCATATATACACACTCACAAAAAGAGAAAAAGTGAAAAAAAATATATCTTTGCTCCCAAAGTCCACCTCCTCAATTTGGGATGATTCATTGTCTATTCAGGTATTCCACAGATGCAGGGTACATCAAGTTGATTGTGGAGATCTAATCCACTGCTCCTGAGGCTGTCTTCTTTGTTGGCACAGCTCCTGGGGTTCAGCTTTGAATTTGGAACAGCCCCTGCGTGTAGGTTGCCTGAGAGCGTCTGTTCTTTGCTCAGACAGGATGGGGTTAAAGGAGCAGCTGATTCGGTGGCTCTGACTCAGGCCGGCGAGAGGAAGTGGTATGGATGTGGGGTAAGCCTGCAGTGGCAGAAGCTGGCACGACTTTGCAACAGCGTCAGGTGCGCTGTGTGTTCTCCCTGAGAAGTTATCCCTGGATCTCGGGACCCTGGCAGTGATGGGCTGCATAGGCTCCTGTGAGGGGTTGTGTGGATAGTGACCTGTGCTTGCACACAGGCTTCTTGGTGGTGGCTGCAGCAACCTTATCATCCCATGCCCATCTCTGGGGTCCGTGCTCTTAGCCGTGGCTCACGATTGTCTCTGGAGCTCCTTTAAGTGGCGCTTTTAATCCCTTCTCCTCGTGCATCAGGAAAGAAAGAGGCAAGAAAAAGTCTCTTGCCTCTTCAGCACGTCCAAACATTTTTTCCGGACTCCCTCTCAGATAGCTGTGGTGCACTAGTCCCTTCAGGCTGTGTAAACTAAGCCAACCCCAGTCCTCTCCCTGGGATCCGACCGAATCCTGAGCCTCAGGTCCCAGCTCCCGCTTGCCCCGGAGGGTGAGCAGACAGGCCTCTCGAGCTGGTGAGTGCTCTTCGGCACCCATCCTCTGTGCGGGAATCTCTCCACTTGGCCCGCTGCACCCTGTTGCTGTGCTCTCCTCCATGGCCCCGAGCACCCCCCCCCCCACCACCCACAGTCTCGCCCCACGAAATGGCTTCCTAATGTGTGGAAACCTTTCTTCCTTCACAGCTCCCTCCCAGTGGTGCAGGTCCCATCCCTATTCTTTTGTCTCTGTTTTTTCTTTCTTCTTTTGCCCTACCCAGGTACGTGGGGAGTTTCTTGCCTTTTGGGAGGTCTGAGGTCTTCTGCCAGCGTTCAGTAGGTGTTCTGTAGGAGCTGTTTCACATGTAGATGTATTTCTCATGTATTTGTGAAGAGGAAGGTGATCTCCGCGTCTTACTCTCCTGCCATCTTGAAGCTCTTCTCCCAGACAGCAGTCTTGATCTTAAGATACTCACAAGTATGTAGGAGTTTATTAACCATGATTCTTAATAAAATTAAAAACCTTCATACTTCGACTCTAAATGTCTTAAGGAAAAGAAAAGCAAATGTATTATCCAGGGACTGGGAAATACAAGATAATTGAACCAGGCAGGCCTCACTTCAGAAGTTCAGTGTTGTCAGTGCTGAGTCTCCCTTTTCTCTCTCTAGGTTTAATGGCACTTCAGTTGCTGCCAACAGCTCCATGTTCATTTATTTTCAGGTATTTCTCCTCTCTTGAAAAGTTATTAAGTTGATTCCAAGATAGTTTCAGTGTGAGCTCTCCTGGAAGCCATCATTTTGGCATCAAGACCTGGCCCCATCTAACAGCCTATAGGCTCCAGTTCTGGGATGCCTCAGGCCAAACAACCAACAGGGTCAGAAAACAGCCCCATCCAACAGGAAGCAGGCTGCCTAAAGTCTTCCCGAGCCCACATCAACATCTAAACCCACTGCTTGACAGAGCCCTGTCCACCAGAGAACCAAGACCAAGCTCCACACACCAGTGGGCAAACATTGGACCCTCCCATGAGGAAACCTGCACGAATCTCTAGACCAGCATCAACCGTCAAAGAGCAGACACAAGAAACAAGAAAATTTTGATCCAGCTCACTGTGGAATTGATTCTACAAATGCAGATCAGAACCTATCCAGGGACAAGGTGGTCCCTGGACCTTAAATGATGCATTAGATCAGTTGAACTTCATTGATACTTACAGAGCATTCCATCTGAAAGCAGGAGGATACACATTCTTTTCATGTGCATATGAAACATTCTCCAGATAGATCACATGCTAGGCTACAAAGCAAACCTCTGTAAATTTATGAAAATTGAAATCATATCCAGCATCTGTTCTGACCACAATGCTACGAGAGTAGAAATCAACTACAAGAAAAAAACCTGCAAAACATAAACATGTGGAGGCTAACAAATATACTACTAAACAACTAATAGATTAATGAAGAAATCAAACAGGAAATTAAAAAAATACCTAGAGACAAAGGAAATTGAAAACAGGATGATCAAAACCTATAGGATGCAGCAAAAGCAGTTCTAAGAGGGAAGTTTATAAATAAAATCTTACCTCAGGGAACAAAAAAAGGCTCAAATAAACTAACCGTACACCTAAATCAACTAGACAAAGAAGAACAAACAAAAGCCAAAGTTAGTAGAAGGAAAGAAATCAAGAAGATCAAGAGCTGAAGTAAATAAAATAGAGACTAAAAACAAAAATAGAAAATGTGAATAAAGCTGAAATCTGTTTTTTGAAAAGATAAACAGAATTGGTAAACATTTAGCCAGACTCATAAAGAATAAAATGGGAGAGGGCTCAGATCAATAAGATTAGAAATAAGGAGAAGTTACAACTGACACCACAGAAATACAAAGGACCATGAGCGACTAACTATAAGCAACTATACTAAAGTAAATTGGATAACCTCAAAGAAATGGGAAAATTCTTAGAAAGGTACAATCTCCAAAGAGTAAACAAGGAAAAAATAAAAAATATGAACAGTCCAATTACAAGTACTGAAATCGAATCTATGATTAAAAACTCCCAAGAAACAAAAGTGAAGGACCATATGGCTTCACAGGTGAATTCTATCAAACATTTAGAGAAGAGTTAACAACTACCCTTCTGAAACTATTCCAAAACATTGTAGAAGAAGGAACACTTCCAAACTCATTCTGCAAGGCCAACACCCTGATACCAAAACCAGACAAATATATCACAGAAAAAGAGTTTTACAGGGCAATAATCACTGATGAACGTGGACCCAAAAATTCTCAACAAAATACAAGCAAAATGAAAGCAACAGTATCTTAAAAGGATCATACGCCATGATGAAGTGGGATTTATCCCAGGGATGTGAGAATTTTTCAATATCCACAAATCAATCAAGGTGATATACCAGATTAACAAACTGAACAATAAAAACTGTATGATTATCTCAATAGGTGCAGAAAAAGGTTTTGTGACCACCTAGAGAGGCGGGATAAGTAGGGTGGGAAGAAGGGAGACACAAGAGGGAAGAGATATGGAGATATATGCATTTGTATAGCTGATTCACTTTGTTAAAAAGCAGAAACTAACACACTATTGTAAAGCAATTATACTCCAATAAAGATGTTAAAAAAAATAAATCTAACCAAATCAAATCAAAAAAAATTCAACACCAATTTATAGCAAAAACTCTTCAGAGAATGGACATAGAGGGAACCTACCTCAACATAATAAACTCCATATATGACAAACCCTCAGCTAACATCCTACGTCATACTCAATGGTGAAAAGCTGAAAGCATTTCCTGTAAGATCAGGAAAAAGACAATGATGTCCACTCGCCATTTTTATTCAACATAGTTTTGGAAGTTCTAGCAACAGCAATTAGAGAAGGGAAAGAAAGAAAAGGGATCCAAATTGAAAAGAATAACTAAAACTCTCACTGTTCCAGATGACATGATCCTAAAGATGTTACCACAAAACTACTAGAACTCGTCCTGTAAAGCCACAGGATACAAAATTAATACACAGAGACTTGAATTTCTATACACTAAAAACAAAAGTTCAGAAAGAGAAATTAAGGTAAATTATCCCATTTACCATTAATTCCAAAAGGATAAAATACATAAGAATAAACTTTACTAAAGAGGCAAAAGACATGTACTCTGAAAACTATAGGATGCTGATGAAGGAAATCGAAGATGACACAAACAGATGGAAAGATATACCATGTTCTTGGATTGGAACAATCAATATTGTCAAAATGATTGTACTACCCAAAGCAATTTACAGATTCAATGCAATTCTTATCATTTTACCAATGGCATTTTTCACAGAACTAGAATTAAAAATTTTTACAATTTGTATGGAAACACAAAAGACTCTGAATAGCCAAAGCAATCTTGAGAAAGAAAAATGGAGCTGGAGGAATCAGGCTCCCTGATTTCAGACAATACTCCAAAGCTACAGTAATCAAGACAGTATGGTAATGGCACAAAAACAGACATATAGATCAATGGAACCAGATAGAAAGCCCAGAAATATATCAGTGCATCTATAATCAATTAATCTATGACAAAGGAAGCAAGAATATACAATGGAGAAAAGACAGTGTCTTCAGTAAGTGGTGTTGGGAAAACTGGACAGTTACATGTAAAAGAATGAAATTAGAACATTCTCTAACACTACTCACAAAAATAAACAAACTGGATTAAAGACCTAAATATAATGCCAGATATTATAAAACTGCTAGAGGAAAATATGGGCTTTTTAACTTAGGTCACAGCAATATCCAATTTGGATTCATCTCCTAAAGTAATGGGAACAAATGTAAACAATTGGGACCTAATTTAACTTAAAAGCTTTTGCACAGCAAAAGAAACCATAAACAAAACAAAAAGACAAGCTACAGAATGGGAGAAAACAACAATGCTACTGACAAGGAATTAATCTCCAAAATATACAAACAGCTCATACAGCTCAATATCAAAAAAATAAACAACCCAATCAAAGAATTGGCAGAGATCAAAATAAACATTTCTTCAAAGAAAACACAGATGGCCAAAAGGCACATGAAAATGTGCTCAACATCAATAATGATTAGAGTAATGCAAATCAAAACTACAATGAGGTATCACCTCACACCAGTCAGAGTGGCCATCACAAAAAAGTCTACAAGTAACAAAGGCTGGAGAGGGTGTGGAGAAAAAGATCCCTCCCACACTGTTGATGGGAATGTAAAGTGGTACATCCTCTATGGAGAACAGTATGGGGATTCCTTAAAAAATTAAAAATAGAGCATCCATATGATTCTGCAATTCCACTCCTGGGCACATATCCAGAGAAAGCCATAATTCAAAAGAAACAGACTATCAATTTTGTTTATCCTCTTAAAAACAAGCTTTTAATTTGATTGATCTTTGGTATTGTTTCCTTCATTCCTTGTTCATCTGATGTTTATGATTTCTTTCCATCTGCTAAATTTGGTTTTTCTTTGTTTTCCTTTCTCCAATTGCTTTAGGTGTAAGGTTTGGTTGTTTATTTGAGATGTTTCTGGTTTCTTGAGGTAGGATTTTATTGCTATAAACTTCCCTCTTAGAACTGCTTTTGCTGCATCCCGTAGGTTTTGGGTCATTGTGTTTTCATTGTCATTTGTTTCTAGGGTATTTTTAAATTTTTATTTATTTATTATTATTATTTTTTGCAGTACATGGGCCTCTCACTGCTGTGGCCTCTCCCATTGTGGAGCACAGGCTCCAGACATGCAGGTTCAGCGGCCATGGCTCACAGGCCCAGCCTCTCTGTGGCATGTAGTATCCTCCCGAACTGGGGCACGAACCCGTGTCCCCTGCCTTGGCAGGCGGATTCTCAACCACTGCACCACCAGGGAAGCCCTCTAGATATTTTTTGATTTCCTCTCTGAGTTCTTCAGTGATCTCTTGGTTATTAAGTAGTCTATTGTTTAGCCTCCATGTGTTTGTATTTTTTACAGATTTTCTCCTGTAATTGACATGGTGACATGGACTTATATATACTATTAAATGTAAAATAGATAGCTAGTGGGAAGTAGCTGCATAGCACAGGGAGATCAGCTCGGTGCTTTGTGACCACCTAGAGGAGTGGGATAGAGAGGGTGGGAGGGAGACGCAAGAGGGAGGAGATATGGGGACATATGTATATGTATAGCTGATTCACGTTGTTATAAAGCAGAAACGAACACACCATTGTAAAGCAATTATACTCCAATAAAGATGTTAAAAAAACAAACAAAATGCACCTCAATGTTCATTGCTGCACTATTTGCAATAGCCAGGACATGGAAACAACACAATGTCCTTTGACAGATGAATGGATTAAGAAGATGCGGTATATTTATACAATGAAATATTAGCCATAAAAAGAATGAAGTAATGCCATTTGAGGTAACATGGATGGACTTAGAGATTACCGTACTATGTGAACTAAGCCAGACAGAGACAAATATCATATGATATCACTTATATACGAAGCTAAAAAAGTGATGTAAATGTAAAAACAGACATAGACCCACAGACATAGAAAACAAACTTATCGTTACCAAAGGTGAAAACCAGGGAGAGATAAATTAGGAGTTCGGGATTACCATATACACACTACAATATATAAAATGGATAACCAACCAGGACCTACTGCACAGCACAGGAAACTATACTCCATATTTTGTAATGACCCATAAAGGAAAAGAATCTGAACAAATAAAAGATATAGGTACGTATAACTCAATCACTTTTCTATACCCCGAAACTGACACAATATTGTAAATCAACTGTAATTCAATTTAATAAGAGAAATATATGTTATAATATTTTTTTCTCCCAATCTGGCCCTGTCTCTCTTTCTATTTAGCTAAACATATGCAAAATAATACTCAATACCTGAGTGGACAAACCAATGGAATTTTTGCAGGAAAATAGTAATATGTAACTGCCATTTGGAGCAGTTGAGCATTCTCCCTGTGTGAGAAGCATACACCTAATCCAAATAGGTAATCTCTGTTCCACAGCAAGTAATCAATATTGTTCAGGGCTATTGAACACCAGGTAATTATCATAGGACATTAAAGTTATTAAACACTCATTATCTTTTTACTGACTTTTTTACAGGGAGAAATTAACATTATTAGATCTCTGAATCTTCTGCCTGTGATGTAAATGACTTGTTCATTTTAAGGACAATGTCAAAGCTATGTTCTTGCTACTCTGGAAGATTCATCCTCCCTATCTCATGCACATGTATCTCTCTGTTGAAAAAGGTTTTAACGTTAACCATCCCATACTAGTTCACATTTTTCATTCCTTTTTCACTTTAACAAGAAAAAGAAGAATTTCTGGATTTAAATCCTAGCTCTGTCATTTAACAGTTCTGGCCTTGGGCAAATTACTTAATATTTTCACTTCTCTGTTTCCTTTTATTAAAATGAAGCTAAAAATAGTGTCTCTCTCATAGGGTTTTTATGTATACTGAAAGGGTTATTACTTCTAAAGTCTTTAAAACAAGGCTATTGGCACAGCTTAATTAAGCCTATTAGTTAGCATAACCTTATTTTGATCCCCTCTGAGCATCTCCCTAAGACCATGGTGGCTTACAGGAACTCAAACTTGGCAAGCATGAGATGATCCCTCAATGAGAGACCTGAGCCAATGGCTCGGTTTTCCCCAACAAACCTATCCTGTGATGAAGTTCGTGTAACAGTTGCCAACCATAATTTGAGGAGAGTCACAGAACCATGAAGTTTTTAGTAGCAAAAAGATTAAGTTGCATATTTTATTGAGGCCTTCTGCACTGCCTTTACATGTTCTTTCCCCCGATGAATTTTCCATTTTTGAATGTAGCTGTTCTGGACATTCATGGCTTTGCTCAAAACTTTCATTGCTGGATCACTCAATAAGAAAGCTGAGCACATGTTTAGCACACCAGCAGAGCTGCAGGACCAATAAAGAAAAGAGAAAATCAGAAAATCTGCAGAAAGGCCTACTTTAGTCTCATCAAACATTATAAGCTTTATATCATTTCAAGACAAATTTGTTTTATAAAATTGATTTCCACCCCCTCACACAATTAAATAGAGTGGGTAAGAGAGGTAAACCATAATTTTTTCAACACTAGTGCCTTTAAAGGCTTCATTCCTTTCCCTCTCAGCATATGACTCTACTCCATTTTACTGCAGAGAAGCAAAGAAGAATGTCAGGCACAAACTCACTATTTCCCAAAACCCTAATCCTCAAACAAATCTGTACTCAGATACCCACTTGTGTTCTTTATGCTAGTTTCAGAATTTCTGCCCAGAATTCAGACTTTCTGCCCTGCCCTGGGTTTTATCTAATGTTACCTCTACAACTATCCTCATTCTCTTTTATTCCTCCCTACCAGTGGATTCTCAGCTTATAATATAGACTCAGGTCTCTTCTATCTTTGAAAATAAGCCACATCCCCCCAACCAAGGTTTCACCCTGTCTCCTTCCTCCAATTTGCAGCAATTTGAAGCAATTGTTTATTAATATGTTGTACTTCTCTTGCTTACACTCCTTCCTTTGTTCATCAACTATGAGAAGCTGGCTGTGCTTTCAGCATTCCACTGAAACTGCTCTCTGAAAGTCAGCAGCAGCTACCTAGTCTGTAACTTGGAGCTTCTGCAGTTCTCACTGACCTCTCTGAGGCATCTGACACCCTCCACCACTGCTTTGTCTCTTGACATTCCATTGCTCCCTTGGCTTTTATAACAACACTCATGGTATTTATATTTTTTTATACCTAAACCTACTTGTATTTATCCTCTTCTTTGCACACTCTCCTCCTTGCTGCCTCTGATGTTTTCCAACATACGTTCTTGAGTCTTCTATTCTTCTCACCCTTACTTTCCCTGGGTATTATTGTCCACTCTTGTGTCCACTCTGCACCAATAATAAGGTGATCGTTTCTGAGTTTTATGCCCAGGCTGGATCTCTTCTCTGAGTTCAAGACCTAGATCCCTAATGCCTGCTGAAGGCTTCCTGAAAGGCTCTAAACAACTTTACCCTTTAAAGTCACTATGTCTGGAAGATACCTCATCTTCTGCAAATCTCATCTCTCTTTTACATTCCCTTTTTCTGGTAATGACAGATCTTGTTCCCCTTTTGTGTTCAATTTTACCCTTCTCTTTCAGCAATACCTCTAGTAGCTAATCTGTGCCATTGACATTTGGCCCTGGAATTAAAACAAAAAATAAAGTTAAGGATGTATTATTAAAAAATTTTTCCAAACTAACATAGTATAGAAGAGATATAAAACTGTCAAAAGATGTTTGTAAGTTTGTAGCGTTTATTAAAGCATAAATCCCCATTAAAACTTTTGGGATATATAATTATTTCTGCTCTCCATTCTGACATACAGCAGCTTCAACAAAGTATTACCTGGAGAATTATAATGACCTTCTATTTCAGTATGTGACTGTCAACCATTAACAGTAAAATTTCCTGAAAATGCTTATTCAAGGCCCTATCCTAGTTCTGTAAAATCAGAAATATTTGGGGATAGGGTTAGACAATTTATATTTTTACACAAGTTCTTCAAATAATTCTTATAGTCTGTAAAGTTTGACAACTACTTTTTCTACTGGTCATGTTGTCAGGCTTTCCTCCTCCTATACATTCTCAATATTGATGCCAGAATGATAGCTAATAAACCAGATCATAACCTTATGCTATTAAAATCCTTAGTCATTGTCCATCACTTAATAGAGTTCAAATCCTTTAACATCACATAAAAGGCCTATCAAAAACTAGTACTTGGGCTTCCTTGGTGGTGCAGTGATTGAGAGTCTGCCTGCCAATGCAGGGGACACTGGTCATGCCCCAGTCCGGGAAGATCCCACATGCTGCGGAGCGGCTGGGCCCGTGAGCCATGGCCGCTGAGCCTGCGTATCCAGAGCCTGTGCTCTGCAACGGGAGAGGTCACAACAGTGAGAGGCCCGTGTACCACAAAAAAAAAAAAAAAATCCTCTTTGTTACCTGTAGAAATAAATTTGTCATTCAGAGGACAGGCATGGAAGAAGGCAAGCAGAATGGTGCTGATGGCAACAGCCCAAGTAGTGCTGAGGGATTTGGGTGGGAGGAACCTCGGTCATGGACCATATCACGGTGCCCAAGCTGTGTGGCTGACAGGATCTTCATGCTAAGGTCAGGGGTCAGGCCAGTGCCTCTGAGGTGGGAGAGATAAGTTCAGGACATCATTGGTCCACCAGAGACCTCCTGACTGTATGTAATAACAAATAGCAAAAGCTCTCCAAGAGATCTCCAACTCAATGGGAAGACCCAGCTTAAATCAATGACTGATGAGCTACAGTGCTGGACACCCTATGCCAAACAACTAGCAAGACAGGAACACAACACAACCCATAAGGAGGGAGGCTGCCTAAAATCATAATGAGGTCACAGACGGCCCAAAACACACCACCAGAGGCAGTCCTACCCAACAGAAAGACAAGATCCAACTTGTCCATCAGAACATAGGCACCAGTCCCCTCCAACAGGAGACTTACACACCCCACAGAACCAACCTTACCCACTGGGGGCAGACACTAAAAAAAATGGGAACTACGAGCCTGCAACCTGAGAAAAGGAGACCCCAAACACAGCAAGTTAAGCAAAGTGAGAGGACAGATAAACAAACAGCAGATGAAAGAGCAAGGTAAAAACCCACCAGACCAAACAAATGAAGAGGAAATAGGCAGTCTACCTAAAAGGGAATTCAGAGTTAGTAAAGATGATCTAAAATCCTGGAAATAGAATGGAGAAAATAAAGAAACGTTTAACAAAGACCTAGACGAACTAAAGAGCAAACAAACAATAATGAACAACACAATAAATGAAATTAAAAATTCTCAAGAGAGAATTAATAGAATACCTGAGGCAGAACGGATAAGTGACCTGGAAGATAAAATAGTGGAAATAACCACTGCAGAGCAGAATAAAGAAAAAGAATGAAAAGAATGAAGACAGCCTCAGAGACCTCTGGGACAATATTAAACCCACCAACATTCAAATTATACGGGCACAGAGGAAGAAGAGAAAAAGAAAGAGACTGAGAATATATTTGAAGAGGTTATAGTTGAAAACTTCCCTAATATGGGAAAGGAAAGAGTCATCAAGTCCAGGAAGTGCAGAGAGTCCCAAACATGATAAATCCGAGGAGAAACAGGCCAAGACACATGCTAATCAAACTGCCAAAAATTAAATACAAAGAAAAATTATTAAAAGCAACAAGGGAAGAACAACAAATAATATAAAAGGGGATCCTCATAAGGTTAAGAACTGATCTTTCAGCAGAAACTCTGTAAGCCAGAAGGGAGTGAAGGACATATTTAAAGTGATGAAAAGGAAAAAAACTGCAACCAAAATTACTCTACTCAGCAAGGATCTCATTCAGATTAGACAGAGAAATTAAAAACTTTACAGATAAGCAAAAGAGAATACAGCAACACCAAACCAGCTTTACAACCACTGCTAAAAGAACTTCTCTAGACAGGAAACACAAGAGAAAGAAAAGAACTACATTAAGAAACCCAAAACAATTAAGAAAATGGTAATATGAACATACATATCAATAACTACCTTAAATGTAAATGGATTAAATTCTCCAACCAAAAGACATGGACACTGAAAAACAAGACCTGTATATATGCTGTCTACAAGAGACCCACTTCATACCTAGGGACACATACAGACTGAAAGTGAGGAGATGGAAAATGATATTCCATGCAAATGGAACTCAAAAGGAAGCTGGAGTAGTAATTCTCATATCAGAGAAAATAGACTTGAAAATAAAGATTATTATTAGAGAAAAAGAAGGACACTCCATAATGATCAAGGGATCAATCTCAGAAGAAGATATAACAATGGTAAGTATTTATGCACCCAACATAGGAGCAACTCAATACATAAGGCAAATGTTAACAGCCGTAAAAGGGGAAATCAACAGTAACACAGAGAAGGCGACTTTAAAACCTCACTTTCACCAAACGGCAGATCATCCAGAATGAAAATAAATAAGGAAACATACTTTAAATGACATAAAACAAGATGGGCTGAATAGATATTTATAGGACGTTCCATTCAAAAACAACAGAATACACTTCTCAAGTGCTCATGGAACATTTTCCAGGATAGATCATATCTTGGGTCACAAATCAAGCCTTGGTAAATTTAGAAAATTGAAATCATATCAAATATTTTTCCGACCACAACACTATGAGATGAGATATCAATTACAGGAAAAAATTTGTAAAAAATACAAACACATGGAGGCTCAACAAAACACTACTAAACAACAAAGAGATCACTGCAGAAATCAGAGGGTAAATAAAAAAATACCTAGAAACAAATGACAATGAAAACACGATGAACCAAACCTATGGGATGCAGCAAAAGCAGTTCTAGGTGGCAAGATTATAGCAATATAATGCTACTTCAAGAAATAAGAAACACACCTCAAATTAAAAACCTAAACTTACACCTAAAGCAATTAGAGAAAGAAGAACAAAAATACCCCAAAGTTAGCAGAAGGAAAGAAATCATAAAGATCAGATCAGAAATAAGTGAAAAAGAAATGAAGAAAACAATAGAAAGGTCAATAACACTAAAAGCTGGTTCTTTGAGAAGATAAAACAAAAACTGATAAAAGATTAGCCAGACTCATGAAGAAAAAAAGGGAGGATTTATTTTTTTATTTATTTATTTTTTTAACATCTTTATTGGGGTATAATTGCTTTACAATGGTGTGTTAGTTTCTGCTTTATAACAAAGTGAATCAGTTATACATATACATATGTTCCCATATCTCTTCCCTCTTGCGTCTCCCTCCCTCCCACCCTCCCTATCCCACCCCTCCAGGCTGTCACAAAGCACCGAGCCAATATCCCTGTGCCATGTGGCTGCTTCCCACTAGCTATCTACCTTACTACGTTTGTTAGTGTGTATATGTCCATGACTCTCCCTCGCCCCGTCACAGCTCACCCTTCCCCCTAAAAGGGAGGATTTAAATCAATAAAATTAGAACTGAAAAAGAAGTAACAACTGATACTGAAGAAATACAAATGATCATGGGAGATCATACATACAAGCAACTGTATGCCAATAAAATGGACAACCTGGAAGAAATGGACCAATTCTTAGAAAAGCACAACCTTCTGAGACTGAACCAGGGAGAAATAGAAAATATAAACAGCCCAATCACAAGCACGACAATTGAGAATGAGATTAAAAATATTCCAACAAACAAAAGCCCAGGACCAGAAGTCTTCACAGGTGAATTCTTTCAAACATTTAGGGATGAGATAACACCTACCATTCTCAAATTCTTCCAAAATATAGCAGAGGGAGGAACACTCCCAAACTCATTCTATGAGATCACCATTACCCTGATACCAAAAACAGACAAAGATGTCACAAAGAAAGAAAACTACAGGCCAATATCACTTATGAACATAGATGCAAAAATCCTCAACAAAATACTAGCAAACAGAATCCAACAGCATATTAAATAGACCATACACCATGATCAAGTGGGGTTTGTCCCAGGAATGCAAGGATTCTTCAATATACACAAATTAATCAATGTGATAAACCATATTAACAAATTGAAGGGGGAAAACCATATGATCATCTCAGTAGATGCAGAAAAATCTTTTGACAAAATTCAACACCAGTTATGATAAAAACACTCCACAAAGTAGGCATAGAGGGACTTACCTCAACATGATAAAGGCCATGTGACAAACCCACAGCCAACATCATTCTCCATAGTGAAGTACTGAAAGCATTTCTTCTAAGATCAAGAACAAGTCAACGTTGTCCACTCTCAGCAGTATTATTAAGCATAGTTTTGGAAGTTTTAGCCACAGCAATCAGAGAAGAAAAAGAAATAAAAGGAATCCAAATCAGAAAAGAAGAAGTAAAGCTGTCATTGCAGATGACATGATACTATAAATAAAGAATCCTAAAGATGGTACCAGAAATCTTCTAGAGTGGTGCTGGGAAAACTGGACAGTAACATGTAAAAGAATGAAATTAGAAAACTCCCTAACACCATACACAAAAATGAACTCCAAATGGATTAAAGACCCAAATGTAAGGCCAGACCTTATAAAACTCTTAGAGGAAAACATAGGCAGAACACTCTATGACATTAATCACAGCAAGATCCTTTTTGATCCACCTCCAAGAGAAATGGAAATAAAAACAAAAAAAAATGGGTCCTAATGAAACTTAAAAGCTTTTTCACAGTAAAGGAAACCATATCAAGATAAAAATACAACCGTCAGAATGAGAGAAAATATCTTCAAATGAAGCAACTGACAAAGGATTAATCTCTGAAATTTACAAGCAGCTAATGCAGCTCAATATCAAAAAAACAAACAACCCAATCCAAAAATGGGCAGAAGAACTAAATGGACATTTCTCCAAAGAATGTATACAGATTTCCAACGAACATATTAAAGGATGCTCAGCATCAATAATCATTAAAGAAATGCAAATCAAAACTACAATGAGGTTCACCTCACACAGGTCCGTATAGCCATTATCAAAAAATCTGCAAACAATAAAAGCTGAAGATTGTGTGGAGAAAAAGGAACCCTCTTGCACTTTTGGTCGGAATGTAAATTGATACAGCCACTATGGAGAACAGTGTGGAGGTTCCTTACAAAAACTAAAAATAGAATTACCATGTGACCCAGCAATACCCTGTGACCCAGGCATATACCCTGAGAAAACCATAATTCAAAAACTATCACGTACCACAGTGTTCATTGCAGCACTATTTACAATATCCAGGACATGGAAACAACCTAAGTGTCCTTCAACAGATGAATGGATAAAGAAGATGTGGCACATATATACAATGGGATATTATAAAAAGAAACAAAACTGAGTTATTTTTAGTGAGGTGCGTGGACCTAGAATCTGTCATACAGGGTGAAGTAAGTCAGAAAGTGAAAAACAAATACAATATGCTAACACATATATATGGAATCTAAAAAAAAAATAGGTTCTGAAGAAACTTGGGTCAGGACAGGAATAAAAGCACAGACATAGAGGATGGACTTGAGGACATGGGGAGGGGGAAGGTTAAGCTGGGATGAAGTGAGAGAGTGGCATGGGCATATGTACACTACCAAAAGTAAAATAGATAGCTAGTAGGGAGCAGCCGCATAGCACAGGGAGATTAGCTCAGTGCTTTGTGACCAACTATAAGGGTAGGATAAGGAGGATGGGAGGGAGATGCAAGAGGGAGGAAATATAGGGATATATGTATATGTATAGCTGATTCACTTTGTTATATAGTAGAAACTAACACACCATTTTAAAGCAATTATACTTCCAAAACGTTGTTAAAAAAAAAGAAAACAGGTCTGTAGGGAACAGTTATTTAAGTCTTGGAACTACTTGGCATATGGTTAGTGATGTTCATTTCAGTTAAAAAAGACATTGTACAAGGTTCCGAGTAGAGATCTCAAGATTAAGAAAATCTCTTACTAAAAAAGAACATGTAACCCAGAACAGGAGAAAATACAAGTGTATGAATATGACTGACTGTATATGATATATTGTCAATAAGTAAGTAAATAAATGCCAAAT
This sequence comes from Grampus griseus, assembly GCF_964374135.1. Taxonomy (NCBI): domain Eukaryota; kingdom Metazoa; phylum Chordata; class Mammalia; order Artiodactyla; family Delphinidae; genus Grampus; species Grampus griseus. Next base: position 25,717,488 of record NC_139002.1, on the reverse strand, counting down.
GCGCTTCAAAAGAGGTGTGACCACATTTGATTAGCAAATAGAAAAATATCGAAAGAACTTGAGCTGTATTTGAATCTCAGCTTTGCCACTATCTGTCTTCTCAAGTGTTGTAGTTGTCTTAATAAATGCAGTGTATCAGTGGTAAATTTGGATATATAAACTTTTCTGAATCTTAATTTCTTTTCTGCAGAACAATACCTAGTATATAGTGTGACCACGTGTCCAGGTTTGCTGGGACCTCGGGCTTTCCTGAGATGCTGTTGGTCACCCTATGAGCATATAACAGGCTTTCAAAAATACGTCATGGAAATGTTATTTTGTCTCTCCGAAACTTGTCAGAAAATTGTATGTCAGAAATGTGGGTCTTCTGTGGTTCTATAAAAGTTTTAGAATTATTTGTTCTAGTTCTGTGAACAAAGTCATGGATATTTTGATAGAGATTGCATTAAATCTGTAGATTGCTTTGGGTAGTATGGACATTTTAACAACATTGATCTTTCCAATCCAAGAAGGATCTTGGATCCTTCTGGGTATCTTTCCATTTCTTTGTATCATTTTCAAATTGACCAGTATGTTTTTTGGTTTCAACCATTTTTTTCTGACTGTGCCACGTGGCTTTTGAGATCTTAGCTCCCCAACCAGGGATCAGACCTGGGCCCTCTGCAGTGGAAATATGGAGTCCTAGCCACCGAATCACCAGAGACTCTCCCCAAAATTTTGAAGTTATATATCTTGCAGGATTATGGTAAGAATTAAGTACAATTTTTCATTGAAGCTTCACAGTAAATAAATTGTTATCATTAATAATATTAAATATTTTTTTATCTGTTGACTTGTCTGTTTAGTCACAGAATTGAAATGATGGAAGACAAAACCTTGTAAGTCCAGAATTTGCACAGTGTTTAACACATAACACTAGCACTCCAACTTATTTATTGAATTAACTATTATATTAGCTATAACTAAGGTTATGAAAGTGTGGTAGAATTTAAGAATGGAAAGTTCATTACAAGTTATAATGTAAATTTTATGCTAATGAGTTTGAAGTCTTCCTACAGTATAATGGTAAACTATTGAAAGTTTAAGAGTAAGGGATTGTATTGTGGCCAAGATCCTGATTACTAAATCTTTGGCTAGTCATGTATCTGATTTCACTTAGGTAACTGCCCTGCAGAATTTTAAGGGTATTAAAAACATATGATCATAATATGTATGCTGTAAACTATAAAATATGTATGCTGTAAACTATAAAAAGAAAAATTTTAAAAGAACCTAAATGAAGAGATATACTTTGTTCATGCATTGAAAGATTCAGTACAGTCAAGATGCCAGTTCTCACTAATTTGTATTGTATTGACTATAGGTAAAATTCTCAAGAAGGATTTGTAGATATAGAGAAGTTGACACTAAAATTTATGCAGCAAGGCAAAGAAGTATAATGAGCAAAAAATTCTGAAGAACAAAATTGGAGAAGTTACCCCAATTCTAAGATTTATTTTAAAGCTACTTTAATCAGTGTGATACTAATATATAGAAATATATATAAATGGTGTAAAACAGACAACCCAGAAATAGACCCACATAAAAATAGTCAACTGATTTTTGACAAAGGCACAAGACAACACAATGGAGAAAGAACAATCATTTCAACAAATGGTGTTGGAATAATTGGACATCCTCATACAAAGATAAATAAATAAGTCTTGACACATATTTCACATCTCATACAAAGAATTAACTCAAAATAAATTATAGACTTAAATGTAAAACCTAAATTTAAACATTTGTGGGAAAAAACAAAAGAAAATCTCTGTGGCCTTAAATTTGGCAGTTAAGTTGTTAGATATGTCACAAAAAGCAAGAATGATTCACAGAAGTAAAAAATCATTAATTGGGCCTCTTTACAATCAATTTTTAAATTTTTTTTTTTTACAAAATACACTGTTAAGAAAATGAAAAGACAAGCCACAGATTGGGAAAAACCTTTTGCAAATCAAATATCTAAATAAGGATTTGTATGCAGAATATATTAAGAACACTTATAGCTCAACAATAAGACAACAAAAATACAATTAAAATGCGGGCAAAAGACATAAACACATACTTCACTAAAGATCTTATGGAATTGAAAATACACCTATGAAGGAACGCTCATGATCAGTTATCATTAGGGAAATGCAAATTAAAATCAACATGAGACACTGCTATATACCTATTAAATTTGTTAAGTAATTTAAAAAACTGACAATACCAAATGCTGTCAAGGATGTGAAGCCAAAAAAAAAAGGCTTAGTAATTGCTGATGGGAATGCAAAATGGTACAAACACTTTGGAAGACACGTTAGAAGATTTTATAAAGTTAAATGTACACTTACTATATGACCCAGCAAACATGCAACTAGGCATTTATCCAAATGAATTGAAAACTCATGTTCACAGAAAATAAAATAACATAAATAACCTTACATTTAATGTTCATGGCGGTTTTTTTTCATAATCACACCAAACTGGAAACAATCTAGATATTCTTCTATAGGTGAATGGATAGACAAACCATAATGAATCATGGGATGGAGTATTACTCAGCAGTAAAAAGGAAAAAGCTATTGATTCACCCAGATGTTACTGAACTCAGGTTCAGCTGATCACAGCTCAAAAGCCAATACTGGAGAGACAAGTGTTAGTTGGAAAGGAAAAGTTGTTTTATTCAGGAGGCCAGCTACCTGGGAAGAAGATGGATTCATGTGCAAGAACCAACTCTGAAGATTCTGCTTGACCATGAGAATTTTTAAAGAGAGAAAGGGGAAACTAGTTGCAGCTAATCATTTGGGGAGGAAGTCAGAGTCTTTGTCATCTTTCACTGTGTGCTGACTCCTTGTAATCTTCCTTTAGGTGTTATCTTTTTCACTCAGTTGGAAGCTAAGGGATAGATCTAATCATCTGTTAACTACTTATTCTTCATTCCTACTTTTTTTTTTTTTTTTTTTTGTGGTACGCGGGCCTCTCACTGTTGTGGCCTCTCCCATTGCGGAGCACAGGCTCCAGACGCGCAGACTCAGTGGCCATGGCTCACGGGCCCAGCCTCTCCACAGCATGTGGGATTTTCCCGGACCGGGGCACGAACCCGTGTCCCCTGCATCAGCAGGCGGACTCTCAACCACTGCGCCACCAGGGAAGCCCCCATTCCTACTTCTTTAATCTCAGAAACTCATCAACATTTTAGGCAAGGCATTGTGTAATCAAAAGATTTGAAAGGTATTATTCTAGGGCTAGAGGTTAGTGAAGCATGGGTGCACCAGGCATAAATGTTAAGTTAAAATATAGCTCATTGAAGTCTATTATCTGTTAGCTTTATGGGCTGCTTACAAATCTCCACTGTCAGACATCATTCCATTTCTATAGAATCAGGGGCAAATGTCCATATTCTGTAACAGTTTCAGTTTGAGAAATACTGGTGAGGTCTTTGAGAGAAAAATGTCAACATGCATCTGTAGCATCCTTTGCTGACAACATCTGTTACTCCCTTACATATATAGGCAGAATAAACCACAACTATTTTGATGCCCACAAAGATACAGATTATTATGAGCAATAGTGTTAATCCCATTCTCTTGAGACCAGTTCTTGGAATTGTGCTAGCCATAGAGTCAGTACTGCTCAGGATGGAGCAGCTTATGTCATGGCTACAGTCTGTCACTATGCAGTTAGTTTTTTCACTCTGGTGACAGTTATAGTATCTGTAAAATAAGTCAGGAAAGTGCATTAGACTCTGTTATCTGTGTCCTTTAGGGAGGAATTAAAGATTCCATGACTCTATTGTCCTAATCATTAACTACTTGAGCCTGTTCTTTTGTGACTCAGGGAAGGCTTAGGAGACTTCAGCTTTTCTGCAAGCAAGAGGCAGGGTACATGGAGGAGCCTTTATACTTGGGAGGACCCCACAGGGTTCTGCTCAGTTTCAGATGGAAAAATCTTAATTGCACTTTGAAAAGAGAAAGATGCTAGACCCAAAGGCTATATTTTATATGATTCCATTTATACATTTTTGAAAGGCCAGCTATAGGAATGGAAAATTAATTAGTGGTTGTCAGGGGTTGGAAGAGAGAAGGTGTGATGGCCTACTATAGGGGAAATTTTACAGTGATGCAACAGCTCTGTATGGTACTGAGTCGATGGATATATAACTTCATGAATTTATTAAAACCCATAGATTTATGCATTAAAAAGAGTGAACATTTTAAATCTCATAGCATTGTGGTTGGAAAAAATGCTTGATATGATTTTAAAAGCTAAAAATAGAGCTACAAGTCTCCGAGCTTCCAATGCAGGGCGCACAGGTTCATTCTGGTCGGGGAAATAAGATCTTGCATGCCGTGTGGTATGGCCTAAAAATAAAAATAGAGCTACAATATGACATAGTAATCCCACCACTAGGCATATATCTAGAGTAAACGATAACTCGAAGAGATAGAGACACCCTGATGTTCATTGCAACACTATTTACAATAGCTAGTATGTGGAAGCAATCCAAATGTCCATCAACAGAGGAATGGATAAAGAAGATGTGGTACATATATACAGTGGAATATTAGCCATAAAAAGGAACAAAATAATGCCATTTGCAGAGATGTGGATGGACCTAAAGATGGTCATATAGAGTGAAGTAAGTCAGAAAGAGAAAAACAAATATCATATTACTTATATGTGGAATCTAGAAAAGTGGTACAGATGAACTTATTGGCAAAGTAGAAATAGAGTCACAGTTGTAGAGAACAAACTTATGGTTACCAAAGGGGAAAGGGAGACGAAATGGGAGATTGTGATTGACATATATACACTACTATAAATAGATAACTAATAGAACCTACTGTTTGGCACAGGCAACTCTACTCAATGATCTGAGGTGACCTAAATGGGAAGAAAATCTAAAAAAGAGTAGATATATATTGTATATGAATAACTGATTCACTTTACTGTGCAGCAGAAACTAACACAACATTGTAGATCAACTATACTCCAAAACAAATGAAAAAAAAAACACTAATGCATCACTCTTGTATAGGATAATGAAAGTGGGGGAGGCTGAGTATGTGGGGGGGGGTGGTATATGGGTACGCTATACTTTCTGTTCAATTTTGATGTGAACCTAAAATGGCTCTAAAATATAAAATCTATTTTTTAAAAAGTGAACATTGTTGTATGCAACTTTAAAAATAGCTGCAAAGTCAGGGTATCCCAGGGTAGGATGCAAACAGTAAGAAATGAATTTAACTCTATTACAAAAGCACGCATGATACAATCTCATGGAAAATGTTGAGGAAGAAATATCTGACCTAAGAAACTTTGGAAATGATATTTTGACTAGGAACTGTATGGCTAAAGACCAAAGAAGTGTACACTACTTTATCTAATAAATTTGTTTCCCATAGAGGTCTGGATTAGCAATTCTAAAACTACTTTATATGTATACTAGGACTAAAGAAATAAGTAAATAAATTGTAGATAATGGGAACCAGATTTATCACTGTCCAAGAAAGAAGTTACAAATAAGCAAAGAGAGAAGTCTAAAACAAGGCATGAAGTGCTGGATTAGAGTTGAAGAAATAAATATGAACGAATGCTTATTTTAATATGTGTACAGATAGCCAGCTTCAGAAATACTTATAGATGAGTGTGTATACATGGGGTACTATACATACATATATATACCAGATTTGCCCACTGAGGGCTTAGAAACAGTGATAGCCCATTAGCTATAAGCACACCCACTTTCCAGATCTTGGTTTCTAAATACTATTCTCCAATAAAGAAAATGAAGACGCCTTGGAGAAGTGGCTGATTCTAAGGCTGGAATAGGGAAAAAACAAGACACACACGTAGTACATCTTGTCATGGCAAAAGGAAAGGAATTACTTTTACAAAAAGAATTGGGATATGTGCAAAGAACACAGGAGCTAACCTAAGAAAGCCAAAGCTGGAGCAATTTAAGCAGCAAAATAAATCATGTAGTAGATAATAATCCTGAGAGATAAACCTGAGAGAATAAAATGTATATGTTACATTACATGGTAAATGGAATATATTATTTCAGACAGGTTTAAGGTTGCTAATCAGCTAACTTTGAGATGAGAAAGTTATTGTGGATTTTGTGGGTAGGACCAATGCAATCACAAAGGTCCTTATTAGTGGAAAAAGGAAGGAGTCTCAGTGTCTGAGTACTGCAGTATAAAACGGCTCACTGGATTTTGCTGCCTTAAAGATAGAAGGGGACTAGGAGCAAAGACATGCGGATGGCCTCTAGAAGCTACAAAAGGCAAGAAAATGGATTCTCTGCTAGAATTTCCAGAAAGAATTAGCCCTGCCAAGACTTTGATTTGAGCCCAATGAGACCAGTCTCAGATTTCTGACCTCCATAACTACAAGATAATCACTTTGTGCTCTTTTAAGCTACTGTTTGTGGTAACTTTTTACAGCACCAAACGGAAATAATATAAACGTAAAGAATAAAATAAATATAATGAGTGCATACTGCGATAAATTATTAAATAAATAAGTGAATGGGTGAAAAAGGGCAAATATTCCTTGTTGGTGAATTCTAAGTAATATGTGTACATAATCCCCCCGTCAAGGAGATGAAGCTTAATTCTTCTACCCTTGAGTTAGACTTAGTGACTTGATTTCAAACAATGAAGTATGGAAAAAGGAAAATAGTAACTTTTCAGTGGGAAATCTGGCAGGCACCAAGTGATTAAGATTAACAACTCCAATGATATGTTGATATAGTATGATTCCTGATGTGATACTGTAAGAAGAGCACTTTGCCTGTCTGGCATTTTCCACACAACTCAGAACCATAGTCTGATCATGAGAAAACATCAGGCAATGTCCCCTATTTGAGAGACCATACGTTAATTACCTGGCCAGTACTATTCAACACTGTCAAAATTATGAAAGGAAAGAAGACTGATAAATTGTCATAGATTGAAGGAGACTAGGAAGACATGATTACTAAATGCAATGTGGTACCCTGGATTGGATCCTAGAAAAGGAAAAGGATGTCAGTGGAAAACTGATGAAATTTGAATAAAGTCTATTGTCTAGTTAATAGTACTATACAATGTTACTTTCTTTGTTTTAATGAAGTACCATGTTTATGTAAATTGTTAGCCTTAGGGAAAGATGGGGTAAGTCTGCATAGGAACACTTGTACTAGCAAATCTTTTCTGCAAGCCTAAAACTATTCCAAAATGTTTAAAATTATTTTTAAAATATGTTTACATAGAGACTGTACATAATAGATTTAGCCATATTAGCCAAAACCTGGTAAAAATCCAAAGGTACATGAATGAACAAACAAAGTGTGGAATATTCAAAACAACTGAATACCATTCAGCAATTAAAATAAACCACTAATATATGCAACAGTGTGAATAAATCTCAAAAACCCATGTTGAGCAAAGGAAGCCAGCCACAAACGAATGCATACTATTTGTAGATTTGTATGAAATGTAAGCAAATATTTATAAAATACTAAGCAAATTTATGATGAGAGTAGAGCAGTGGTTTCCTGGGGCTGGGAGTGGGAGGAGATTGACTGCAGAGGGCCAAACTGGAACTTAAGTTTAGTCATACTCATAATATACTTTCCCGAATATTCATTTAGAGTCTTGTGATAAATATCTTTTGGAAACCCAACCACTAGAGTGGGCAGATTGTCTACACACAGCTCATTATAGAGAGACCTGGTAATGCCTATCCCAGTTTGGTAATTAAATAACATTTGATATAACCAACCTGCTTCCAGCAGTGTCCCTTCAAGTAAAGGGCTTGAAATGCTCGATTTGACGTCTATCTGACACTACTACCTTCAAAAATGCAGGTGTGAGGTAATCTGACCTAATACTCCAAATGACAGGGCATGAACTCCAAATGATGACATTCATTTGTATGAACATTTTCTGAGGCTGGTGGCTTCTCCATTCTTATGATTTTGTAATAATGAACCAATAGAATAATTTGGAATCTACCTTTGCTTCTGTGAAAAATAACAATCTGTAGTAAACTGTACTCAGACTGATTATCTGTATTGAAATGTATTTTTCCTCCAAAAAGGATATGGGATGTGAGAGTAGAGGTTGTGCCTCCACTCAGAAGGTCTAGTTTTACTCAGGGCTCAACAACTTGTTTGTACTTACATAACCAGGCAACCTTTACCCAGCGCCTCAGAGGAACTCCCTACATCTTCCTTTTCCCAGTAAAATACTTCCCTGATTTATAATCCCTAGGCCCAAGAAATAGAAGTGGTAGAGGGGCTAGTTCAAGAGCTAGCAGATCAAAATGCAACCAGGTCATTTTCCTTATGAAGCAGATTCTGAGACAGGGGTGAGTACTCAGTTGAGAAAAGCCCTAGAGGGACTTGGCTGTGAGATGTTAGCTCCCAACTCTCCCAACAACAGGAGGATTGAGTGTCAGTGGGCAAAGCATCACTACTCGTTAAATAATTGCCAGCCCAGCCCAGCTCCAGGCATGGGCTGGGGAATTTTTTTGGTTTTTGGTTTTTGGTTTTTATCATAGTGGCAGTGGGTACTATTCTGCCCAGGGCAATGCGGGAAAGGAAAAAGGTAAGAACAAAAAAACTTTCCCCAGACTATTGACATTCATGGGGCTCTGATTTCTTCCTATCTGGACTGGTGTTTTGACTCTTCTTAGAATCCTCACCATTTTCTTTTTACGGATTTATCAGAATTTTTACATTAAGTTCTGTGATCCATCAACTTCTCTCTTACTTCTATAGCCTTCCCTGAGCTGGCTGCAACAAGAAGTCAAGTGTTAAATTGCTACTTTTTCAGGAATCATAAGATTCTAACAAAACAAGAATAAAAATTTTCAAACCAAATGTGAATATAGGAAGGGAACCACCTTCTAGGGTTCGGGGGAGGAGCAAAGAGAATCTCAAGATAAACAGAGTGAAGGGTGGTGCTTGGCTTTTTGAAATAATTTCATGAAAATCCTGTGACCTTCAGAATTTGAAAAAAATAGAACAAAAAGAAAATACATACGGTAAGAAAATATTGAATAGAAGATTCAAAATCAGTAAAATGAATATATTATGACCCATATGAGATTATATATGTAAAATTATAAAATAACATTAAAATAAAAAACATTAAAATATAATATATCAGAAATTTCAATGAAATTTATTAAACTCATGTGGTATATTAATTTTTAAAATTTATTTAATTTTTAAAATTTATTTTTGGCTGTTGGGTCTTCGTTGCTACACGTGGGCTTTCTCTAGTTGCTGTGAGCAGGGTTACTCTTCATTGTAGTGTGCAGGCTTCTCATTGCAGTGGCTTCTCTTGTGGAGCACAGGCTCTAGGCACATAGGCTTCAGTAGTTGTGGCTCATGGGCTCAGTAGTTGTGGCTTGTGGGCTCCAGAGAGCAGGCTCAATAGTTGTGGTGCACGGACTTAGTTGCTCTGCGGCATGTGGGATCTTCCCAGACCAGGGCTCGAACCCATGTCCTCTACATTGGAAGGCAGATTCTTAACCACTGCACCACCAGGGAAGCACTTGAATATTGGTTTTAAGATAAATAAGTGTTGATTGTTTCATCTCTAAAGGAAAAAGTAATTTCTATAATCCAAAGGTTAAGCATGACTAATTTTTGGCAAGGAAGGATGGGCATATAACATAGACCAGGTAGGGTGGACTTCTTCACAGTGGTAGGATTGAAATAGCATTTCAGTGAATTTTTACCAAATTATTTTTAGTAATTTTTTCTATCTTGAAGCATTTATGATTCACATACTGCTGCGGAATGGAAATGTAGTTTATGCATCACAATTAACATAAAGGATTATATAATTTTGGTGGGGCATTGGGTTTGCTTTTAAACTTTCCCCAGTTAATTCCAGTGTGCAACCAGAGTTGAAAATCACTATGCACTAAATGCTTTATATATGTGTTTTATTTAAACTTTAGAAAAACCCACTGAGGCTAGCATTGTTTTCCTGACTTTATGATGAGGATACTGACTCAGAGAGGTTAAGTAACTTGACTAAGGCGCCAAGTTGGGAATTTGAACTGCATCTTAATGACTTGACAGCCTGTTGCCATAACCAGTGCACCATTCTATTCAGGAGTGATACCATTTGTGGAATTCAATTAAGGGCCCGCCCTGAATGGGACTATATTGCTAGTGTCCCACTGACACTCACCTACTGATAAACGCCTTACTGCAGCCTTTCCTCTCCAGTGGACTTGTTTAAAAACTTATACCGGTACAGATGATTTGGGCTTTACTGGCTCAAAAGTGAAACTAGGCCATCTTTCCATAGAGCAGCCAAGCTCCCGTCTTGAGCAAAGCAAAACTAGCCGCAGGGGAAGGCTGCGTTATATCTATTTAAGTATATCTTCTTGATGTGAATAGTGTTCCTCATGCTCAGAGTAAATTAGTTTAGTCAGGTCCAAGTCAGAGACTCAAGAAGAGACATTTGGATTCAGATAGCTGGCCAGAATGCAGATGCCCCAAAGTATTTCCATAAACCATCACACTGACAATAAAACCCAGAGGATTTTTTTGGAGCTCAACCTTTGGTTTTACAATTTCACTCTGAAGTAATTTACGCAGTGAAAAAAGAGCACTTTACGTTTAACTCTCCTTGGGTTACTGTGGACTTAACTCAAGACGCCTCTTCTCTGGGAGCTAGAGAGATGAGAAGACCCTCAGTCTTTGGACCTGGCTTTACACTCTTTACATTTGATTCATACTCACAAAAGTCATTTCGTACACATGGCCTCATGAGTTCATAGGTTACTATAAGAAGCTAAATTTCTATGCTATATATTTTAAATGAAACTTATAAGCCTCCCAAAAAAGAAAGAAAGGAAGGGAGGGAAATACTTTATCCACTAACCCTCAATGACAGTATAAAATAAACATAATAAAAAACTGGTTCCATTTCTTTCCATTCTTTTTTTTGTGTGTGTGTAGTACGCAGGCCTCTCACTGTTGTGGCCTCTCCCGTTGTGGAGCACTGGCTCCGGATGCACAGGCTCAGCAGCCATGGTTCACGGGCCCAGCCGCTCCACAGCATGTGGGATCTTCCCAGACCGGGGCACGAACCCATGTCTCGTGCATCGGCAGGCGGACTCTCAACCACTGCGCCACCAGGGAGGCCCTCTTTCCATTCTTGTTTCTTTAATTCTTCTCTTTTGATGTTTCTCTTTGTGTTCTCTACTGGTGGTCTTCTCTAGAGGGAGCACTATGCCTGCTATGCACTCCTCCTTTCAGAGCAGCTCCACAAGATGGAGCTTTGTGTGAATTTTATTATTTATTTATTTATTTTTTTTGCGGTACGCGGGCCTCTCACTGTTGTGGCCTCTCCCATTGCAGAGCACAGGCTCTGATGCGCAGGCTCAGCGGCCATGGCTCACGGGCCCAGCCGCTCCGCGGCATGTGGGATCTTCCCGGACCGGGACACAAACCCATGTCCCCTGCATCGGCAGGTGGACTCTCAACCACTGCGCCACCAGGGAAGCCCTATTAGTCTTTTCTTGCTGCAAGAAAATGCTCTCACCCTCTGCTTCATTGACTACTGAGTTTCTGCCTTAAGTAATCTTGTTGTTGTCACAGAATCTGTACTATTATTTTCTCAGATTTCAAATTCGTGGAGATCTTTCAGAGATCTTCAACAAATGAAGTTGGTTTGTTTTTTCCCTTTGCCTTTTCCTTCCCATTGCTCTCCTTGTCATTTTTCCTCTATAGACTCCTGGAAAGTTCCTCTGCTCTTCATACTGTCCTCAGGAGGAGTATTCAATGTCCTACACTTTTTGACATAAACATTTTTCTCATGTGACATGGTTTTCATTTCCTTCATTCTCTCCCCATGCCCTGAAATCTTCCTAGTCTGCCCCCACCTCGATTCCATTTTATTCTTCTTTTCTGAATTACTCATGTATACAGCAAATATTTATTGAGCAGTGACATGCTAGGCACTGAAGGAAAAGACAGAATTATAAATCTCTCCCTTCATGCAGCTCCAGTTTGGCTTTTCCAAATGAGCTCAAACAGTTGTTGCTATTTCCAAACCTTCATTTTTCTTCCTGAAACTTCTCAGTGGACTGTTTTTCTTACCTCCAGGCTATCCTGTTGACATCAATCAGTGCTTGAACCATGGCAGTTACAATAAAAAGAGGTACCTGAACCTCTTAACTGGTACTTTGGAGGAAGCCTCAGTACCGTCCCTGGAAGCAATAATAAGAGCAGCAGATGAATCTTCTTGCAAAAGGATAATACAACAAATGATTTCAAAGTTGAATTTAAGATTCAAAGATGTGGTATTAGACCAGGCCCCAGAATTCCCCTTTGTCAATGCCTGGGAAGACCCTGGGCAAGCCTAGCCACTTCCCACTCATTTGGTTGACACAAGTTGTTGTCCTTTCTCAGAAGACGCTAACCACTCCACTGAAGGAATCTGTGCCTCCATTCAGCTTTGTGTGGTCTCCGATCTCCCTTCAGAGGGAAATAAATACCAAACCCTATAGTCCACTTGACTCTGTAACTAACCCTAGAGTTACTCTTTTCCTCCTTCTTTCCTTAGAGTTAAATTTTGTCGAAAGTTGGCAGGCAATTCTTCCTCTCTTCCCTCTTTTGGTCAAAAGAGGATGCTACAGAAATATGACAAAAGAACATTTTAGGAGTACCATGTGCCAGAGCATTCTAAGTACATATTTCATTTAAACTTCTTAACAATCATATGTGGTACTATCATTACACCCATTTTGCAGACGAGGAAATTGAGGCACAGAGAGGCTACATAAATTATAGAAGTATGTTGTGGAACCAGAATTTGACACTCCCAGTAGCACTCTGGTACCCAAAGTTTAGCCACACACTCTATGTCCTCCCATAGTGACTCTAGTTCCTTCCAGCATCCTGGATTATGGTAGGGAACACCCGAAGCTTTTGTCTCCCAAATCCACAGTGGCTGCATCCTTAAAGGATCTCTCAGTGCCCTTCAAAATACTAGCACTCCAGTAGTTGGAGACATTGTGTCTACCTTCCCTTCAAAAGTATACTGTCACTAAATATTTATAACAATTTTTACTTATTAAAGTTAAGAATAAAATTCCTCTCATAGACATGACAAAATTTTATAAGGTGTTTAAACTTGTTGAAAAGAAAATAAATGCAGAGATGATTAGTTCACCATCATTTTTCTACCTCACCTTTGATTTCTAGACCCTGCTATGCCCCTTTGGACACGAAATTAGTGTGGGGAGAAGGATGGAGAGAGACTAGGGAAGGGAAAATAAAGGAAGGGGGGAAGGTAAGGACAAGAAACTTGTCTAAAGAAAATGCCATCTTACAGGGGAAGGTATTTTTCAGTGATTCCCAGTGTGTACTTAGATTTCATCTACAATCATGAAATTCTCAGAGTTTTTGTTTTGTTTTGATTTTTTTTTAAATCCATATCACTCTTCCCCAGAGGGCTGCTAACCAATAACAACTGGTTCTGGCTCTGCACTTAAGACCTTCCTGGGCCTTTTGCTCCTGAGAGCAGGCACTGCTTATTGAGTATGGTTTATACTCTGTGAGTGTTATAGGCCTTGGTTTATGCACATGTGACTCTGTCTTGCTCAGTGCAAGGTTTCAGAAAGGCTAGGAACCCATGTCTCTGCCCATTGAGACATTAACATGCAAGTCAAAGAGAATGCAAGTTTTTATAAAAAGAAAAAAAGATGTAGTGGATTCCTATGGTAAAACCATCAAAACACATTTATTTTACACCCTCCTTCCCACAGCCCCACTCTTCTTCTAAACGTTTATATGAATGATTATCCTTCCCCTGTATTTTAGATGGAAACGTGGGCTGTCCAAACACTTCTCCACACTTGAACTTAGCCAAAAGGCCAAGAGATTGTCCTATGATTTTCTGATCACTCATGTCAGTTAAGTGACTATCAACACTGTATCAGAGAATTCACTTTTAATTTAGAAATTAAGACTTGAATCTGACACAATCCACATTTCAACCTTCATTCAAAGGTAAGACCTCTAGGCCTCCCCACCATAACTTCTGGGAGGAACCTTCTGGGAGGAACAAGATAGCTTCATCTCTAGTTTCATTTCTGGCTCTGACTGTCACATGGACGCATCCCCAAATTCTTAGATTCTGGGCCCTCCTCTGATGTAGCAGGTGCTTCTCAGCTGGTCACTCCTCCACCCACTCAGCATTAAAAATGCCCCCTAGTTTCTGAAAACACCTAAACCCAGCAGCCACACTCATAAAATATGACCATTTAAGCAGAAGTCAGTCTGTTTTTTTTTTTAACATCTTTATTGGAGTATAATGGTTTTACAATGCTGTGTTAGTTTCTGATTTTAACAAACTGAATCAGCTATACATATACATATATCGCCATATCTCCTCCCTTTTGCGTCTCCCTTCCCATCCTCCCTATCCCACGCATCTAGGTGGTCACAAAGCACGGAGCTAATCTCCCTGTGCTATGTGGCTGCTTCCCACTAGCTATCGGTTTTACATTTGGTACTGTATATATGTCCATGCAACTCTCCCACTTCTTCCCAGCTTACCATTCCCCCGCCCTGTGTCCTCAAGTTCATTCTCTACTTCTGCATCATTATTCCTGTCCTGCCCCTAGGTTCTTCAGAACCCCCCCTTCTTTTTTTAGATTCCATATATATGTGTTAGCATAAGGTATTTCTTTTTCTCTTACTGACTTACTTTACTCTGTATGACAGGTTCTAGTCCATCCACCTCACTAAAAATAACTCAATTTCATATTTTTTCACGGCTGAGTAATATTCCATTGTATATATGTGCCACATGTTCTTTACCATTCATCTGTCGATGGACACTTAGGTTGCTTCCATGTCCTGGCTATTGTAAACACTGCTGCAATGAACACTGTGGTACATGACTCTTTTTGAATTATGGTTTTCTCAGGGTATATGCCCAGTAGTGGGATTGCTGGGTCATACGGTAGTTCTATTTTTAGTTTTCTAAGGAACCATCATACTATTCTCCATAGTAGCTGTATCCATTTATATACCCACCAACAGTACAAGAGGATTCCCTTTTATCCACACCCTCTCCAGCATTTTTGTTTGTAGAATTTTTGATGATGCTTTTTCTGACCGGTGTGAGGTGATAGCTGATTGTAGTTTCGAATTGCATTTACCTAATGATTAGTGATATTGAGCATTCTTTCATGTGTTTGCTGGCAATCTGTATAACTTCTTTGCAGAAAGGTCTATTTAGGTCTTCTGCTCATTTTAGGATTGGGTTGTCTGGTTTTTTTTATATTGAGCTGCATTAGCTGCTTGTAAATTTGGCGATTAATCCTTGTCAGTTGCTTCATCGGCAAATGTTTTCTCCGTTTCTGAGGGTTGCCTTTTGGTCTTGTTTATGGTTTCCTTGCCGTGCAAAGCTTTTAAGTTTCTTTAGGTCCCATTTGTTTATTTTTGTTTTTATTTCCATTCTCTAGGAAGTGGGTCAAAAAGGATCTTGCTGTGATTTATGTCATACAGTGTTCTGCCTATGTTTTCCTCTAAGAGTTTTATAGTGTCTGGCCTTATATTTAGGTCTTAAATCCATTCTGACTTTATTTTTGTGTATGGTGTTAGGGAATGTTCTAATTTCATTCGTTTACGTCTAGTTGTCCAGTTTTCCCAGAACCGCTTATTGAAAAGTCTGTCTTTTCTCCATTGTATGCTCTCTCCTCCTTTGTCAAAAATAAAGGACCCTATGTGCGTGGGCTTATCTTTCGGCTTTCTATCGTGTTCTATTGATCTATATTTCTGATTTTGTTCCACTACCATACTGTCTTGATTACTGTAGCTTTATAGTATACTCTGAAGTGCGGGAGCCTGATTCCTCCAGCTCCGTTTTTCTTATCAAGATTGCTTTGGCTATTCGGGGTCTTTTGTGTCTCTTGCAAATTTTGAAATTTTTGGTTCTATTTCTGTGAAAAATGCCATTAGTAGTTTGATACAGATTGCATTCAATCTGTAGATTGCATTGGGTAGTACAGTCATTTTCACAATGTTGATTCTTCCAATCAATTCTTCCAAGAACATGGTATATCTCTCCGTTTGTATCATCTTAAATTTCTTTCATCAGTGTCTTATAGTTTTCTCCTTACAGGTCTTAGCTCTTCTCTAAATGTCTGATAGAATTCGCCTGTGAAACAATCAGGTCCTGGGCTTTTGTTTGTTGGAATATTTTTAATCATAGTCTCAATTTCAGTGCTTGTGATTGGTGTGTTTATATTTTCTGTTTCTTCCTGGTTCAACCTTGGAAGGTTGTGCTTTTCTAAGAATTTGTCCACTTCATCCAGGCTGTCCACTTTACTGGCTTATAGTTGCTTGTAGTAATCTCTCATGATACTTTGTAGTTCTGCAGTGTCAGTTGTTACCTCTCCGTTTTCATTTCTAATTCTATTGATTTGAGTCTTCTCCCTTTTTTTCTTGATGAGTCTGGTTAATGGTTTATCAATTTTATCTTCTCAAAGAACCAGCTTTTAGTTTTATTGATCTTTGTTATTGTTTCCTTCATTTCTTTTTCATTTATTTCTGATTTGATCTTTATGATTTCTTTCCATCTGCTAACTTTAGGGTTTTTTGTTCTTCTTTGTCTAATTGCTTTAGGTGTAAGGTTATTAGGTTGTTTATTTGAGATGTTTCTTGTTTCTTGACATAGGATTGTATTGCTATCAACTTCACTCTTAAAACTGCCTTTGCTGAATCTCATAGGTTTGGGGTCGTTGTTTTTTCATTGTCATTTGTTTCTAGGTATTTTTTTTTTAATTCCCTCTTTGACTTCTTCAGTGATCTCTTGGCTATTGAGTAGTGTATTGTTTAGCCTCCAAGTGTTTATATTTTTTACATATTTTTTTCCTGTAATTGATATCTAGCCTCATAGCACTGTGGTCAGAAAAGGTACTGGATATGATTTCAATTTTCTTGAATTTACCAAGGCTTGATTTGTGACCTAAGGTATGATATACCCTGAAGAATGTTCCATGAGCACTTGAGAAGAAAGCGTATCCTGTTGTTTTTGAATGGAACGTCCTATAAATATCAATTACGTCCATCTTGTTTAACGTATCATTTAAAGCTTGTGTTTCCTTATTTATTTTCATTTTGGATGATCTGTCGTTTGGTGAAAGTGGAGTGTTAAAGTCCCTTACGATGAGTTTGTTATTGTTGATTTCCCCTTTTATGGCAGCTAGCATTTGCCTTATGTATTGAGGTGTTCCTATGTAGGGTGCATAAATATTTACAATTGTTATATCTTCTTCTTGGACTGATCCCTTGATCACTATGGATTGTTCTTCTTTGTCCCTTTTAATAGTCTTTATTTTACAGTCTATTTTGTCTGATATGAGAATTGCTACTCCAGCTTTCTTTGGATTTCCATTTGCATGGAATATCTTTTTCCATCCCCACTTTCAGTCTGTATGTGCCGCCAGGTCTGAAGTGGATCTCTGTAGAGAGCATATATATGGGTCTTGTTTCCATACCCATTGAGCCAGTCTATGTCTCTTGGTTGGAGCATTTAATACACTTAACATTTAATTATCGATATGTATGTTCCTATTACCATTTTCTTATTTGCTTTGGGTTTGTTATTGTAGGTCTTTTCCTTCTCTTGTGTTTCTTGCCTAGAGAAGTTCCTTTAACATTTGTTGTAAAGCTGGTATAGTGGTGCTGTAATTTCTTAGCTTTTGCTTGTCTGTAAAGTTTTTAATTTCTCCACCAAATCTGAATGAGATGCTTGCTGGGTAGAGTAATCTTGGTTGTAGGTTTTTCCCTTTCATCACATTAAATATGTCCTGCCACTCCCTTCTGGCTTGCAGAGTTTCTGCTAAAAGATCAGCTGTTATCCTTATGTGGATTCCCTTGTATATTATTTGTTGTTTTTCCCTTGTTGCCGTTAATATATTTTCTTTGTATACAATTTTTGATAGTTTGATTAATATGTGCCTTGTATGTCCTTGGATTTATCCTGTATGAGACTCTCTGTGCTTCCTGGAACTTGATTAGCTATTTCCTTTCCCTTATTAGGGATGTTTTCAATTATAATCTTTTCAAATATTTTCTCAGTCCCTTTCTTTTTCTCTTCTTCTTCTGGGCCCCCTATAATTTGAATGTTGGTGTGTTTAATTTCTCTCAGAGGTCTCTAAGACTGTCCTCAATTCTTTTCATTCCTTTTTCTTTACTCTGCTCTGCATAGTTATTTCTTCTATTTTATCTTCCAGCTCACTTATCCTTTCTTCTGTCTCAGTTGTTCTACTATTGATTCCTTCTGGAGAATTTTTATTTCATATATTTATTTTTATTTCATATATTTATTTCATATTTTTATTTCATCATTGTTTGTTTGCTTTTTAGTTCTTCAGGTCCTTGCTAATCTTTTCTTGTAGTTTCTCCATTCTATGTCCAAGATTTTGGATCATCTTTACTATAATTAGTCTAAATTCTGTTTCAAATAGACTGCTATTTCCTCTTCATTTGTTTGGTCTGGTGGGTTTTTACCTTGCTCCTTCATCTGCTGTGAGTTTCTCTGTCCTCTCATTTTGCTTAACTTGCTGTGTTTGGGGGGGGTCTCCTTTTTGCAGGCTGCAGGTTTGTACTTCCTGTTGTTTTTGGTGTCTGCTCACTGTGGCTAACATTTGTTTAGTGGATTGTGTAGGCTTCCTGGTGGAGGGGACTGGTGCCTGTGTTCTGGTGGATGAGGCTGGATCTTGTCTTTCTGGTGGGCAGGACCTCGTATGTTGGTGTGTTTTGGGTTGTCAGTGACCTTGTTATGATTTTAGGCAGCCTCTCTGCTAATGAGTGGGGTTGTGTTCCTGTCTTGCTAGTTGTTTGGCACAGAGTGTCCAGCACTGTAGCTTGCTGGTCCTTAAGTGGAGCTGGATTTTAGCATTGAGATGGAGCTTTCTGGGAGAGTTTTTGCTGTTTGATATTACAAGGAGCTGGGAGGTCTCTGGTCAACCAATGTCCTGAACTTGGCTCTTCCACCTCAGGGCACAGGCCTGACACCCGGGCTGAGCAGCAAGACCCTGTTAGCCACAGGGCTCAGAAGAAAAGGGAGAAAAACAGAAAGAAAGAAGAAAGAAAGAAAGAAAGAAGAAAGAAAGAAAGAAAAAGAAAGAAGAAAGAAAGAGTAAAATAAAGGTTTTAATGTAAAGAATAAAAAATAATTATTAAAAATAAAAAAATTTTAAAGTAATTAAAAAGAAAAAAAAGAGAACCAATCAAAAAACAAACCAACCAATGTTAACAAGCACTAAAAACTATACTAAGTACATAAATAAATAAATAAATATTGGACAGACTTAACCTTAAGACAAATAGTAAAATCAAAGATATACAGAGATCACACAAAGAAAAATACACATGCACAATCAGAAATAAAGGAAAATAATATATATCTATATTTTTTAAAAAAGAAGAGAGCAACAAAATCAATAAACAAATCTGCCAATTATAAGAAAATCTAAATACTAAACTAAGATACACATATAACTAGAAACAAATAAGATGCAGAAAGTAATGCCCAAGTCTACAGTTGCTCCCAAAATCCACTGTCCCAATTTTGGGATGATTCCTTGTCTATTCAGTTATTCCACAGATTCAGGTACATCAGTTGATTGTGGAGATTTAATCCACTGGTCCTGAGGCTTTGGGGAGAAATTTCCCTTTCTCTTCTTTGTTGGCACAACTCCTGGGGTTCAGCTTTGGATCTGGCCCTTCCTCCGCATGTAGGTCACCTGACCATGTCTATTTTTCACACAGACAGGACAGGGTTAAAGTAGCAACTGATTACGTGGCTCTGGCTCACTCAGGCTGGGGGAGAAAGGGGTATGGAATGCAGGGTGAGCCTGCAGCAGCAGAGGTCAACATGATGTTGCAGCAGCCTCTGGTGTGCCATGTGTTCTCCTGGGGAAGTTGTCCCTGGATCACAGGACCCTGGCAGTGGCAAGCTGCACAGGCTCCCAGGCAGGGAGGTGTGGTATCAGCCTGTGCTTGCACAGAGGTTTCAGGTTGGCTGCAACAGCAGCCTTAGCGTTTCATGCCTGTCTCTGGTGTCCGTGTTGGTAGCCGTGGCTCGCGCCCATCTCTGAAGCTCATTTAAGCAGTGCTACAAATCCCCTCTTCTCATACACCCCAAAACAATGGTCTCTTGCCTCTTAGCAGGTCCAGACATTTCACAGGACTCCCTTCTGGCTAGCTGTGGAGCACTAGCCCCCTTCAGGCTGTGTTCACCGAGGCAACCCCAGTCCTCTCACGGGGATCTGACCTCCGCAGCTGGAGCCTCAACTCCCAGCCCCCACTCGCCCCAGCAGGTAAGCAGACAAGCCTCTCAGGCTGGTGAGTGCTAGTCGGCTCCAATCCTCTGTGCAGGAATATCTCCTCTTTGCCCTCTGCACCCTTGTTGCTGCACTCTCCTCCATGGCTCTGAAGCTTTTCCCCTTCCCACTCCTAGTCTCCACCACTGAAGGGTCTTCCTAGTGTGTAGAAACTTTTCCTCCTTCACAGCTCTCTCCCAGAGAGGCAGATCCCATCCCTATTCTTTTATCTCTGTTTTTTCTTTTTCTTTTGCCCTACACAGGTACGTGTGCAGTTTCTTGCCTCTTGGGAAGTCTGAGGTCTTCTTCCAGTGTTCAGTAGGTGTTCTGTAGGAGTTGTTCCACATGTAGATGTATTTCTGATGTATTTGTGGGGAGGAAGGTGATGTCCACGTCTTACTCCTCTACCATTTTGAAGGTCTTCTCCCCAGACTTCAGTCTTAATCTTCCCATTGCTATCTCCATATCTGCTCTCTGGAACATACATGCTTTTGACCCACAGTCACAGGAGAATTCAGAACTTTGCAGTAAGACCTTCTCTAGCACATCCTTTCCTCAGCCACTGTAGGCAGGCATTAGACAAGCACCAATACCCTGCATTTTCCAACTGCAGGGAATACTTTTCAAGTGTTTCAATGAGCATTTTCAAATGACATGCTTATCACATCACCAGGCTTGAACTAAGTGGACTTGGTCCTTCTACTCTCCACAGGCTACCTCACCTAATAAATCACCTTCCAAGATACTCTTCTTTTTCATTTTTTTTTAAATTGAGGTATAATCAATTTGCAATATCATATGTTTCAGGTGTACAATATAGTGATTAACAATTTTTAAAGATTATACTCATTTTATACTCTTAACCCCATTAACCGTTTTTTGCCCCTCCCCTTCCCTCTCCCCAGTGATAAGCACAAGTTTGTTCTCTATATCTGTGAGTCTGTTTCTTTTTTTAATATTCACTAGTTTGTTGTTTTTTTAGATTCTACATATGTGATACCATATAGTATTTGTCTTTCTCTGTCTAACTTATTTCACTAAGCGTAATACCCTCCAAGTCCTTTCATGTTGTTGCATATGGCAAGATTTCATTCCTTTTTATGACTGAGTAGAATTCTGTAGTATATACATTACCACATCTGTTTTATCCATTGATCTGTTGATGGGCACTTAAGTTGTTTCCATATATTGGCAGTTGTAAATAATGCTGCTATGAACATTGGAGTGCATGTATCTTTTTGAACTAGTATTTTTATTTTCTTTGGATATATACCCAGGAGTGGAATTGCTGGATCATATGGTAGTTCGATTTTTAGTTTTTTTGAAGAACTGCCACACTGACACTACCCAAGGCAATCTACAGATACAATGCAATCCTTATCAAGATACAAATGGCATTTTTCACTAAACTAGAACAAATAATTTAAATATTTATATGAAAACACAAAAGACCCCAAATACCCAAAACAATCTTGAGAAAGAAAAACAGAACTAGAGGTATAACCCTCCCTGAGTTCAATGTGTACTACAAAGCTATAGTAATCAAAAACTGTATGGTACTGGCTCAAAAGCAGAGACATAGATCAATGGAACAGAATAGATAGGACAGAATAAACCAACACAATTATGGTCAATTATTCTATGACAAAGGAAGCAAGAATATGTGATGGAGAAAAGACAGTCTCTTCAATAATTGGTGCTGGGAAAACTGAACACAATATAAAAGGATGAAATTAGAAAAATTTCTGACATCATATACAAAAATAAGCTCAAGTGATTTAAAGACCTAAATATAAGATTTGAAACCATAAAATTCCTAGAAGAAAACATAGGCAGACCATTCTTTGACATAAACTGTAGCAATATTTATTGGATCTTGCTCCTAAGGCAAAGGAAACAAAGGCAAAAAAAAAAAAAAGGACCTAATTAAACCTAAAAGCTTTTGCACAGCAAAGGAAACCATCAACAAATGAAAAGACAACCTACTGAATGTGAGAAAATATGTGTAAAGGATAAAAGGGGTTAATATCCAAAATATACAAACAGCTCATATAACACAATATCAAAAAAAACCCTAACAACCCAGTCAAAAAATGGACAGGATACCTAAATAGATATTTTTCCAAAGAAGGTATACAGCTAGCCAATAGGCACATGAAAAGATGTTCAACGTCACTAACCATCAGAAAACACAAATCAAAACCATAATGAGATATCACCTGACATGTGTCAAAATGGCTATTATCAGAAAGACCAGAAAATGTTGGTGAGGATGTGGAGAAAAGAGAGCCCTCGTACACTATTGATGGGAATGTAAATTGGTGTAGCCAAGATGCTCTTTTTTTTTTTTTTTTTTTGCGGTTCGCAGGCCTCTCACTGTTGTGGCCTCTCCCGTTGCGGCGCACAGGCTCCGGACGCGCAGGCTCAGCGGCCATGGCTCACGGGCCCAGCCGCTCCGCGGCATGTAGGATCTTCCCGGACCGGGGCACGCACCCGTGTCCCCTGCATTGGCAGGCGAACTCTCAACCAACCACTGTGCCACCAAGGAAGCCCCAAGATGCTCTTTTAATCTCCACTTTCTACACCTTTTATCTGTCCCTTGTGAATGAGAAATTTCTACAGTTGTAAAACAAATTCTCATATATTTCTTTGAAAATCTGCATCCTGGTCTGGCACCACATGTTGGAATTTCATATCCTTATACCTGGATGCTTCAGTTGAAACTTCCTGTTTACTATTCTGTTACAGAATGAAGAATGAATGTGCCTCTCTCTCAAATCATGGAACTAGTCACACACACAGGAAATGATTGTCTTTATTCTAACCAGGTGCCAGGGATTCACCAGCAGGAATCTGAGGAATCCTTATCAGTGGCTGCCCAGGTAAGTCAAAGAGATCAGTTTCACAGCCAGGCAGGATGTATTTGCAATGTGCATATGTCTTCCTCTACAAAACAATAGTATCTTATTCACTCCACCTCTGGTACAGAGCAACTCAAAAGCAGCCTGCAATAAATACAGCAATAAATACTGCAGAGCCTCAGGAGCGAATTTGGAGCAACACACATGCTTGCAGCTTTTCATAGGCAAGAAGCAGACTCTATTTTAGAGGAAAGATACTCATTTAAGAGAATTAAAATGGCCAGGGCTTCCCTGTGGCGCAGTGGTTGGGAGTCTGCCTGCCGATGCACGGGACACGGGTTTGTGCCCCAGTCTGGGAAGATCCCACATGTCGCAGAGAGGCTGGGCCCGTGAGTCATGGCCGCTGAGCCTGCGCGTCCGGAGCCTGTGCTCCGCAACTGGAGAGACCACAACAGTGAGAAGCCCGCATTAAAAAAAAAAAAAAAAAAGGCAAGAAAATCCTATAAGTCTAGAACACACATGCAATAAGGACATCTCAGAAGGAGAGCATGGGAAGGCTGAAATGACAATGGGGGTAACAACAGTAGCTTTGAATTTTTTACCTTATAATGTGTGTCAAAACCTGAAATCTCTTTCAGGATATTTTACCATACTTCATGCAACACTCTTTAGAGAAAAAATCAATCAATTTTAAGGTGTGAAAATACATCTTGTTTATCTAAT
Source organism: Grampus griseus (assembly GCF_964374135.1). Lineage (NCBI taxonomy): Eukaryota > Metazoa > Chordata > Mammalia > Artiodactyla > Delphinidae > Grampus > Grampus griseus. Next base: position 25,693,516 of record NC_139002.1, on the reverse strand, counting down.
TTTAGCAAGTACAACTGTAAGGTGGAAAAAGTTGACTACGTGGCAGAGCCTTCAAAGCCTTCTGAACAAATATGGAAATACTTTTGGAAGCAGAATATTAAAAGTATATTGTAAAAGTTCTTCTAATATAGATATTGTAATAGACAATTTTATTGTGAAAATTGCTTGAAAATATGAGGTTAACATAGAAACATGACAACTATTAGTAAAACCTGATTAACTTTTAACCTTACGAGATTTTTTTTTCCTTTTCTAATTTTTGTTCATTTAAGCCTTTCATTCTTTTACATTTTTTTAAGACATTTACATTTACAGTTTTTTAAGACAACAGTGTTAGGTCCTCATTAAAAACATTAATAGTAATAATGTCTTTAATAATAATAAAAACACTGGCTAGAAAGTAAACTGCTGCATAGAAAACTGGAACCCTTGCATGCTGTCACTAAGGGCTTATATGTTCATGTGATCTTTTTCTCTGTGGACATGACTTTGTCTTGATCTTTTACTCTTTGTTCTCCCACTGTCCCTGTATATGAATCATGTAACAACACTGTAACTCCAGTGACTAGGTCACACCAGAATCTTGGCTTTCCTACCTTTGGCCACACATTTCACAGCCACAAAAAGTAAACACTCAGTACTTCATTACCCAGAGAGAATTGAGTTTATGTATATACTTCTTTTCAGCAGACCACATGTTTCCTGGAACACAGAAACATTTGTTGAGTTAAAAAAAAAAGTAAATGCTGTGAGTCAAGCTTATTCAGTGTTTTACTGAGGACTATAGCCTGGGAGACAGCCTTTGAGACAGCTCTGAGAAACTGTTCCAAAGACATAATGGGGGAGATCAGTATACAAGTGATTTTGGTAAAGGTGGTACCGGCAACTAAACACAAATCTTGTAGAAGGTTGCTACTAGTCATGAGAAACAGATATCTTAGTTAATTGTTTTAGTGCTTTCCTAAGTTTGGGAAGATGCAAGAATCTAGTTCATTAAAAAATTTCTCCTAAAAATATCTAACTATCTGAAAACCTGTTCTGCCAGTTTTCTGAGAGCAGAGAGAGCCTCATTCCTGTTCCCTGCCTTGAGCTCCTTACAGGGTTTGTTAAAGGTCAGTGACTGCAGTGCTTAATGATTCAATGCTTGTACAGTGGGATGGTGAGTGACATTTTTACTTGGCACAGTGAAAACTTGAATAATAATTGCAAAACCTAACACTCTCTAGCCCTAAATCTTTTTTTCTTTTTCTTTTTTTTGCAGTACACAGGCCTCTCATCATTGTGGCCTCTCCCGTGGCAGAGCAACAGGCTCCAGACACGCAGGCTCAGAGGCCATGGCTCACGGGCCCAGCTGCTCCGCGGCATGCAGGATCCTCCCGGACCGGGGCACGAACCCCTGTCCCCTGCATCGGCAGGCGGAATCTCAACCACTGCGCCACCAGGGAAGCCCCTAAAGTCTTTTTTTTAATGGTCTACAATGGTAAAGAGATTTCAAAGCATAAGAACTACAAAAGAATAATAAGCATAGGAAAAATAGTTCAACTTTAGTCATTGTATTTGTTGAAAGGAAATTGAAAAAAATGTAAAGGAGCCCTTTTTTTGTTTCTGCTTGTGTTTTTCAACACTGAAAATTTTTTTAAAGATAAAATCCTCCCTGGGTGTTTTGGGAGAAATATAGGCAGGCTCATAGAAAACAGATGTGTAAATTAGTATCAACTTTTTTAAAAGCAGTTTACTACCATTCAACAAGAGCTTTACATCCTTATAGAAAACACACTATTGGTTCAAAAATACAAGAATATTTCCTGTGTAAATGACTAGAAATTCAGAGAATTACTTGGAACCAAAGATTATCATTACAAAGAAAAATTTCAATTATTTTTACTCTAAGCATTTTAAATGTTTCTTTTCTACAATAAAGTAGTATAAGCAATAAAAAAAGAGAAAGGTAAAAATTAATGAATAAAAAAGCCTAAATCTAAATGGAGAACATCAAGGAACCAAAGTTGATATGTTGAAAACACTCAAATCTCAGGCAAGATTGATGAAAAGAAATGATAAAGGAAGAGAGAAATAACACATATAAAGGATGCTATTAATACGATGTAAAATATTTAAAAAATAAGTTTATACATACAAGATTTCATGACATAAATCAGAAGATAGACAAAATGGACACATTCTAAGAAAAATATAAACTTCTAAAATTGACTTAATATTAATAGCATAACTTAAATTTTTATATGCTATTAAAGAAAATCAGCCATTCAAAAACTGTCCACTAAGTTACACTAAATTTTCAAAATAAATGCAAGTTACACAAACACTTTCTAAGACAAGAAAAAGAAAATATTCTACCACACATTTATAAGATTGGTTTAACTTGATACCAAAATTCGTTATAAACAGTATGAGAAAGGAAAATTACAGAGCATTCTCACTCATGTACATAAATGCAACAGTCTAACTTTGAAACTGTATAAAAATATACAATACAAATCATGATTACTTAACTATAAGATTAACTTAACTATATTAAGTTTAAGATTAAGATAAGATTAACTTACCTATATTAACAGATTAAAGAGGTTAGTCATACATAATTAGACGGAGTGTCTCCTAAGTGGAAACTGCAATTTCTTTACCACTTTTTAAAATAAAATTGATTGCTCTGGACTTGCTCACTCTTCTGGTTTCCTGAATTGGAACGTAGGCATAAAGTTGACCCAGAGGAAGAGGAATCCACACAATGGAAGAAACCTGGATTTTAAAACAGTCGCCTAAAGCCAACCTGTGGACCAGCCTCTTGTAATGCTCAACCATAATTGTAATGTTTTATTTTGGTCTCTTTGGGCAACTTAATATCTGCACTAATTAACAACGAGAAACAAGGGAAAATTTAGAAAAATAGGTAAAGTCTGACTGACACACTCTGTTTCTCCATTGCATACGATGGTACAGAGGAAGAGTACTGGAAGGAAATAAGCTTTGGAGGCAGGGACACCCTGGTTTAGATCCAAGGTCTACCACAAACTGTCTGATTTTGGGCATGTTTACCTCTGTGATCCTCAGTCTCTCCAGCAATAATGTAGTAAATGTCTCTACCCCAAAATGTGTAGGTCCTTTTTAGAAGATGCATAAAAAAGAGGAAATTGATGCTGCTCTTGGGGGTAAAATTAAAATTTGTGAAAACAATTTTTTGCGGAAGGATTGCCAGATAATACAGGACATCCAGGTAATTTGAATTTCAGATGAACAATGAATAATTTTTTTAAATAAAAGTATGCTTCAAATATTGCATGGTACAAACTTATACTAAAAAGTATGTATTGTTTGTCTGAAACAATGGTCTAAATAGACCATCATAATTTTGTTGTTTATTTGTTTTTGCTAAATATGGCAACTTTATCTAAAGAAGAAAATAAAGACGATTCCTTTGGATTGTCTAGAGCCACAACTGAGGAGACAACTGGCACTTGCAGCAGTGAAAGAAGTCAGTCTAACCAAACTGAAAAGAATGGACTCAAAACAGTGTTGGGAACAAAAATTTTGGTATAAGTGATGCACAGATTTGCAACTAGAAAGCTAGCACAAAAGTTTATGGAAGAATGAAAAACAAAGAAACAAACAAATGTTTGTTCCAGAATTCCTCTACCTGCTTCTGAACCCCCTTCCCATTTGACAGTTGAACAGGATGTGTACGGAGGAACGAATGGATGTTTTATTATTTTTTATTTCTTTCAGTCAAGCATCTCACCTATGTATTTCCAGTTTAGCCTGGAGGGAGGAGGTGGGGAGAGAATATACGTGACAACAAATGGAGATGACACTTTTTTCTCAAGGTTCTGAAAATTAAGATAAGGTGAAATGTGTAGTCTTAATGTCAGACATACAGTAAGGATTCAGTAACTAATACTGGTTCTATTCATCTCCTTCTCTGTTCCCTGATCTCCTTCCCCTTCCACCGTGAGACTGAAATGTCCTCAAGTTTTCCTGGATACTGGACTTCAATATCCCCACAGTCCTATTGAAATCAGACTCACCAGGAAGTGTCTAAGATTCTCTACCCTCCACACCTAATAGTATTGCCTCATTCTTTCATTCAGCAGACATTTGTTTAAATCTCATTATATATCATACACTTTGCAGTATATTGTAACCATGTAGTGAACAAAACAACTAGGCCATACTATTAAAAAGTGTGTCCCTCCAGCTGCCTTTTTAAGAATAACCTGAAGACTGTAAAACTTCAGATTTCTGAGGCACACACTGCAAAATTGACCCTAAAGAATAAAGGATGAGAAATATCAATTTAACAAATGATCCACAGTATTCTTACATACTCTAAAATTTGGGAACCTAATAATGTCTTATTATGTGTGTGCAGATCATGGTATTATATTACTTAACCCAAATGGAATTACAAATGGCAGTAAATCCAGTATCAGTGATAGGCTGATAGGGAGATATTTCAAGAGGATCCTACCTCAAGCCAAAACTCTTGTGTGTTTCATAGAGGGTAATATGTAAAGAACGGGCACACAGGGATTATATTCCTTAAACAATGTGTACGGCGTTGATTGAAGGGTTCATTCGAACGCTATGCCAAACTCGGTGTTCTGAAAAGGAATAGGAGTCCGAGTCTGGAAGTCTGCAAGAAAAGACGACTTCACCGAGAAGAGAATGTGCTGATCCTTCCCAACAAGATGCGGAGCTATGTAGATTTTCCAGTTTTTCACTGAATGCACTTTATAGACTGTAGATGAACAGTGGGCTAGGGGCAGAAAAACCTGCAACGATAACTTTCTAAACTTTCAATCGGAATTGACTAGATCTTTGTGCTTAAAGGCATAGTAGAAAAGCTAACCTCTTCAAACCCAGAGAGAGGCAGGACTCCTCTGCGGTGATACATGATATGCTGTCTCACGAGTTCAAAGAAATGAAATCTTTGACAACTGTTGCTTCTGACCAAAGACCATAACCCAAGCAGATGATTAATGTTGTGCCTTAAGTCCCAGTAATGTAACTTTAGGGTTCTATTCGGAGACCTGGTGTATCACTGTCTAGAAGTGCCACACTGACAACCAAAGACGCTATAAGCATTTTCACTCCACGTACAGCTCAGAGTCTTCCACAGACTCCAGATTCCCTTTAATATATCCTAGCACACAGCAGAGATGTTCTGGGGATGTGACAGTGTGCTGTCTCTTGGAAAGTTACTTTTTGGAGGGGGTCAGAGGCATTTCATCCTAAATCTGTCAGTGTAGCACTAGAGTTTTTTGGCTAACGTCCCACAGAAAGTGGTTCCATGCACTTCTAAAGGCAGTCACTGTGACACAACCATCACGTGGCAATCTACGAGGTGTCAAGCGCATTGGAAGGAATAAAATTTCAGGAGGACTCATCCATACGAATCTCAAGAAGAAAAGTTGACTCGTGTCTTACCACCAGAAAGGAGTTCTATGCACCATATTTGTTCTTGGAGCGTAAGATACATTCGAAGTGTGGATGCAGTTAACTATACAGGGGCAGTCATATGTTCGTTACTCCTATAGGAAACTTCAAGCCTGCCCAGAGGGCATTGTGTTCCAAAACAGTAGGGATTAAGGCCGTCCACACCACAGCAATGGCCTCTTTAGCCTGACGGAACATGGAAGCATTTGCAACAACTATAAACACTCGGTTTTCTGCAGGATTTTCAGCCAGGCTGTGGATATTTTTCACGCAATTTGGACAGGCGCTGAAAAGTAGGCGAGACCTGCAAACCTGCTTTTACTACCTGGCCATGTAAGCAGCTGTTAGGACTGTGTCCCAGGGCAAAATAGCTGAGCTGTGGAGGATATCAGATTCTATGAAGAGGCACGCTGTTCGAGAAGTAAATGTACGTGTTTCGCAGGAGCATGTTCTGTATCTCTTCTCTTTTAGCAGTGTTTGGGGCCCGCCGGTATGATCTACAACCTTCGAAGCAAGAGTCTTTCACGGAGGCTTTGGCAACGGGATAGCCATAGTAGGAGAAGGAAGCCATTGTTTCCTCCCTTCAAGCTGCAGCTCCTTTGTGTTTCATAGGAAGTAAGACGGAATGAACGGGGACACACGGAGTGTATTCTTTAACACATGTGTATAGCATTGAAGGAAGGGGTCATTTGAACGCTATGCCAAAGTCGGTGTTCTGAAAAGGGGTAGGAGTCCGAGCCAGGCAGGCTGCAAGAAAAGATTTCTTTACGAAGAGGAAACGTGCTGTTCCTAAACAACATGGTGCGGCAGGCTGTAGATTTTATGGTACTTCACTGAATGCACCTGAGAGACGGCGGCAGAGCAGGGGGCTAATGGCAGAGAGATCTTCAATAATACGATTCTAAATGATCATTGGGAGCTTACTGGATCTTGGTGTTCAAAGGCTTAGCAGAAAAGCTAACCTCTGAAAGCACGGGGAAAAGCTGGTCTCCTTCTCTGCACTTCTGCATGATATATGCTGTGTCACGAGCTCCTGGAAAGGAACTCTTCGGCAGCTGTTACCTCTGGACAAAGACATTGACCTAAGCGGCTGAGGAAGCTTGTGCCTCAAGTCCCCGAAAGGTAACACTCTCTCATGTCGCACTGAACGTGGTTCCATGTACTTTACATGCTCTCATTGTGTCGCTAACATAACGTGGCAATCAATCTGCCTGGTTTCAACGAGGTTCGACGGTCCAAATCCTCATGCGGCCTCATCCCGCACGAGCCTCCTAGGAGAAACGTTGCGTCTTGTTTCTTACCGTCAAAAGGAGTTCTGTGCACCGTGTTGGTGCCTGGAGCGTAAGATGCACTCGAAGTGTGGATGCAGTTAAGTATACCAGGGCAGACGTCTGTTCAAATGCCTCTCCTATAGGAACTATCATGACTGCCCAGAGAACCTGGTACTCCAAAAGAGTGGCAGTGAAGGCCGTTCACACCACAGCAATGGCCTCTTTCCCCTCGGAGAACTTGGAAGCGTGTGCTACACTCCCGTAAAACTCGGCGTTTGGCAGGACGTTCGGGAAGGTTGTGGCTATTGTCCACTCAAGTCGAACAGGCGCTGAAAGGCAGGCGAGACTTGCAAACAAGGAAGGACTCCTTTCCTACTCCTTGAAGGCAGCGGTTAGCACTGGGTTCCAAGGCAAAAAAATCTCAGCTGGGGAGGCCTTCGGTCTCCACGAAGTGGCATGCTTTTCGTTCAGTATACGTACGGGTTTTGCAGGAGCAAGTTCTGTGTCTCTTATTTCTCCTCCTTTAGCTGTGTTCGGCAGCCCTTGGTATGCCCTAGACCACTGAAAACAAGAGATTTTCACGGGGCTTTTGGGACGCGATATTTATAGGAGGATCACTACGGCCATTGTGTCCTACCATCAAGCCACAGCTCTTTTGTGCTTCATAGGGGGCGAGATATAACGAATGGGTACACAGGGATGATGTTCTTTAAGAGTTGTGTACGGCGTTGAGGGAAGGGTTCATTTGAACGCTCTGCCAAACTCAGTTTTCTGAAAAGGAATAGGAATTCCTTAGATCCCACATGCAGGGGAGCGGCTAGGCCCATGAGCCATGGACGCTGAGCCTTCGCTCCGCAAAGGGAGAGGCCACAGCAGTGAGAGGCCCACATACCGCAAAAAAAAAATAAAGTTTTAAAAAAGGAAAGGAAGGAAAGTAGGAAAAATTAAGGAAAAATAGAAAAAAATTTGAAAGAAGGAAAGAAAAGTAGAAAGGATTGGTAAAGCTAGTAAGGCCTAGAACATAAGATATTGAAAATATAACTATTCATCAAGGTAGGCTACTCAGAAAAAGAAGGGAAGTGTAAGTGATTATATCTGTAATCCAGAACGAGCCAGTTGTGTAAAAGCTATCTAAAAAGTCAGACCCCTTTATCTTTTATTAAATATAACAGTATTGTTTATCTCCTAGCTGAAGAATGAGTTAGGTTTTTTCCCCCCTCTGTATTTGAGTTGAGGGCAATACTACTTGCTCTATTCCTATGTCATAATTGTGAAGCTTTTCGTTTCATTACAACTAAGAATGCTAGGAAATGCTAGCTACAGTAGTACAGAAAACATGATGAGTGCTGATAGAAGCTTTGATCCTACTATGGCATGAATATACCGGTCTGTTCACTATCACTTGGTCACAAACCATACATAAAGTTTACTGTTTTCACAGTAAAAAGATTATGCTTTATAAAATGAGTCTGAGAAATTCAATGTAACATATAATATGAGTTTTAAATTTTGAAAATTCTCATGTAAATGAGGAAGTTGTGGGTCTAATAAAACTAAAATGCTTTTTTAAATTTTGCAGTTATATTAAAATCTAAGTGATTGGACCTCTTCAATTATCCAGAATTCCTCCTTCCTAATACCTGGACACCAAGGCCCATTAGAGTACATACTGTAGAATTCTGGTTAACTACATTTCACCTGAGGCACACACTCAGAATATGGTTTGTGTCATTTTTCTATAAATAACGGCTCTTTTGATTTAATCTAAATTTTTAGAAGGGGATCTTCCAGGTGTCACTAGAACTTTGATCCTTTTGAATGGCCAAAAGAGAGTGTCAGATTTTCAGACTCTGGAGGGTTACTTGTCTGTTTCAGCAAACCTGACATTTGATTCTTCCTTTGCTGAGTTTCATCCGTTAAAATATCTGTGGTTTGGGTAATTGGGAGCTGCTGTGTGAGCAATGATAAACATACCACTTCTTTAATCTTCTTCTGGCTGTTTCACCAGTGAAGTCTTGGCCTTCATTTAATGATCTGCCAGGTTTTCCTTGGGTATTTCCTCAAGTGCGCCTTATGCGGTGGTTCAATATATCTTTTGGGGGGAGAGATGGCAGATGTCACACGTAGTACCTTATAATGCGCACATTTTTCTTAAAACATTTTGGATTATTAAAAAGCAATATAAGTCCACCGTATGTAATTTGGGAAATGTGGAAAAATATAAAGAGGAGAATAAAAAGTTCTCATAAAAAGCAGTCAGATAACCACTAAACTTCTGGCACATTTTTTTAGTCTTCTCTGAAGGCCTGAGCTTTTTTATTGGAATTTGTCTCAGAGTCTTTCCCTCCCCACATCTGGGAGTTTTCCTGGGCTACTCAGGAACCAGTATCTCATGTCCCTTTGCCCTCATCTGTTTGTGATGCCCATATCCTTGCCACAGCTTCAGTTGCCCTTGTAAGTTTTCTGTGTCCCAGCACAATGAACCCCCCGCCACCATCGCTTGACCCCAGCTACGGGCACCATTCCTTCCTGGAAGCTATGAAGCCTGCACTTCTTCCCAGACTTCTCCCTTCATCTCCCAGATTCTGACTCTAAACAAGATTTGTTTGAGCTTTATGGAGAGTAGAAGGAAAATACATCAGGAAGCGTAACTATTACCCCTTCGCAGTCCAGATCTGTCTTTGAGTCCTTTAGAAGCGGATTCCCTCCTGCCCTCCTCATGTCTAGTGACAGTGGCCAACATCCCCAACACTGACAATCTTCCAGGCATATTCAGGCCCAGCATTTGGGCTAAATTAACTCCTAGCCAATGAGAAAAGATGAAATTTGCCTTCATCCTACTCTTAGCCACAGTTTCTAAATTCTCATAGCTGACCCTAGGATTGGACTTTTCCGAGGACCTCTGAGGATTGACCTTTTCTAAGGATATGTTTTTGGATTGTCCTCTTCCAAGGGCTTGTTGACATAACACCACCCCTGTCGACAGGCCTGGATTGTCCTTCCGTTGTCACATGATGGTGTGATTTCAGGAAATTTTCCAAAGTCTGAGGGAGATATTCACTAGACTCTGAACTTTGTATGTGGAAGGACTTTGTTTTGTTCTTTGCTCCGTATCCAGCATCTTTACTATGTCTGGCATACCTATTGGGCATTTAAATATTGTTTAACTGAATATTTTTAACAAAGAAAATATTAACATAAAAATAGAATTTATCTTTCATATTTCACTTAACGTTATATTGAGGGCATTTTCATATTTATGGCTCAAGCTCTAGATACAGGTTTATCTCGAAGCGAAAACCCTAGGTTCCCTTTACCCTACATCACACAGAAAGGGTTTAGTTATCGAACAGAAAATGAAACATCCTAGGGTTATCAATCCAGAGGTTTCATATAATCTATTTTTCTCTAAGTAAAGGCAAGGATAAATGTTATCCAACTGCAGGAAAATTTTCTGAACCAGCCTACGGAAGTTGTTTTTATTGCATGGAAAATGAGTTTTATGAGCAAATAGTAGCTCCTGTTAGAAATAAAACATGATTTACGTGTTGAAATATTGCAGCACTCTGAAAACCCAAGCAAAGGCATAGCAATGACATAATGAGAGTCTCATAAAAAGACAACGTAGTTTGGAAGTTTATCTTTAGGCCTCAAATAATATCATATTAAGTGAAATAGCTGCTTTAGGTTATACTTTATTTTTCTGAGAATTTTTCAAAAAATATAAAGCGATTAGAAAGTATCCTGAAACCCAGTAAGAATTCTTTTTTAAACATAATTCAAGGTTTCTCCACTTGCTTCCAGCTTAGAAAAGTAGCAGTTGTAGACATTTCTTTTCATACAGTTTAGGAGAGTAAGTAGAGCAACGTTTCTGGAATGACACATTTATACCAACAAGTATCAGGAGATAAGATGATATTGTGGGTTGGATCACACGACTACTGAACTACTTACTCTTCTGGGACCTTTCTACTCGATCTGATGTGTAGTGAACAGCTATTAAGGAAGGAGAGCGTCTTGTTCCTGTACAATAAGCAAATTCCCATCACCTCACTTTTTTACAAACATGCACCCTTAGTTTTATTAATGCCTTCTAGCTCCCAACTGGCCTCCTAAATTTAATAAATATACCTAAATTACTAACAGAGGTTTAGATTATTCGGTATTTATTCTTTTTGGTGTTCTCTGAGCTTCCTGGGTTTAGATTTGGTGTCTGACATTAATTTTGCGAAGTTCCTCACCATTATTATTCTGCTGAATTATTTTCTCCTGGTATTCTATATACACATACTAAACACATATACACATACTAACATACATATACACATACTAAACATTTTTATATTGTCTCACAATTCTTGTATACGCTGTTTTGTTCTTTTTTGTTATTTTTTTTCTCTGAATTTCAGTTTAGTAGATTTCTATCTCCGAGCTCACTGATTCTTTTCTCAGTCTTATGAAGTTTACTAATGAGTCCGGTAAGACATTTTTCATTTCTGTTACAATGTTTTTGATTTCTAGCATTTCCTTTTTGACTCTTAGACTCTCTCTGCTTACATCTATTTTTGCATGTTTTCCACTTTTTCCATTAGAGCCCTTACCAGAATAATCACAGTTATTTTTCATTTCTCTGACAATTTCAACTTCTATGTCATATCTGATTTGGTTCTGATGATTGTTTTGTTTCTTTACACTGTATTTGTCTTGCATTTTGTACGCCTTGTAATTTCATTGAAAGCTGGGCATTGTCTTCCTTATAATAGGCACTAAGGCCTTTAATGTACTGATTTTTAGTAATCTGGCAAGTAGTTGGGCTGTTTTTAATGTTTGCTCTAGTGATCAATGACAGAGGCTTCAAATTCCTCTAATGCTTTCATTTTTGTTCCGGCGCTTGACTTAGGGCTTCTCTAAGCACTCCACCTCAGAGAACATCTGTTTATTACAGCTTTGAGGTGTAATGTTCTGATATTATACTGGATCCTTCAGGTGTTATGGATAGGTATTGAGGAGTGGGGGAATTCTATAATCTCCAACTAAATCCCAGTGTGTAAATATGCCTGTGTCTTGGAGCTGTGACCGTCACAAATATTCTCCAGTTGTATAGATCTTCCATCTCTTTACAACTACCTTTATTCCCTGGCTGTAGCTTTCCTAAACTATTTTCTTGAAATACTTTCCTATCAGCTGCTTTCTTTCCTCTTGGCTAGGTGAGATAGGAAGTCTAGGGAGGGCTGGCATGGAAGATATGCCCTTTCTTCAGTGGAAATAGGTCTGGAACAGTCTTTTCCCCTGCCGTATAGTCCTGTGCTGTGGAGAAAGCTCTGAGCACATTTCACAATGACTGTTCTTTCTCCCCTCCTTTGAGAGCCATGAGGGGTCTTTCTTGGGTCTTCATTATAGGGATCTAGTGGGATCCTAGAATTATAGCCCATGAAAGTGTGGTGCCTCCCCAGGACAAGCCCCGGGTGTTTCTCACTCTTCTGCTAGTCCACACTTAGCCCCAAGGTCTGTGTCAAAATTATTATTTTAGTGTTTTACAAGCTAATGGATCTAAAAACTCTCCTCAAAGTAAGTAAATCTTGGCTGTGTCCCTGGATGAGTCTGTCTCTGCAGACATTGAGGTGGAGGTTTGTCCTTCAACTTCAGTTCTTTGGTCCAAAAAGGTTAGTTGATTTTCAGCTTGTCCAGCTTTTCCTTGTAAAGATGAGAGTAACAACTTCTAAGCACTTCACTTGTCTCAGCTGAAACCAGAAGTCATTGTTTGAATTTTTAAGCACAGCATATTCCACTGCATTGTGAGTCTCTTGAGGATAGACCTCGAGATAACATCATATTCACTTTTGTATCCATGGGATGAAACTAAGCATTACAGTGAATAATTGTATGGGTAACAGGATGGATATATGGACGTATAGATGGGTGAAGAAGTGAAGACTCATAAATTGCTAAAACCTGGTATGAATCAATGATGGAGAAAAAGTTTAAAGGAAATAAGAAGGAGATATAATTTTATTAATTAATTATATAAGATAAACCTAGGAAACAAATCCAGAATGAAGTGACAAGAATTAGAAGGGAGAGCACATTTAGGCAAATTGGAGATAAATTAAAGGACCTTTCTCTTCACCATGAGTCTAATATCCTTCCATGCCTAGTCTACACCAGGCTTTCTCAAAGCTTTCAGTGGAAACTGGTGGATGTCTTTTTCTTTTCACTCATGCTCTATGTAATAAGACTATTCATTTTATCTAAAATTCAATATAATGCAGCACAACTCAAATTAATGCAAATTAAAGCAAGACACCATTTATTCCATCAAATGAAGAATGAGGAAATAAATAGTAATGCCAAGTGGTTCACAAGTTTGCAGGGACACCAACACATTTACAACCTCCTGGTGAGAATTTAAATTGTATGCATTTCTGGAAATTAATTTTGTAGTATACAGAAACACTTTTAAAATGTGTGTAACTGAAAAAAAAAAGGATAAAAGGGTTTCTCTGATGGTGCAGTGGTTGAGAGTCCGCCTGCCGATGCAGGGGACACAGGTTCGTGCCCTGGTCCAGGAGGATCTCACATGCCACGGAGCGGCTAGGCCCTTGAGCCATGGCCGCTGAGCCTGCGCTCCACAACGGGAGAAGCCACAACAGTGAGAGGCCTGCGTACCGCAAAGCAAAAAATGTGTGTGACTTTTGACTTCATTACTTATTTCTAAGAATTTGTTCTATGAAATAATGTAGGATTCATTTATCTGTTTTTGCTAGTATACCTTTTAGTTGTTTGTAATACTCTGGAAAGTTAAGGCACTAATAAGAGAGCAGGCCAAAAAAATAAACAAACCAAAAAAAAAAATGTTCCAACTCACATAGAACTTAAATGTTTATTGGAAAAGATTAATACTAAATAAGTAAACATGTAAAATTATAAGTGGCAATGAGTGATACGCGTATAATGAAAGCAAAGTAAAATGGTATGTAGTGAGTAAATCCTGTTATTCTGTGTAGTCATGTTATAGTACCCTGATGTGGTAGATTTCACCAGACATCAACTGGGGGAGGAAAGGAGGATGTTCAGCTCTCTGGAGGAAGAGTGCTGAGTGTCTTAGGCAGAGAGAGCAGAAATTGCAAAGCTTCAAGGCATGAATATGTGTGATAAGTTTGAGGAAGAGTGTGGAGCTCTGTGTGCTAAGCAGGATAGGTGAAGGGGAGGAAGACAGAAGTAACTAGTGTCTAGATCATGTAGGATTTTTTTTTAAGGTCAAAGCAAGCACTTTGAACTCTATCTTGAGAAATAAAAAATTATTGGAGGATTTTAGTAAGAGTGACATGACCTGATTTACATTTTTAAATAATCACTGTGGAAAAGAGTAGGGCATGAATGGAAACTCATTGAAATGTTGTTGCAGTGATTCAGCCAAAAGATGATACCAGATTGGACTGACATGGTGATGGCAGAAGTGGGTATTAAATAGGTAGATTCTGAGCTCATCAGGCAGAATCATCAGAATGTTCTCCCAGACTGGATGTGATGAATGGGAGAAAGACAGGTATCAAATACTGAAAATTACAGGCCAATATCATCGATGAACACAGATGGAAAAATCTCCCTCACCTATTTCCTTCTCTGCCCACCTCCCCTCTGGCAATCACCTGTTTGTACTCTGTATCTGTAACTCTGTTTCTGTTTTGTTAAGTTTGTTCTCTTAGTCCATTGTGATGTCTTTGTCTGGTTTTGGTATCAGGATGATGCTTGCCTTGTAGGATGAGTTTTGAAGCATTTCTGCCTCTGAAATGTTTGGAAATAGTTTTAAAAGGATAAGGGTTAACTCTTCTCTACATGTTTGGTAGAATTCACCTTAAAGCTGTCTGGTCCGGAACTTTTGTTTTGGGGGAATTTTCGTTTGTTCATTTTGTTTTGTTTTGTTTTCCTGATTTAATTTCATTACTGGTAATTTGTTCATATGTTCTGTTTCTTCCTGATAAATCTTGGGAAATTTTACATTTTGAGGATGTTTTGTATTTTTGTGGTGTTGAGTGTAACTTCTTTTTCACCATTTCTGATTTTATCGATTCGGGCCCTCTTTTTTTCTTGAGTCTGCTAAAGGTTTATCAATTTTGTTTATCTTTTCAAAGAATCATTTATCTTTTCTATTGTTGTGCTCTATTTCATTTATTTCTTCTCTGATCTTTATGATTTTCTTCTACTAATGTAGGGGCTTTTTCTTTGTTTTTTTCTAGTTCTTTAGGTGTAAGGTTAGATTGTTTGAGATTTTTCTTGTTTCATGATGTAGGGTTGTATTACTATACACTTCCCTCTTATAACTGCTTTTGCTGTGTTCCATAGATATTGGATCATTTATTTCATTTATCTCCAGGTATTTTTATTTCTTCTTTGATTTCTTCAGTGATCCATTGGTTGTTAAATAGCATATTTTTTAGCATCCATGTTTGTGTTTTTTGCAGTTTTTCTCTTATAGCTGACGTCTACTCTCATAGTGTTATGGTCGCAAAAGATGCTTGATATGATTTCAATTTTCTTAAATTTACTGAGACTTGTTTGATGGCCTAGCATGTTATCTACCTTGGAGAATGTTCACTTCAATGTGCACTTGAAAAGAGTGTGTGTTCTGCTGCTTTTGGATGGAATGTTCTATATAGATCCATTAAGTCCTTTTATTCTAATGTGTCATTTTAGGCCTTATTGATTTTCTGTCTGGATTATCTGTCCATTGATGTGCGTGGGGTGTTAAAGTCCCCTAATTTTATTGTGTTCCTGTTAATTTCTCCTTTTCTGTCTGTTATTTGTTTTATGTATTTAGGGTCTCCTATGTTGGGTACATATATATTTCCAATTGTTACATCTTCGTGGATCACTTCCTTGATCATTATGTAACATACTTCTTTGTCTCTTGTTACAGTCTTTGTTTTAAAGACTATTTTGTCTGAAATAACTATTGCTACCCTAGCTTTCTTTTGGTACACATTTGCATTGGGTAACTTTTTCCATCCCTTCACTTTCTGTGTGTGTCTGAAGTGAGTTTAGATCTGAAGTGAGTTTGCTTGTAGGTAGCATATATATGCACACGTATTCATTCAGCCACTTTATGTCTTTTGATTGCAGCATTTAGTCCACTTACATTTAAAGTAATTATTGATATGTATGTTTTTATTGCCATTATGTTCATTGTTTTGATGTTGGGGGTGCCATTCCCTTCTGGCCTGCAGAATTTCTGCTAAAAATTCAGCTGATAGCCTTGCAGGAGTTCCCCTTGTGGGAGTTCCCTTGTATGTAACTTGTTGCTTTTCCCTTGCTACTTTTAATTATTCTCTCTTTATCTTTAATCTTTGCTATTTTAATTACAATGTGCTTAATGTGGTCCTCTTTGGCTTGATCCTGTTTGGGAGTCTCTGTGCTTCTGGACATGGATGTCTGTTTCCTTTTACAGGTTAGGGAAGTTTTCAGCTATTATGACTTTAAATCTGTTCTCTGCTCCTTTCTCTCTCTCTTCTCTGCCTTGAGACCCCTATAATGAGAATGTCAATATGCTAGATGTTGTCTCAGAGGTCTTTTAAACTGACCTCATTTCTATTTTTTTCTTTGTTCAGCTTGAATATTTGTCTTCCAGCTTGCTGATCTGTTCCTCCTTATTATCTATCTACTGTTGATTCCTTCTAGCGTATTTTGCATTGCAGTTATTGTATTCTTCATCTCTGGTTCTTCTTCATATTTTCTAACTCTGTTAAAAAGTTTTGATTTCTCACTCTATTCATTTAATCTTTTCTCAAGTTCTTTGAAAGTCTTTACAATCACTACCTTGAACTTTTTATGTGGTAGATTGTCTATTTCCACTTCACTTAGTTCTTCTGTGGTTTTACCTTGTTCCTTCATTTGGAACATATTCCTCTGTCACCTCATTTTGCCTAATTTATTATTTTTGTGTATTTGGTAGGTTGGTTACATTTCCCAACCTCAGAGAAGTCACGTTTTGTAGGACACATCCTGTGCATCCCAGCAATACACTCCTCTCTTATCACCAGCTCTATATGCTCTAGGGGGTGCCCCCCATTTGGCCTGCATGGGTCCTTCTGTTGTAATGGGCTGACTACTGTGGATTGTCTGGTGAGCATGGCTGGCACTGGTCTGGTTGGTTGCCAGGGCCTGCCTTGGGCACAGGCTGCCAGCCACTGGTTGGAGGGGAGAAGTCACAAGGCTGCTGGCTCTGGGGTCTCAGTTGTGTACCAGGGTTAGTGTTGGCCAACTGGTAGATGGAACCAGGTTCTAGAGTTGACAGTTGCATGGCTGGGTGTCCTGGATCTAGTGCTGATCTGCTTGAGGGTGGGGCCAGTTCCTGATACAGTTGGCTGTGGTGTTCAGGGTGTCCCAAAGCTGGTGTTTGCCCATTGGTGAGAGGGTCTGGATCCCAATACGGCTGGGGTTCCAAGATGTCTTGGAACTGGTCTTGGCCTGCTATTGACCACAGCCAGGACCCAAGGAATCTCAAGGCTGATGCCCTCCCACTGGTAGGTGAAATCAGATCCTTGGGATAGTGCCAGCCCACTAGTGGGTGAAGCTGGGTCCTGGGGTCTTGGACTGTAGGATGCTGGGGTCCTGGAGTTTTTTGGCCCACTTGTTGGTGGGGCTGGGCCCCATGGGGTCCTGGGTCTGGTGCCTACCCACTGTGAGTGATGGTGGTCCTAGGAATAGTGTCGGCTCACTGGTGGACAGAGCCAGTTCCCAAGGTCCCTGGCTTCAGGGCCTTGGGGGTCCCAGGGCTAGTGCTAGTGCATTGGTGTGAGGGGCCTGGTCCTGGGACCTCTGGTCAACATTGCTGGGTCACAGGGCAGTTGTGGAATTAGGAGGTCTTTTAAGGAAGCAAACCAGCTTGTTTGGTGGGGCTGTGTCTCTGCCTAGCTAGTTGCTTCGACTGAGTTGTCCCAGTTCTGGTGCAGACAGGCTGATGGGAGGGGTTGGGGCTGGTACTGATTAGCTAGAGGGAAGATTCTAAAATGGGGCTTACCAGCACCAGTGTCCATGTGTTAGAACAAGTTCCCCACAAAAAATGCCACCATTGTCTGTGTCCCCAGCGTGAGCTCTAGTGGCCTCCTGCCTCTCTCGAAGGCTCTCCAAGATCAGTAGGTGGGTCTGTCCCAGGCTCCTGTGAAATTACTGCTTCTGCCCTGGGCCTAGAGCATGTGAGATTTTGTGTGCACCCTTTAAGAATGATTCCCTATTTCCCACAGTCCTCTGGCTCTCCCAAAAGTAAGCCCCACTAGCCTTCAAAGCCAAATGCTCTGCGGGCTTGTCCTCCCGGTGCAGAACCCCTGCACTGGGGAGCCCAGTGTGGGGCTCAGACCACTAGCTCCTTGGGGAGAACCTCTGCAACTGTAATTATCATGCCATTTGTGAGTAGCCCACCCAGGGGTGTGGGTCTTGACTATACTGGGTCTCTGCCCCTCCTACCCATCTGTTGTTGTTCCTTCTTTATAGCTTTAGTTGTAGAAGATGTTTTCTGCTAGCCTTCCAGTTTTTTCTCATCGTTTCTCTGTAAATAATTGTGATTTGGGTGTGCGTATAGGAGGACATGAGCTCAGGGTCCTCCTACTCCTACCATCTTGCTCACTCCTCTAGAATTTCTTGATTTGAATTCTGGCAATAGAATCTTCTACTCTATATATTTTATTAGAAGAATGTTATGAAACCGTATGCTTTTTAGAGGCTAATTGATTTTAATCCTTTAAAAATATCTGGTGTTTATATATTCTGGCTTATTGTGCAAAAATAGAAAATAATTTTGTGGAAGTGTGTTAATCCTTTTATTAGCTCATCCATATTTTTTCTTCATGTTTCTGAACTTGCCTTATTGTTAGTATTATGCAATAATCATAGTTTCAATATTGAAAATGAAAATTGTTGATGGAAATTTGTGCTGATTTCAAAACAGCACAAAGAAAAATTATTTTAATATATCTCATTTTAATAAACTTACTTCCTCTAGTCTCCAAACTTTTTCTTTGCAAAAGAGTATCTTTGTTGATTAGATCCATGGGATATATTGTGTATTAGAATTCTAGACGTCACTTGTTTGCAGGTTAACTTGTTTGCAGGTTAACTTGTTTCCAGCACACACATAAACCAGTATATAAACACAGAGAGAAGAAAAGAAAACTGATAAGTACATGTACTTACGCAAACTGGAATTTTTTTGCTTTGAATGTTGTAACGATTATTTAAACAGTTGCTGACATCAGTCCTGATATCCCACACTATACATCCAGTTGAAGCAATGATTTCTGCAAAATAGAGATGAAAGGAAATTTTATCCTGTTTTGCTTAGAAATTTCATAATAACTGACTATTTCCATGATTCAAGGGTATAGCTCTGAAATTAGCTTTATACTTCATTATGGTTTAAATATCATTAAGGAATAGTGATTTTAAAAAAGTAGTACCATAAGCAGGTAATATCAGAAAACTATGTGGCTTATTCTTTGTGTGTGTGTGTGCATGTGTTAGTTTCTGCTTGATAACAAAGTGAATTGGCTATACATATACCTATATTCCCATATGTCCTCCCTCTTGCATCTCCCTCCCACTCTCTCTATCCCACCCCTTTAGGTGGACACAAAGCACCAAGCTGATCTCCCTGTGCTATGCAGCTGCTTCCCACTAGCTATCTATTTTACATTTGGTAGTATATGTATGTTCATTCCACTCTCTCACTTTGTCCCATCTTACCCTTCTCCCTCCCCGTGTCCTCAAGTCCATTCTCTACGTCTGCGTCTTTATTCCTGTCCTGCCCTTAGGTTCTTCAGACCTTTTTTTCTTTTAAGATTCCATATAGATATGTTAGCATACAGTATTTGTTTTTCTCTTTCTGACTTAACTCGTATGACAGACTCTAGGTCCATCCACCGCACTACAAATAACTCAATTTCATTTCTTTTTATGTCTGAGTAATATCCCATTGTATATATGTGCCACATCTTCTTTATCCATTCATCCGTTTTTGGACACTTAGGTTGCTTCCATGTCCTGGCTATTGTAAATAGAGCTGCAATGAACATTGTGGTACATGACTCTTTTTGAAGTATGGTTTTCTCAGGGTTGGTGGGAATGTAAACTGATACAGCCACTATGGAGAACAGTATGGAAGTGCCTTAAAAAACTAAAAATAGAACTACCATACGACCCAGCAATCCCACTATGTGGCTTATACTTTAGGAGTGACATTTGATTTTCAAACCAAATGATTCAGGGCATTCTGTCACATGGCATGACAACTAGCTTTTGAAAATATATAGAAAGAACCTACATCAATCCAGTTTTTATCTATTTGGAATAAGTATTACATTTGCTCTGTGCACACATCACTCTTAATTTACCGTAGGATTGAGTTTTAAGCAACTGAAATTCAAATCTGCTAATGTATTTCATATTGTACATTTAAATTTATTGTTTGTGTTATTGGGGCAGGCACAATGGCAAGACTATCTGAGGAAGAAAGAAAAAAATATCTATTTCCATTTGATACAAAAAGGCAAACTAGCTGAGACATGACCTAAAATTAGTGGTGATGTCTTGAATTAGTATAATTTACAAGCTTTAACTCTGCTCTTTCATTCCCAGACTGAAGTTAGTAGACAGACAAGGTTTTATTGTCATGCTCATGGGTCAAAGATGAGCAAAGCTGGGAATGGATCACCCTGCATTCTGCAGAAAAGGAGAGACTGTTTTTAAAGAACTTTACAACAAAGCAAGGGAATGAGTGCAAATGATAAACTAATTACATCACTACTAGGTATAGGCAGAAGATTATCAAGTTCAATATGCCTAAATAGATGATAGATGATAGATAATCTTTTAAATTACATGAATTAATATTAAATGTTAAATATTTTAATGACACATCCACATTCAAAATAGGATAGAAACATGGCATAATTGTAAATCTTAGAACCATACAATCTAAAAACCAAGGTTTTTAAAAACAAACAAAAGAAACACCAGAAAAGTCAGGGATAATTTAATTCCTGCTACAGTGTCTACCAAGGCATTAATTAGTTTATATTTGAACACCTCTAATAACAGAAAATACATTATTGTTCAAAGTGTTTACTTCCATTTCTGTGTTGGTTCCAAGCAGCAGTAAGTTCTTTATTACGTTGAATTGAAATTCAACTCCATGGAAGGATTTTAAAAATCATGGGTTAAAATAGGAAACTTGCAATATTGTGTTTAGAATTGCTCCAGTGAATGATTGAGATTCTAACCATCATTAGGAATATGAAGAAGCTTTGGGGCATGAGTTTGAGGCAAACAGAACTCTTACTTTAATTTCACTGGTATGCCGCAGTAAATGTGTCTCAATTTTTCAATCGTGATTTTTGTATTTACTGTAAACTTGCAGTTGTCTAATTTATCCTCCTTTGCTAACTGAAATTGAGTTCTGACATGATGATCCAGGTCACTTTCATGACTTTCATCCCATTAGGATAGGTGCCAAAGATTACTGAGCAACGGTTAGACAGTTTTGGATCTGTTTTATCACGACTAAGGAGCAAACTCTGAAAAACGGAGAAACTCGTACATTAAAATGTCCTAAAGCCTAGTTTGACTGTGAAAGTAAATTTTAAAATTCCAACAAACTACGAGTTTATTTAAATTTTCTTTTACTATAAATCAAAATATTTTTCCTAGAAAAAAAATCTTGCAATATTAGTGAAGAGTGTTGGTTTTGAGCCTTTTCCACATAATATCACAGGATATAAAATAGCTTCATTCATTTATTTTTACAGTCAGGAAATTTTCACTTAAAGTAAATGATAGAAAAATAAAGAAAAATTATAAGAATGTTATTGAAAACACTCCTTGTGGTTTTGAGAAAAAAAGTATGTGTCTGACCAGTCTGACTAGAGTATATATTTTTGGAGTTAAATAGACATGCATACGCATGTGTGCACGTACACACACACACACACACACACACACACACACACACACACACCTCCCAAAATAAGAAACAACCCAAAGGGAATAATGCATTCTATGAGAAGTATCTCAAAAACTAGCAGCCCACATGAAAGGAAGATTTTTAACTACTTTGTTTCTCTATGGTTCTCCTAGAGTAGTGACCCAGTTTTACTCTCAGACTAGGTTAAGTGGATTCATTTGCCAAGGAGTGGGTGCTGTATAAAGCCTTGATAGCCCCCTTTACCTACTGCTTCAACTTTTTTACCCTCTAAATGTATTCTGTCACTTTGTTCATAGATATACAAAATTAGTATTAGTAGCCTTCTTGATGATACTGGAGCAATTCCCAAGAAAGCATAGAGGGTAAATCAAATCCCTGGGAGTTCTAAACAGTTTGGAAGGACTGTCTCCCAGAGATTCAAACAGTTCTCCCAATTACCCTTTTCCTCACTTGAGTGTCCCTCTTCTAGAAGACAGAATTATCAAACAGTTAATCAGAGATTACCCTAAATATGCTTGTTACACACAGATTGTTAATATAATTGACAAATATAATTAAGCGCACAAGGCTGACGTCTGTAGTCACTGTTCCATTGAATCCCAGAGCCATCATAATCCAAGGAAACATTTTGATAGAGTAGACTGGTGGTAATGGAGTATCCTTGGGGTCTGGAGCCAAGCATGTCCAGCCATCAGGGCTAGAAAGGCCCTATCAGAAAATATGCTGATGATAATTGGGTTTTTTCGATCATTTTCTTTGTAGTTTCATCAATTAGTTTCCAGATTTTCACAGAATCATGTATCTGTCTCTTAAGCAATCAACTAAGATATTAGTTTAAAAAAAATCATCTCTGACTTGTGCAGTTTAATAATTTAGAGTAATAAGTGTCTTAATCCAGAAATATTTTTTAAAGCGAGGGGGAAAAGTTGTTTTAATCTAGCTGTATAACGTTGAGAGCTGCATTATATAATTAATAGAAACAAGCAAATGATTGCCAGATCTTAAGGAAAGATTCTGACGGTTATTTTGGATCTACTGAGGGCAATGATGAAATACATAAATCATAAAAAACAATTTGCTAAATTTAAACATAGCTCATCATGAGTCTTCCTGCATATAATACTTTGCTTTCAGTCTTTGTATTAACACTTTTTATTTGAATAATGCAATCAGTCCTTTTACCTTTTTGTCAGATGACATACAATTGTAACAAATGTACACTGTCTTAAATATCTGCTGGTGCTGCACCTATTTGGAAGCTGAACAATTGCTTAGCAAAGTCAATGTAAAAGAAAAACCTTACAATGCCTCTCTGAGTACTTTTTCTGGGTAATAAAACATACATTGTTAGCAAAATTCTAGGTAATTGCTGAAGATAAACACAGCTCATAAACCAGGAACACCACTAATTCTTTATGTGCCTAACTAAAGTGCCACTTTTCATTCCACAGACACCCTATTTTTGGCCATCAAATTGTTGGGAGCCAGAAAACACAGACTATGGTCAGTGCAATATCTCCTCATTTTATTATTGACAACTAGTGTGTATGGATGAACCCATGCTTGCATTTTATTATTTGTCACTGAGAAAAGAAAACCACAGTGTTCAGTATGGGACTAATATTTCTAACATTGAATTTATGAACGACCTTCTTTGGAAAGTCACCAAACCTGGTGGCAGCTTATTCCATATTATAGTGCCCCCTGTGACTATTAAAAAAATACTTTCTTCTGACTAGATGAAAGAGCTATAAAAAAGCTTAAAGGGGTTTTTTTTTTTTTCTGTACCACCTTGGTCTACTAGAAAGAGTAACAAAGGGGCTCAGAGAGCCAGAGTTTTAGTTCACCTCTCCTATTTAGCTATGATTTGTGGTAAATCCCTTGCCTTTCCCAGACTCCATTTTTCTCACTATTATTTGAGGCATCCTATGAGTCTATAAGCAGAAGGTTTTGTTAAACATGAAAGGCCAAATGCAAGCAAAAGAAAAGATACAATAGGAAATTTAATGAGTGAATCAACTTCAGTCAACTTAGAATGAACTCAGTTCAACAACCATGATTTTAGTTAAGCTCTTCAAGGAAATAGACTCCTAATAAGTGCTCATTTTCTTACATCTTCCTGAAGCTACAGTTTTCAAAAATAATATTGTATGTATGGTTTTTAAATGTCATTTCTACAAGTATTCATTGAGGATTTGTTCCAATGCAAAGTGTTATAGTAGGTGCTAGGATAACAAGGAGACTCTGACTTTATCTACACTGTTGAGTAACTCATAGGCTAGACGAGAAAAGGGAATTATACAGAAGGAATTGCTGAAGTGCTGAGGGAATATAATAGTGGTATGTGTAAAATATATGAAAGTTTAAAAGAATAAGAGAGTGACTTTGAGGGTTTCCAGAGTGATTTCACAAAAGAACTGAGGGCATCTGGGTTGGATTTTAAAGGAGGGGAGATTTTTCAGGAAACAAGGCAGAGAAGGCATTTGAGGCAGAGTGCCAGCATGTTCAAAGACAGATACTTCACAGCAATCTGGCTTTTGTTGGCTCCTGGAGAGATGTTTTGTAAGAAAACCATAGGAAAGCCCATGGAGTCATCCCTCATTTTTGTCATTTCAGAAAGTTGAATGTCATAGTTCATCCAAGGGTGGTCAGGTGCCAACCAAAGATTCAAACTAACATAATTTATGGAAGGCAATCTGAAAACCAGAATACTGAACCATTAATAGAGAAAATAGATGATTCCTTTCCAGTAGTGGAAATGTTGATTTTTTTTTTTCATCCAGGGTACACATTATTCAAAACTGACGCACTTGGAGAAAGAAGTTAATTAAAAAACAGAAACAAAACAACAAAAAAAACTGCCGATTTGTGGATCTGAGTTGGAGAACTTTGTGATGTATTTTGTCCAACCTGGGATGATACCTGGGAATTATTTCACCAAAGACTATGAAGTTCTAGTGGAGAAAATACCTGCACACTTGAGAAGGAGCTCATGGAGAAAAACTCAGGTGTTGGAGGCAGACAGACCTGACCACAGATACTGCCACAACGATGTACCACATACTAACTGTGTGACTTGGGCAAGCATGGAACATCTCTAGCCTCAGTCTGCTCACTTTTCAAGCACAAATAATAATATTGACTTTCTAAAGTTGTTGAAATAACCCAAATTAATATGCCTAAAAAAACTGGTATTGCTCCTGTCATAATAAATCAAAATTGTTTTCAGTCATCATCATTATTGCCTGACAGATAAACTGTCTCTGTTCCTTACAGAAAAGCAAATTCTTATTCTTAATGTTTTCTCAGTCTATATTTTGTGTTTTTCGTAAATATGTTAGTGTTCCCAATTGCAGTTCATGTTTCAGCACTTCACAGTAGATTAATGTTTCTGTGGTAAGGCCAAGGAACTGGCATGGCTTACACAGAAAATCATTTACAGAACATCCCTCAAAGTCAGTCATCTCAAAATTTAATGTCATTCAGTTTAACATTAGCTCTTATTTGTGTCCATTTCAAAGGGAATCGTCTTCTAAACTTTCTCTCGAAACCTGGAGAGCCTGCAATTTTTAACTAAAAATAAGCATAGTCTTTATTATTCTGTTTGTTTCCCCCCCCAAATAAACATATACCTGTTTATGTCTCATTTGCTTGGATTATATACAAGTGAAGAATAAAATAATTATTCAATAAAAAGTTATAGAAAAAATGAGAGGAAGTGAAATGATAATGATCTCAGACACTGTTCCACTCCTACAGGCAATGATGCTTTGTCTTCTATGATTTTTCTTTTTAGGTACAAGTATAGAAGCAATTCAAATTATCCAACTTCGTATTTTCTACCACCATTTACTTAAAGACCATTTATAAAGTATGAACACTTGCTTATAAAGTGTTGATACTGTGATATAGGTGGGTGTGAGGCCCAATAGAAATAATAGTGATTACTTAGGCTGTTTATTCTGAGACAGCTTGGGGCAGACAGGAGTTTATTGCTTAAAGCAGGTTTAAAGAATGGTTTCTTATATTCTATTAGTATCTAATGTCTATTTCCATCACCAATTCAAACTTACTAGGAAGCTTCTGCAGAACATAAACTTCTTAGGTCAGTTTATGTGGAGAAACACTTTTCCATGGTTACCTTGGTTTTGTAGAAAAATAGAATATGTTGATCATGTTTAATGACTAAGACAAGGCAATATGGACTAAAGAGCTATAAAAAAACACAGTAGTTTGAAAATCAAGTTGTGTGAGATTTCTGATATTTTTTCACCCAAGTACAAGGAAATATTCCAATCCAAGCCAATTAAAATGGAGTCCGGAATGGACTTCCCAGGTGTGTTTGCATAAGAATCATCTAGTATAAAAGGATTGCAATGAGGGCTGGAGGCCAAGACACGAGAAAGTTTAAAAGGACTGTGATAAGAAGTAGAGACAGTAGTGGTGGTAGCAAACTAAAACAGAAGCGAGAGACAGGAAGTTCACTGGTATCTCTACGCACACACATTGCATACTGAATTTCCTACAGATGATCACACATTGACCAATATCTTTCGTCTGGCTCCTTTTGAGGGTTAAATCTCCAATGTTCATATAGGACTTGAACCCCAAGAAATCAAAATTTCCAATAAAGACAGGAGCTGACTCTATGCTTGTATGACTCACGTCACTCACTTCACCCAAATCCTAGCTCTGTTGGAGCATATTTTTATACTTTATATTTTGTTAATTGTAGATTTTTTTGCAGTTTTATTTTTTCATATATTACATTAAAGTATTATTTGTCTTGATTAGTGTTTTTTGGCACACCCTTTACTTTCTCCTCCTAGGCAAGTGCCACACTCATCTCATCCTAGGGCCAACTGAGACCAACATATAACAATTGCAGAAAGGCAGAGGTGTTCTCAACATAAGGACCTTTTAACAATGAAAATTGTCCGGAACTTCCATTATCTTGTTGGATGATGGTTGTGCCTCAGAAAACATTCAACCAAAGGCCTGTATTTTCTCCACGATGTTGTGAGGTCTTTCAGGCCTAGGGAGAGAGACTCCACTTACTGACCCTAAGAACTAGACATCACTATGTTCCTGCTGTGAAAACCGTGCTGAAATAATGTTAGAGTTCTGGTTGGCCAATCATAGCAATTGTGTGCTGACATAAAATAATCACAGCAGCTTTGAGATAAATAGTAATTTTTTCCTTCAGGAACAGATTTTAAGTTGGTTAGTTAACATTGGTATAAAGATTGCCCTAACCAAATACTGCATTTTGGGGTTGGATGACAAGGAATTTATGATTAATTTGAGAGATTGAATACACAATAAATCAGTGAACTTTCAAATAAATGCATGAGGAAAATCAAATTAATAGCATATATAACTTCATGTCTGTGTCTTAAATCTTAGTTGACAAAATACCAATGCCTTAAATCTTTGTATATTAATAATTCCATGATATATAATATTGAAAAACTTAGAATACAAGATTCGGTGGAAAATAGAACCTCACTTTTCTAAAAATTGTTTGTTTCTTGACCTAAGACACTGAAATGCTTTCCAAAATATTCATCCCGTTAATAAAATTGTGAGGTGTAGTGCGGTTCCTACTTCATTCTCTTTGGCATTTAGTTTTAAGTTGTTTGTTTCATAAGACCTTTAATAGAGCCTCTACAGTTCTATGTAATAGTCCTACATAGAACACCTAAAACCTTTGCCGTTCGCTTCTGATGACTCTGTCCCTGCTATGTCTATTTCTGAAGTACGTGTTAGTAGTTCCTAAAACCATGTTTTAGAGAAGAATTTTTAAAATTTCTATTTTTGGTACAGTTTTAAGTATACAAAAAATTGAACAGAAAGTAGAATTCCTCTAAACCACCTCAATACCACCCACACTTTCCTCTTATTAATATGTCACATTAGTGTAGTAAATTTGCTACAATTGATGATCCAATATTGAAACATTATTAACTAAAGTTCATAGTTTACATGAGAGTTCACTCTTGTGGGCTGGGCTTCCCTTGCATACACCCTCAGTGGCAGTTGCACCAGACTCCAGCCCCTTCAGTCTGTTTCCATTAATCCCATACCAGTCTTCTCCCTGGGTTTGAGCGCCAAAGCCCAGATTCAGCACCCAGCCCATGCCCACACCAGCAGACACTCATCTCAGCCTGTGGAGTGCAGAGCAGTGGCACTGACCATCTGTGCAGGTCTCTCTATGTTCTACCTGCTGCAAACCGGTTACTGCAATCTCCTCCAAGGCTATGAAGCTCCCCCTTCTGTCCTGATTTCCCTGCCAGTGAGGGGAATTCCCAGGTTGCTTCCTCCCAGGGGCACAGGTCCTGTCCAATTTCCTTTCTCATTTTCTTTTTTTTTCTTTTTTCTTTTGTCCTACCCAGTTACATGGAGATTTCCTTGCCCTTTCAGAAGTCTGAGTTCTTCTGACAGAGTTCACATACTCTGTGAGAATCGTTCCACCTGTGGATGTATTTTTGATGTATTTGTGGGAGGAAGTGAGCTTCACTCCTCCACCAAGTGAGCCTACTCCTCCACCATCTTGATTGCTTCTCCCCCACAATTAGGTTTTTTTGTTTTGTTTTTTGCGGTACGCAGGCCTCTCACTGTTGTGGCCTCTCCCGCTGCGGAGCACAGGCTCCGGACGCGCAGGCTCAGCGGCCATGGCTCACGGGCCCAGCCGCTCCCCTGCATGTGGGATCTTCCTGACCGGGTCACGAACCCGTGTCCCCTGAATCAGCAGGCAGAGTCTCAACCACTGCGCCACCAGGGAAGCCCCTCACAATTAGTTTTTGATAGCATATTTTATATCTAATTGTTTTGTGTACCCTTTAACTGCTTATTGCTGAGGTGGATGATTTCATTACTTTTGTCTTTTAACCTCCCTACTAGCTTTGTTTGTGGATGATTTCATACCTTTAATCTATGTTTGCTTTTTCATGTGAGCTTTTTCATGTGAGCTTTTTCACGCCATATTTTGTTTGTTTCTAGTTCTGGCCTTTTCTTTTTTGCCTAGAGAAGTTCCTTTGAGATTGCTGTAAAGCTGGTTTTGTGGTGCTGAATTATTTAGCCTCTGCTTGTTTGTAAAGCTTTTGATTTTTCCATCAAATCTGAATGAGAACTATGTTGAGTAGAGTATTTTGGTTGTAAATTTTTCCTTTCATCACTTTATCATGCCACTCCCTTCTGGCCTGCAGAGTTTCTGCTGAAAATCACCTGACAGCCTTATGGGCGTTCCTTTTTATGTTATTTGCTGCTTTCCCCTTGCTGCTTTTAATATTCTCTATCTTTAAATTTTGTCATTTTGATTACAATGTGTTTTGGTGTGCTCCTCTTTGGGTCAATCCTGTATGGGACTCTCTGGGCTTCCTGGGACTTGGGTGACTGTCTCGTTTCCCAAGTTAGGGAGGTTTTCAGCTATTATTCTTCAAATATTTTCTAGGTCCCTTTCTCTCTCTCATCTCCTTCTGGGACCCCTATAATGTGAGTATTAGTGCAACTGATGTTGTCCCAGAGGTCTCTTAAACGGTCCTCATTTCTTTTAATCCTTTTTTCTTTTTTCTGTAGCAGCTGTGATTTCCACTACCCTGTCTTCCAGCTCACTGATCCCTTCTTCTGAATCATTTAGTCTACTATTGATTCTTTCTAGTGTATTCTTCATCTCTGGTTGTTCTTTAAATTTTCTCTTTGTTAAAAACTTGTAACTTCTCATTCTGTGCATCCATTATTTTCCTGAGTTTTGTGCATCCATTATTTTCCTGAGTTTTTGGATCATCTTTAAGATCATTATTCTGAGCCCTTTCTCGAGTAGACTGCATATCTTCACTCCGCTTAGATTTCTTCTGGGTTTTTATCTTGATAAATCTTCTCTAATAAAGGCATTTGATCCCATACAGTAACGAATTCATACTCTTATTTTATAACATAGTCTTCATTATTAACATAGTCAGAAAATTAATTTAAAAATAATTTGTATAATATATTCTCCTAGTTAGTTTTCTTTTGAGATTTAATTTATCTTGCTTTTAATGTTTGAGTTGCTGTAGAGTCATAAATTTAAAAAAATAAAATTACCTTAATTACTGTTATTTCTTACCTTTTCATTCTCTAAGTGCATTCCTAATGACTAAATAGTTAAATGATTCTTAGATTTTATAGTACTGTATTAATATAAAATTTAAAGTACTTCCAAGGAATTATTTTGGAAATTATGTTTTTAAAAAAGATTATCTCTTTTTTCAGAGTGAAATTAAGATAATTTCAGTTTGTTTTTAAAAGGTCCAAAAATTATTGAGGTTTTAAATATATGTCCATTCAGCATAAATATAATTACAAAATATAGTTGCATCTTTGGGTAGGTGTAAGAAGAACTGACTGACACAGCATACTTCCCAGAAATTTTCCCATATTGCTCCCCCTCCCCCTGAATGGAATGAAAAACAAACATAGCAAATCTAGACTAGAATGTATCATTAGAACAGTGAAAATTAGAGAGTGATGCCACACATCACTCACTTGAAAGATGTATCTCTTTTCTGGAATCAATGGAATTTAGTCAAGACAGGAAGATGCTGATATCATTTCTTTTCTCAAGAAATTAGGGCTGCTTTACAGAATGAAATTGAGTGAAATTCTGACCAACCCATTAATGATTTCCAATACCTATACATGAGAGCTAGAGATGTAAGTCTTGGATGGCAGAGAAAGACTTGCTCCATCTTGGATCAAGGTTTCTTAGGCATAAACACAGCATTGGAAAAGACAGCATTGCCTGATGTTTTGTCCCTTACCTAGATTTCATAAAGCATCTCAGGTTCTCTCAGACATTTGGGAAGTAAGCTTAAGAGTAGATGGGAGAGACTGAGAGAAGAGCAATGAAGTACCTTGAAGGGTAGCTGCTGCTGGCCAACAGCTACCACAGGAACCCAGGATTATCAACATCTTTTCCAGCTCACCTTCATCAGTGTAGTGGCCTCACTCCAAAATGAGTGAGCAAATACCAAAAGAAACCAGAAATAAGAAGGGTCACCATAACGGGTGATATATCGCCTTTTCTGGGTAAACATACATCCCATCAAATCTAGATTTTTTTTAAAGTTGTGCAAAAACAAAACTTCCTTTCTTTAATTATCCAAGACAATAGCTTTCTCTTCCTGGCCTCCAGGATTCAATAACTGTGATTAAAAATAGTTTACAAATGGAATGTGAATACTGTAAGTAATTTTTAAAAACTATAACAGAGTGTACGATAAATTCTGTCACTAAAAGAATTAGAAAGATAGGAGGAAGTGAAGATACATTAATTTATTCATCATTTATGAAGGTAAGGATCAGACAGTGTTTAATTTCTGAGGTTAACTTTCAAGAAATATGTATTTAAGCATTTATTTAAATATATGAGTGCCACTAAAGGAACAGTAACAAGTTTACTTGTTACTAATTATACTAATTATACTAATTAACTAATTATACTAATAATTACTTCTAAATTATTAAAGTAGGAGTTAGAGAACACTCTATGTAACAAAAGGCAGAGAATTTCAATCAGAGAGAGAGAGAGGGAGATGATGACATAAGAAAAGGAATAACAAACATTAACTTACACAAATGAATATATTTGTCTATTAAAAGAACAAGTAGGGGCTTCCCTGGTGGCACAGTGGTTGAGAGTCTGCCTGCGGATGCAGGGGACATGGGTTCGTGCCCTGGTCCGGGAAGATCCCACATGCCGCGGAGCGGCTGGGCCCGTGAGCCATGGCCGCTGAGCCTGCACGTCCAGAGCCTGTGCTCTGCAACAGGAGAGGCCATAACAGTGAGAGGCCCGCCTACCGCAAAATAAATAAACAAATAAATTAAAAAAAAAAAAGAACAAGTATCTTTATGTTAGGTAATGAATAAAATCCAACAATATCTTTCTACAAGGAAGACAAGTGAAACAAACTGACTCTTTCAGTTAGCATAAATCGTGAAAATAACAGTGGAAAATGAAATTAGCGGTTGCATATACACCAGATGAAAAATAGTTCAAGGTACAAAGTATTAAATGGAGACAAATCAGTGAAGAAAACAATCCATAAAAATTTTTATATTAAAATCTATGATATGAAAACTGTTGGAAGTATAAGAAAACACATAGAGAAACATGATGAAAGTGTTGTCCTTAACATAACTCTTTCAAGCCAGAATGGCAAAAATTCAAGTCTGGCATTTAGGAGAAGATATTAGCATATTGCTGAAAAAGTACAATGAGTAGAAATTTGGCCGTGTCTTATAAAATTCAAAATGTGCCTGTCCCTCAAACCCCTGATACCAATTCCAGGAGTATATGCTATAAAAATTCACTGGATAATTATTTATAATAGCTTTATTTTTTTAAGATTTTTTTTTATGATGTGGAACAATTTTCAAGTCTTTATTGAATTTGTTACTATATTGCTTCTGTTTTATGTTTTGTTTATTTGGCCGCGAGGCATGTAGGATCTTAGATCCCCAATCAGGGATTGAAACCTCACCTGCTGCATTGGAAGGTAAAGTCTTAACCACTAGACCACCAGGGAAGTTCCCTGTAATAGCTTTAGAAAAAAGAAAGAAAAAAACTCGAAAACATCTAAGTATTTAAATATACGGATATGGCTAAATAATATGTGATACAGTCATAGGATAGACTACAGCAGTCAAGAGAAATAAGCTATATCTATAGAAAACAGCCTGAGTTAATCTCAATGATGTTATGCTGAGTTAAAAAAAAGCAGGTTTCTGAACGTGTACTGCAGATGCCATATGTCTGTATCACTATTAAATTTCTCTCCAAAAGCCTGGGGTGGGAGAGAAATATATATATATATAATATATATATACATATATATGTATAAATATAATTATTAGTTTTTGTCTATATATCTATATATATCTATATATCTATATCTATCTATCTATCTATCTATCTATATATATATATGGGTCATAGGTCTAATAAATAAAAATTCAAATCCCCCAATAGAAAAACTAGCAAAGTCATGAATAGCTAACTCACAAAAGGAAAAAGTACTCAAATAGTCAGTAAACATTCATTGATGTTTTCACTCAACAAATCTGTTTTGAACATCTACTATGTGCCAAGTACTATTGTAGGCAGGGGGATACTTGGGAAAACAAAAAGCAAAAATCTCTGTCCTCTTGGAGCTGACATTCTAGTGAGGGCAGTAGGGGGTAAAATTAAGCTAATAAGCAAACTACATAAATGAATACATAAATTGTATATTAGGAGGTAAAATGTTGAGCGGAGGAAGGCAATTGGAAAGAGGCTAGTAAGGGGTGGGGAGGGGAGATGTTGCTGAGAGAATACCAGTTCAGCCCTGAGGGCAGAGCCCAAGCTTTCCAGAAATAGGTAAAGGAGCAAAGGCCAGAAGCAGAACGTCTGTTATGCAGCTCAAGCACAGCTAGAGAGCAGCAGAGGACAACTTAATGGAGAAGAAAGGACTTTGGCTTTTAGAGTGAGATGAGATGAGAAGCAGTTGGAAAAATGGAGAGTTTCAACACAGTGGCAATCTGATTAATTTTAACAGAATAATTCTGATTGCTTTGCTGAAAATAGACTATCCAGAGTTGGAGAGGGTGTGAGTCACACTCATGTCTAAACTTTACAGAATTTGTTATTAAGGATCAAAATGCTTGAAAGGTGCTTAGTTCCTAATCAGCAATAACATTTTCAGAAATAAATGATTTCTAAAAAGTAAAACACATGCATGTATACATACATGCAGAAATATTAGTATATAATAGCAAAAGTATGGATATAACCGAAGTGCCCAGCCATAAGAGATCATTTAAATAAATTATAGTACATCTTGGGACTTCCCTGGTGGTGCAGTGGTTAAGACTTCGCCTTTCAGTGCAGAGAGTGTGGGTTCGATCCCTGGTTGGGGAGCTAAGATCCCACATGCCTCAAGGCCAACTAACCAAAACATAAAACAGAAGCATTATTGTAACAAATTCAATAAAGACTTTAAAAATGGTCCACATCAAAACAATCTTTAAAAAATTATAGTACCTCTCAACACAGGACTGTCATGAAATAATTTTTTAAATATAAAGAGCAATACTTATGAAAATTTAGCCACAATATATTAAAGAAAAAAGTTTCTAAGAGAGCATTTGTAGTACAGTTTGAATACATTGTAAATAAATATATGCAGATAGATTTTTATATAAATATATATATTCATGTGTATATTAGTGGATGTATATAGAAGGAGAAAACCCAGACTATATACCAAAATAGTGGCAGTGAGATTATACTTGACAATGATTTTTTACTTTTTTATATTTTTTCTACGTTGTCTGAACTTTTACAATGAGGGATTATGGATTTTAAATTTTAAACTACCTCAACTTTGAGATAAAACAATTTTCACACACTTTGAATGGCAATATAATATCTCATTGAACAAATATGCGTGCTTTCTTTGCCTATTCACCATTGTCATTCCTGTATCCACATCGTGGATGCTTAAGTCTCTGTGCCTCTTGTGTTATTTTCTTGGGTTATAGTCTCAGAAGAGCAAGTACTAGAACAATGGCCATGAATGTTTTAAGGCTTTATAACTCATTGTCAAAACCCTTTCCAAGGGCTTCCCTGGTGGCGCAGTGGTTGAGAGTCCGCCTGCCGATGCAGGGGACACGGGTTCGTGCCCCGGTCCGGGAGGATCCCACACGCTGCGGAGCGGCTGGGCAGGACCGCTGAGCCTGCGCGTCTGGAGCCTGTGCTCCTCAACGGGAGAGGCCACAACAGTGAGAGGCCCGCGTACCGCAAAAAAAAAAAGAAAGAAAAAAGAGTAGACATGAATGCACCATGGAACACTGACACACAGAGTACCATAGTAGTTGCCATCAACTCACACTGAGGTTATTTAAGGCTAAGACATTGACTTGAGGCTCACTTCGTGGCTTTAGGTGCTGGGAGTCATTGCTCCCACCAGCCCAAGTGGGAGGAGTGGGTGAGGAGTGCCTCCACTTCAGGCCCAGAGACAGAGAGTTCAATGGGCTTCTGAGAGTACTTGACAGCAGTCACTTACCCCGGGGGATACACTGGACCATGAACTTCCAGGCCTCAGAATTACAAAGGGCAAGAGACAGACCATCTAGCTATGGATGGGGCATTGAAAGGGAGGTGGCTATGTTCTATGGCTTACTTTCAGGGCAAAGAGTGCATGAATGTTTCTAAGCCATGTGTGAGATGTAGTCCTGTCTTAGAAGGCACCCTGGAGGGACAAACAGCATTGCAAAGAGAAGCTAAAGGTACAAATCAAGGGCTATGGCATTTGCCAGCCCCAGCAAAAGGGTGCTGCAGGTGAGAGATCCCCAAAGGAGATCTCGCAGAGGAGAGATTCTCCAAAGCATCCACAAATGTACCTGAGAAATACAGTAAACTTTAAATCTCTGCCAAGTCCAGAGAATGGCAACACTAGATCATCACGGTGGTACCAGTAGGGTAAGAATGTCAGCACTCACCTTTCCACTCTTTCCTTGCTGTACTCCAATCCCAGAAGACGAGAAGCCTTGGTTACAATACTTTGAGGCGGACACAGAAAAACAAGGTGGAGAAAGAAGGCACTCACACTTATTTCACAGAAGCTGGGGGAAAGGGGAAGCCTTCAAGACCTTAAACCAAGCTTGGAGTTTCGACTGTTACTTGGATGCACATTCTTATTAATAAACTGGGACTTTTTGAATTACCCAAGTGTGACAAACAAGACTGTGAAACTTGCCTGAATTTTTATTATTATACCACAAAGTAAACTTTAAAAGATAAAAAAGAGTTGAATTATGACACTATGTGTTACATTTGTATTACTTTGGTTGAAAGTTGGATATTTTTCCAATATTTACTTGGCAATTATATTTCTAGTCTTTATGAATTATATTTATGTCCTGTCCATATTTAGATATTAGGATCTCAGTGATTTTCTCACTGACCTCTATGATACAATTCTGTACCCTTTTGTCATGAGTATCAGTGTTTGCTCAACAGGCTACTCTACATTTAGAGCTTTATGAAATTAAATGGAAAGACTAATGCCAGATTTTACTTTCTATTCAATTAGACATGTGATCCAAAAATTTCGACTTTTCCATCTAAATTCTGAGTTGTATTTAAGCCAAATTCTATGCCTTTACTACACAACTATTTTAGCCAGAGTAACACTTCAAGGTTTCTCAAACTTTCTTCCACTTAGTGGCAGAGCTTCCTATTAAACTACTTGTTTGTTGACCCTTTAAGTCCTCAAAATTATCTCATTATAGTCGCCCAGAAAACTACTGCAAAGAGCTATATTTACATTTTAAATTGAAGTTAAACACTTGATAATGGGAAACATCTTAAATAGAACTGCCAAAATGGGTTTTTTCATTGTATTTTCAATAATTTGGAAGTACAGAAAAAAATACAAGCATTATACTAAAAACTATTCATACTTTGTACCAGGGCCTAGGTCCATACACAACATCATAGGGCAGTTTTAGTGCCTAAATAATTAGAGATCAGTACAAAAAGAATTGAACTGAGCCATAGATTTGACTATGCCCAAGTACTCCCATTTTTTCAATCTTTGATAAATTGAATTAATTTGAAACTCTTTTTCATCTGCTTGATCCTCCTTCCTCATCCATATCAGCCCAATGCTGATACTCTCTGCTGATAAAGAATAAAATATCATCTGTTCCTGTCATCATGCTGTACTGTGTCTAGACTAGATTGGTGAGGTTTGGGCCATTCCAGTCATGACCATATTTGGGGTATTTTCAACAGAATTTCAGAGTGTTCCCTACTCTGCTA
The DNA here is from genome assembly GCF_964374135.1 of Grampus griseus. Classification (NCBI taxonomy): domain Eukaryota; kingdom Metazoa; phylum Chordata; class Mammalia; order Artiodactyla; family Delphinidae; genus Grampus; species Grampus griseus. The sequence continues at coordinate 25,656,975 of NC_139002.1, read as the reverse complement.
ATACAACCTTCATCTTTTCTCTTCTTTCCCTTTACCAAAGAGTCTAGTAGAAATTACTTGAATTAATTCAACTTCTCAATAGCTTCTTCTGAAAATATCTTGTACATTCATTTATTAATTCATTCATTCATTCAACAAATACATATGAAACATCTACTCTATAACTGGCACTGCCTGTCCATACCTTCATTTGGTTTCCTAGACAATTAAAGAAAATTGCATTTACCTATAATAAAGGATGCATAAATTCTTAGTGAACATTCATCTTAAAAATATCACTCTGCTCCTGCTTTATTAGTTTACCTAATGAGGTTAGAAATATGTTTCCCAAAAGGGGTCTCATTTTGAAAAGAACAAAGTGTTATCTTTTCAAAGAACCATGTTTTACTTTCATAGATGTTTTTTATTGTTTTCTTAGTCTGTATTTAATTTGTTACTGCTCTCATCTTTATGTTTTCTTTCTTCTACTAACTGGTTTTTTTAGTTCTTCTTTCTCTAGTTGATTTAGGTGTAGGTTGTTTATTTAAGATTTCCCTTGTTTCCTGAGGTAAGATTGTATTGCTATAAACTTCCCTTTTAGAACTGCTTTTGCTGCAACCCATAGGTTTTGGATCGTCATGTTTTCCTTGTCATTTGTCTCTAGGTATTTTTTAATTTTTCTCTTTGATTTCTTCAGTGATCCATTGTTTAGTGACATAATATTTCACCCCTACGTGTTTGTGTTTTTTACTTTGTGGTTGATTTCTAATGTCATAGCAATGTGGTCAGAAAAGATATTTGATATGATTTCAACTTTCTTAAATTTATAGAGGCTTGCTTTGTGATCCAGCATGTGTTCTATCTTAGAGAATGTTCCATGTGTACTTGAGAAGAATGTGTATGCTGCTTTTGGATGGAATGTTTTATAACTATCAATTAAAGCCATCTAGTCTAATGTGTCATTTAAGGCCTTATTGTGTTTCCTTATTGATTTTCTGTCTGGGTGTTCTCTCCATTGATGTAAGTGAGGTGTTAAAGTCCCCCACTGTTATTCTGTTACTCTGGATTTTTCCTTTAATACTGTTAGCATTTGCCTTATATACTGAGATCCTCCTATGTTGGGTGAACATAATATTGCAATTGTTTTGTCACCTTCTTGGATTCATCCCTTGATCAGTATGTAGTGTCTTTCTTTGCCTCTTGTAACAGTCTTTATTTTTAAGGCTATTTTGTCTGATATGAGTATTGCTACTCCAGCTTTTTTTTTTAAATTCCATTTGCATGGAATATCTTTTTCCATCCCCTCACTTTCAGTCTGTATGTGTCCCTAGATCTGAAGTGGGTCTCTTTGACACAGCATATATACAGGTCTTGTTTTTGTATCCATTCAGCCAGTATATGCCTTTCTTTGTAGTATTTAATCCATTTACATTTAAGGTAATTATCGATATGTATGTTCTCATTGGCATTTTGTTAATTGCTTTTGATTTCTTTTTTCTTCCCTTCTTATTTTGCTCTCTTGTGAGTTGATAAGTATCCTTAGTGTTGTGTTATTATGTTTTTTTCTTTTGTGTATCTATTGTAGATTTTGTGTGAGTTTCCCATGTGGGTTTTTTTTTTTTTGCTTTACGCGGGCCTCTCACTACTGTGGCCTCTCCCGCTGCAGAGCACAGACTCTGGACGTGCAGGCTCAACGGCCATGGCTCACGGGCCTAGCCGCTCTGCGGCATGTGAGATCTTCCCGGACTGGAGCACAAACCCATGTCCCCTGCATTGGCAGACGGACTCTCAACCACTGCATCACCAGGGAAGCCCCCATGTGGTTTTTATTTAGCTATATATATATATATTCATATATATATTTACACATATACATATATATGTATATATGTGTGTATATATACATATATATATATATATATATATATATATATATGATTTTTTCAAGTTGGTCGCCTCTTCAAATGCATTTCAACATCCTGGATTTGTGCTCTCCTCATGATTGCTGGTTTCAATATCATATTTGCATGTGGATGACTTCCAACTTTTACTGTATATTTGCCTTTACCGGTGAACTTTCCCATTCATAATTTTGTTTGTTTGTTTCTTTCTAGTTGTTGCCTCTTCTTTTCTGCCTAGAGAAATTCCTTTAGCATTTGTTGTAAAGCTGGTTTGGTGGTGCTGAATTCTCTTAGCTTTTACTTGTCGGTAAAGTTTTCATTTCTCCTCAAGTCTGAACGAGAGCCTTGCTAAGTAGAGTATTCTTAGTTACAGTTTTTTTCCTTTCATAATTTAAATATATCATGTCATTCCCTTCTGGCCTGCAGAGTTTCTGCTGAAAAATCAGCTGATAGCCTTATTGGGATTCCATTGCATGTTATTTGTTGCTTTTCCCTTGTTGCTTTTAGTATTTTCTCTTTGTCTTTAATTTTTGTTAGTTTGGTTAATATGTGTCTCTGCATATTCCTCCTCGGTTTTATCCTGGACTCTCTGTGCTTCCTGGACTTGAGTGTTTCCTTTTCCATGTTAAGGAAGTTTTCTCCTATTATCTGTTCAAATATTTTCCCAGGTCCTTTCCTCGCTCTCTTCTCCTGCTGAGACCCCTATAATGAAAATATTGGTACATTTAATGTCCCAGAGCTCTCTGTAACTTCATTCATTTTCATTCTTTTTTCTTTATTCTGTTCCACGGCAGTGATTTCCACCAATCTGTCTTCCAGCTCATTTGTCTGTTCTTATGCCTCATTTATTCTGCTAATTATTCCTTCTAGTATATTTTTCATTTCGGTTATTTTATTGTTCATCTCTGTTTTTTGTTCTTTAAATTAGCTACCTCTTTGTTAAACATTTTTTTTATCTTCTTGGTCTGTGCCTTCATTCTTTTTCTGAGATCTTGGATCGTCTTTATGATCATTACTCCAAATTCTTTTTCAAGTAGATTGCCTATCTACACTTCACCTAGTTGTTGTTCTGGGGTTTTATCTTGTTCCTTCATCTGGAACATATTTCTCTGCCATCTCATTTTGTCTAACTTTCTGTTTGTGGTCTCTGTTCTGCAGGCTGCAGGATCGTACTTCCTCTTGCTCCTGGTGTTTGCTCCCTGGTGGTTAGGTTCTTCCAGGGACTTGTGCAGGCTTCCTGGTAGGAGAGACTTGTGCCTGCCCACTGGTGGGGGGAGCTAGGTGTTGTCCCTCTGGTGGGCAGGGCCATGTCAACCGGTGTGTTCAGAGGAGGCTGTGAGCTCAGGATGACTTTTGGTAGCCTGTCTGCTGATGCGTGGGGCTGTGTTCTCACCTTATTGGTTGTTTGGTCTGAGGCATCCCAGTACTGGAGTCTGCAGGCTGTTGGGTAGGGTTGGGTCTCAGTGCCAAAATGGCAGCCTCCTGGAGAGCTCACACTGATGGATATTCCCTGGCCCTCCACAACCAGTGTCTTTGCCCTCACCATGTGCCACAGCCCACCCGTGCCTCCCCAGGAGACCCTCTAAGACTCGCAGGTAGATCTGGCCCAGGCTCCTGTGTAGTCACTGCTTTGTCCTGGATGCCAGGGCATATAAAACCTTGTTTGTGTGCAGCCTTCAAGAGTGGAGTGTCTGTTTCCCCCAGTCCTGTGGAGCTCCTGGACTCAAGTCCCCTGGCCTTCAAAGTCCAATTCTCTGGTGGTTCCTCCTCCCGATGCCAGACCCTCAGATTGGGTAACCTGATGTCTGGCTCAGAAGTCTCACTACTGTGGGAGAACTTCTGACATATAATTGTTTTCCAGTTTGTGGGTTGCCCACCTGGTGGGTATGAGATTGATTATATTGTGAAAACCCCCCTTCTCATTGTGGTTTCCTGTTTGTCTTTGGATGTAGAATATCTTCTTTCGTAGGTTACAGTCTTTTTTGTCAGTGGTTGTTCTGCAGATAGTTGTGATTTTAGTATTTTGTGAGAGAGCTCCAGTCCTTCTACTTCAACATCCTGTCTCCTCCCTTCTGAATGTCTTGATATTAACATGAGAGTCATTAATATTCCTGAAATCACTGAAGAAATTTGACTATTCAATGGCAATGCTGCTGACAACGTCCTCTTTATAGCTGCCATTTATCCTGTAAATTTTCTGCCCAGATGGACTTTGCCTGGTAATGGAGAAGACAGAGTCCTCAAGGAAAATGGAATTAAAATGTTATTGGATTATAGTTAGGTCAGATGTTATACCCTCCTCTCTCCTAGTGACAAAATGATTGATGATTGATCCTTGTGGAATGCAGCAAAGAAGATGCTAAGAGGCCTTCAGTTTACATTAATAAATTATTTCATTTGACAGTAGAATACGGAAATAATTGAATGTGCAAATAGTGATTCCCTCTTTATGCAATTCTTTTTTTAAAAATCGTTTTATTTGTATATCCAGATTTTAACATTCATTTGATCTTTTATTGAAAAGGCTTTATTTTTTCCCCTTATATTTTGAGGAAGCTAAAATTGTGACAAATATTTAATGAAATAAAGGAAATGGTTACCAAGTTTCTAAACATATCTATTTTCTTATAACACCTTTTAATATTACCGCTATGTTTGAATTTCAGTAATGATGTTACAGATTACATATTTTGTCCAAAAAGAGATAAAAAGAGAAAATTACAACTTGGGGGAAAAAAATGACAAAGACCAACGTGTCTTGGTTTATAAAGCTCTATTTTTATTTTTAGTGTCTCAATGTAAATAAGCAGGGTGAGAGAGGATTTTTTTTCCTTTACAGCGGTTTACCTCTGCAAAAGAACAATGCAAAACAAAGCAAGGCTGGAGCTAGCTGACTAAGAAGCTGTAAGTACCAAGGACTGCCTGAAAAAGAAATGTATAAAAGGAGCAAGAATAAGGCCTACAGTCATTTCAGGGCACTCAACTTTCTACATTCATGGATCTTAGGGATCAGATTTCCAGGGAAGGGCAGCATAATGATTTAACGTATCTGTTACTTGCTTACTTCCTCTCATCATTCACACTGAAGAGGGTGAAATTCTAAATACACAAACTCAGAGACGAAGGAGAAAGCATATCTTATTTGCTAAAATTGACTTAAATGTAAAAACTTATATATATATATATATACTATATATAATGAAGATATCCAAACTTAGAGAATCATAGAGCATTTACACTGGGAAAATGGTTTTTGCAAAACCTTTATGTTGGTCACCATCAGCAGATTAAATTAATCTCACGTAGTTTGTTCAGATGGTTGCTATGTTCTGATTTACTAAACTTGAAGCACTGTGTACAAGTGGGTAGAAGGGGGCTGAGGGTTTACATTTTTCTCAGGAACTGGATAAACTGAATCAGTAGTAGAGAGTATTGCTTTCCTGTTCCTCAGTAAAATGAGCACAGGAAAATCCAATGAATTAGTCTTGAACACTTTTTTTATATAAGGTAAGTTTAGTATTTTTGATTTTTAATTATATTCTCCAATATTAATATTCATAATAGGTTTTCCTGTGTCCTCTATGACTGTTAATATGAGTATTAGCTGCATTCAGTGAGCATGACTTATCATTCCAAGTACACTTACTCCTTTAAAAATTCTGATTTGTGTTTTTGGTAAGTACATATTCATGGGTACTTGGCTTATTTCCATATCTTAGCTATTTTAAATAATGCTGCAATAAGCACTGGGGGGCAAATTTCTTTTCGAATTACTGTTTTCATATTCTTTGGATAAATACACAGAGGTAGAATAACTAGACCATATGGCAGTTCTATTCTGAATTTTTTTGAGGAATCTCCATGATGGTTTCCATAGTGGCTGCACCAATTTATATTCCCACCAATAATGTATGAGGGTTCTATTTTCTCCACATGCTCTTCAACACTTATTTTTTGCCTTCTGTATAATAAATATTCTAATGAGTGTGAGGTGATATACTATTGTGGTTTTGGTTTCATTTCCCTAATAATGAGTGATGTTGAATATCCTTTCATGAACCTGTTGGCCATCTGTATGTCTTCTTTGGAAAAAATGTCTATTCAAATCCTCTGTCCATTTTTTAATCAAGTTGTTAGGTTTTGTGTGTTTTTTGTTGATGTTGAATTGTATGAGCTCTTTGTATATTTTGAATATTAACTTCTTATTGGACATATAATTTGCAAATATCTCCTATTTGGTAGGTTGTCTTCTTGTTTGGTTGATGGTTTACTTTGCTGTACAGAAACTTTTTAATTTGACGTAGTTTCATTTTTTATTTTTGCTACTGTTTACCTTGCCTGAGGGGACATATGTAGAAAGTTTCTAAGTCAAATGTTTTCTTCCAGGAGTTTTATACTTTAATGTCTTACTTTCAAGTATTTCATCAATTTTCAGTTGATTTTTGTGTATAGTGTAAGAAAATAGTCTACTTTCATTCTCTTGCTTGTAGCTGTCCAGTTTTCCCAGCACCATTATTAAAGAGACTGGCCTTTCTCCATTGTATGTTCTTTGCTCCTTCATATATGAATTAACTGTTCATATATGTGTGGGTTTATTTCTGGGTTCTTGATTCTGTCTCATTGATTTGTGTGTCTATTTTTCTGCCAATACCATACTCTTTTCATTACTATGGCTTTGTAGTATAATTTGAAATCAAGGTGTGTGATACTTGTAGGTTTACTCAGGATTGCTCTGGCTATTGGGAAGCTTTTGTAATTCCATTAAAATTTAAATAATTTTTTGGTCCTTTTTCTGTGAAAATTTGTCATTGGGATTTTGATAGCATTTACTTTGAATCTGTAGATTGCTTTAGGTAATATGGACATTTTAACAATGCTAATTATTCTAACCCATAAGCATGGAATATTTTTCCATTTCTTTGTGTCTTAAATTTCTTTCATCAATGGTTTTATAGTTTTCAGTGTAGAGATCTCCTTGATTAAATGTATTCCTAGGTATTTTGTTCTTTTTTTTGCTATTGTGAATAAGATTGTTTTCTTAATTTCTTTTTCTGCTTGTTAGTTGTTAGTGTATAGAAGTGCAGCAGACTTTGTATATTGATTTTGTACCCAGAAATACTTGTTTATTGTTTCTAATAGGCTTGTGGTAGAGTCTCTAGGGTTTTCTGTATCTAAAATCATGTCATCCACAAATAGTGACAGTTTACTTCTTCCTTTCCAATTTGTATGCTATCTATCTATCTATCTAGCATCTATTGATTTATTTATTTTTGTGCCTAAGTGCTCTGGCTAGGACTTATATTACTGTGTTGAATAAGAGTGGTAAGAGTGGGCATCCTTGTCTTGTTCCTGATCTTAGAGGGATAGTTTTCAGTTTTTCACCACTGAGTATAAAGTTAGCTGTGGGTTCCTCATATATAGTCTTTATTATGTTTAGGAAAGTTCCTTCTATCCCCATTTTTTTGAGAGTTTTTATCATAAATGGTTGTCAAATGATTTTTCTACATCTATTGAGATGATCAAATTATTTTTATCTTTCATTTTGTTAATGTGGTGTTTAACATTGATTGATTTGCAGATATTGATTCATTCTTTCATTGCTGGGATAAATCCCACTTGATCATGTTATGTGATCCTTTTAATTTAACTGTTGTATTTCTTTGCTAATATATTGAGGACTTTTGCATCTGTTTTCATCAGACATCCTGGCCTGTAATTTTCTTTCTTTGTGTAGTCCTTTGCCTGGGTTTGGTATCAGGGTAATGTTGGCCTTGTAAAATTTTAGAAGTATTCCATCCTCTTCGGTTTTTTTGGAAGAATTTTAGAAGGATAATCTTTGAATATTTGCTAGAATTCCCCTGTGAAGTCATCTGGTCCTGGGCTTTTGTTTTTTTTTGGTAGATCTTCACTGATTCAATCTCCTTACTAGTGATCGTTTACTCAGATTTTCGTTTTCTTCATGATTCAGTCTTGGAGGTTTGTATGAGGCTAAAATTTCTTCTAGGTTGTCTAATTTCTTGGCATATAGCTGTCCATAGTATTGTGTTGGCCAAAAAGTTCATTTGGGATTTTCCGTAACAGCTTACCTGAACGAACTTTTGGGCCAATCTAATATTTTCTATAATCCTGTGTGTTTCTTTGGTATCTGTTAATTCTCCTCTTTCATTTCTTTTTTCTTTTTTTTTTTTTTGGCTGTGTTGGGTCTTCAGTGCTGTGTGTGGGCTTTCTCTAGTTGTGGCAAGTGGGAGCTACTCTTCATTGCAATACGTGGGCTTCTTGTTGCAGAGCACAGGCTCCAGGTACGTGGTCTTCAGTAGTTGTGGTATGTAGGCTCAGTAGTTATGGTGCATGGCTCTAGAATGCAGGCTCAGCAGCTGTGGCATGCAGGCTTATTAGTAGATCCATGGTATCTTCTTGGACCAGGGATCAAACCCATGTCCCCTGTATTGGCAGGTGGATTCTTAACCACTGTGCACCAGGGAAGTCCATCCTCTTTCATTTCTGATTTTATTCATCTGAACTTTCTCTCTCTTTTTTTTTAGTGAGTCTAACTAAAAGTTGGTCAGTTTATCTTTTCAAAGAACCAGCTTAGCTTCACTGATCTTTTTCTGTTGTCTTTTTAGTCTCTTTTTATTTCCACTCCGATTCTTTCCTTCATCCTACTGAGGCTTCATTTGGGCTTCATTTATTCTTCTTTTTAATAGCTTCTTTAGATATAAAATTAGATTGTTTATTTGAGTTTTTTCTTGAGGTTGGCATGTATTGCTATACACGTCCCTCTTAGTATTGCTTTTGCTGCATCACATACATATTGGTATGTTGTATTTACATTTGTTTTCACATATTTTTTAAATTTTTTTGATTTTTTCATTGACCCAACAGTTATTCAGTAGTATGTTGTTTTGTCTCCACATATTTGTGACTTTCCCAACTTTCATCTTTTGGTTGATTTCTAGTTTCATACCATTGTGGTCAGAAAAGAGGCTTGATAGGATTTCAGTCTTCTTAAATTTATTGAGATTTGTTTTATGTCCCAACATATGGTCTATCCTTGAGAATATCCATGTGCACTTGAGAAGAATGTGTATTCTGCTGCACTTGGATGGAATCCTCCGTATAAATCTATAAAAGTTCTTTTGATTTAATGTTCCATTTAAAGCTGCTGTTTCTTTTTTTTTTTTTTTGCTGTACGCAGGCCTCTCACTGTTGTGGCCTCTCCCGTTGTGGAGCACAGGCTCCGGACGCGCAGGCCATGGCTCACGGGCCCAGCCGCTCTGCGGCATGTGGGATACTCCCGGACTGGGGCACGAACCCACATCCACTGCATCGGCAGGCAGGCCCTCAACCACTGCGCCACCAGGGAAGCCCCTAAAGCTGCTATTTCTTTATTTTCTGTCTGGATGACATATCCACTGGTATAAGTGAGGTTTTAAAGTCCCCTAATATTACTGTGTTGCTGTCAGTTTCTCCCTGAGGTCTGTTAATAATTGCTTTATATATTTTGGTGCTCTTTTGATAGGTTCATATATATTAATAACTATTATGTCTTCTTGATGAACTGTCTCTATTATTAGATACCGTTCAGTTTTGTCTCTTGTTACCTTTTCTGACTTGAAACCTATTTTGTCTGATATGAGTATGGCTACACCCAGTTTCTTTTGGCTGCCATTTGCTTGTCTTATTATCCATCCTTCACTTTCAGCCTATATTTGCCTTTAGAGCTGAGCTGAGTCTCCTGGAGGCAGCATATAGTTGAGTCTTATTTTTTAATCCATCCAGCCACTCTATTTTTTGATTGGTGAATTCAATCTGTTTACATTTTGTGTGATTATTGATATATGAGGAGTTAGTACTGCTATTTTAGCTTTTGTTTTCTGGTTGCTCTATATCGCTATTATTTCTTTTTCCTTGTATTTCTATCTATCATTTTGGTTTGGTAGTTTTCTATGATATTTTTCTCAGTTTCCTCTGTTTTTTAATGTCATGTTTCTGCTCCGGATTTAAATTTTGTGATTGTCATGATGTTTGTATAAAACATCTCATAAACAAAATAACCCTTTCTCTGCTGATAACATCTTATCTTCATTTGCCTATATGGATTCCATTCTTTTCTTCTTCCTCTTTTATGTTTTTTTGTCTCAAATTATCCCTTTTTATGTTGTAAGTTCATTACCAAATTGAAGTAGCTATAGTTTTTACTGCTTTTTTCCCCCTTTAACATTTATGATTTAATTAAGCATAAATGTTATGCTTAATTAAGCATAAACTCTATTCCTGTATAGAGTTGCAATTTTCTGATTTTATTTTTCACCTTACTCAATGTTTTGTGTACTTTTACCTTTCATTTCAGGTAGACTGCAGCTGTTTTCAGCATTTCTTGTAAGCCAGGTCTAGTGGTAGTTAACTCCCTCAGCTTTTGTTTATCTGGGAAAGCTCTTAGTTTTGCTTCACACCTGAAGGGTAAATTTGCCAGATTTTTGGCTGACAGCTTTTAATCTTTCTATATATATATATATATACACATATATTTTTTTGCGGTACATGGGCCTCTCACTGTTGTGGCCTCTCCCGTTGCAGAGCACAGGCTCTGGACGCGCAGGCTCAGTGGCCATGGCTCACAGGACCAGCCGCTCCGTGGCATGTGGGATCTTCCCGGACCGGGACATGAACCCGTGTCCCCTGCATCGGCAGACTCTCAACCACTGCGCCACCAGAAAAGCCCTAATCTTTCAATATTTTGAGTATGTTATTTCACTGTCTCCCGACCTGTAGAGTTTCTGCTGAGAAATCTGCTAATAATCTATTAATGGTTCCTTTGTAGGTTACTGTCCTTTTTCCCTGGTTGCCTTTAAAATTCTTTTTTGTCATTGACTTGGCAATTTAGTATTGGAGAAATTCTTTTTGTTGTGAGGTAGTTAGCTATTCTCTTAGGTATTCTCTTAGCTTTATGGACTTGTATATCCAGTTCCTTTCCCACATTTGGGAAGTTCTCAGCTATTATTTCTTTAAATAAACTCCCCATTCCCTACTCCTCCCTTCTCCTTCTCCATTATCCTTATGTTGCCCTTCTTAATGGAATCGGATAGCTCTCGTAGAATTTCTTCATTTTTTTTTAGATCGTAGTTCTCTCTTCTACCTGTATCTTTTGTAGATTTCTTTCTTAGAGCTTACTAATTCTCTCTTACATATGTTTTGTTCTGTTTCCAATGCTTTCTAATGCATTTTTATCTCATTTATTGAGTTTTTCAGCTACAGAATTTCTGTTTGGTTCTTTTTTAGAGTTTCAATCTCTTTGGTAGAGTGTTGCTTCAGTTCATTAATTTTATTCATGAGCCCATTGCCCTGCCTTTCTGAGTATTCTTGTAGCTCACTGAGTTTCTTCATGAGAGCTATTTTTTTTTTTTGGCCACACTGTGCAGCTTGTAGGATCTTAATTCTCGATCAGGGACTGAACCTGGGCTCACGGCAGTGAGAGCATGGAGCATGACAGCTAGTTGAATTCTCTATCAGTTACTTTAAGTTTGGTTTCTGGAGAATTGTCATTTTCTTTTTACGATATTGTGTTACATTGGTTCTTCATGGTGCTCAATGAGTAGTTCCTCTGTTAGCATATTTGAACTAGTGAAACCTTTCTTTAGGTAAAGCTTTTTTTTTTTTTTAAACTTGATTTTAACTTAACAGGTCAGTAATTGGAGGCCTTTCTTTGGTTTTTCAGTAGGTGGCACTATAGAACAAGGTTTAAGTTTCTGTTGCCTGAACTGCCTCTGGTTATGGAGTAGGCACTTTCCACCTTGTACAGTCTCTGCCAGAAGTGTTCTCTGGTGGCCTTATTGTCACTGCTTGTGCCTCCAGGGTCACTGGCACCTTGCTGCTGCTGTTGTTGCTACTGTCACTGGCGTTGCTGCCTGGGGCTCTCGAATGGCAGGCACCTCCACCATGTCCAGTGTCACCTGGGTTGTCAGCTCTGCTGCTGCTGGGAGTGTGGTGGTCAGAGTCACAGGCATCTCCATTGCTAGAGGGATGGGGTCTCAGGCCCTCCTGCTGCTGCTTCTTGATTACCTGTGTAGCTGTGGCTAGGTTGTGCAGGAAGCTGTGCACCATCTCCCCTGCTACTATTATTAGGTTCTCTGGAGTTGCAGATCAGCCTCTGTGGTCAGGGGGCCTGGATTAGCACCTCTTCTGATGTTCCTCATGTTCTGCCTCTATGTGTTCCAGTCTACCCACCTTTTGATGTACAGATGTATGAATTCTCTGGTGTCTTGATATGTTGGGCAGAGGAACATTTGTTGTGTTATGCATGTTTTGCTGGTTGTAGATTGAAGGGGAGCGACAAAGGGAACATTTCATGCCACCATGATGCTGATATCACCAAAATGTGCTTTTTATTTTTTTAATTTTTTTGTTGTTACAAATGGGGTTTTCTTTTCTACTGTTTTTTTTTTAAAAAAAACTATGTATATAATTAAGAAATTGTGCATTAACTGGTATCTTATATAGGTGAGATTTTCAAATATTTTTGTCGTATTACTCCTTTTCACTCCTAAAAACTATTGTGTATCCCACAGAGTTTTTGTTTATATGATTTTTATCTATTTGTATTTACTACATTAAAAATTAAAACTGAGGAATTTTTAAAATATGTATTTGTTGACTTAGTTAAAAAACAAGAAGCCAATTTCATAATAATCTATTAGCACAATTTTAATGAAAAAATTGGCATATTTTAAATACCAAAGAGAAAATTAGTGAGGAGTGGCACTTAAACTTTTGCAAATCATTTTCATCTTTAGCTAAATAGAAGACAGCTGTATTCTCATGTCTGCTTCTTCAGTCAATCCATTGTTATGTCACATATCATATAATCTCTGGGACACTCTACTGTACACTATTGAGAGAATGACAGTGAGAAAAGCACATAATGTCATAGTATTTTTATGATAATTTTGACCTTGCAACACCCTTGAAAGAAGACTGCTGGTGTAGAGTGTTGTTTTTGTTTTCTTACAAATTTATTTATTTTTTAAAAATTTTTGGCTGTGTTGGGTCTTCATTGCTGAGCGTCAGCTTTTCTCTATTTGTGGTGAATGGGGTCTACTCTTCATTGCGGTGCATGGGCTTCTCATTTCAGTGGCTTCTGCTGCAGAGCACAGGCTCTAGGCATGTGGGCTTCAGCAGTTGTGGCACATTGGCTCAGTAGCTGTGGCTGGTGGGCTCTAGGGTGCCGGCTCAGTAATTGTGGCGCATGGGCTTAGGTGCTCTGCGGCATGTGGGATCTTCCCGGGCCAGGGCTCAAACCTGTGTCCCCTGCATTGGCAGGCGGATTCTTTTTTCTCCTTATATCTATTAATAATATGTGAATTTTCTTAATGTGTTGTTTTCTTAATGTGATATTGAATTTCTTTGTTTTTATCTATTTAGGACTTTTTCATGGATATTGAAAAGTAAAATTGGCTAGTATTAGATTTATTTTTTATTTCTGTAATGAAATATTTACTGTAAAGTATCACAATGGTATTAATTTTGGCATTAATATTTCCATGTTTCAGAAAAGCCTAATACATAATTATGTAATTTCTCTAATGTAGATATCTATGATGCGAGGTAGAATAAAGCAACATTTTATCATGAGCCCAAATGATCGATTACACAAAGCTTGACAGAGAGAAACATTTTGCTTACTTCTATTCCCAATCCTCCAACCATGCATAAGCTTTACACACTGTGGCTTCTCTTCATTTATATTTTCCCCCTCTCAAATGCTAAGGACTAGGGAAAAGCTAATGCAGCCACAAAGTTCGATATTGTGCATCAAAAGAGTAACAGCAGCTAAAAAATACGTAGCTCAAATACCAGCTTACTGCCTAAGTGTGTGATTTTACTAAATGTCTTCAAGTCTCAGGGTCCTCATTTGTTAAATGTGGATAATAATACCTACCTCATCGGTCCAGTGAGAACACTTTGAAATAATATGTGTAAATTGCTTTTATGTACCCGGCACATAGTCATTGCTTAATGATTGGTGGTTGAAGTTTTTTTAGTAACCATGCTTTTAAAGGGAGACAAAAAATGCAGGAGTAAATGAGTGTAGAATAGTTGGCATTATACCTTTGACCTGGTTTAATCAGGGAAGACTTTTGGGGATCAGAAAAGCTTGAATGAAGGTTTGAAGCTTGAGTAAATGTATTAGTATCTATTGTCGCATAACAAATTGCCCCCAAACTTCACAGGATAAAATAACAAATTTTTTTTTGTTTGTTCTGAGGGTCAGGAATCTGGGAGTTGTTTTCCTGGGTAGTTCTGGCTTAAGGTCTCTCATGAGATTGCAGTCAAGTTGTTGGCCTGGCTGCAGTCATCTGAAGGGACTGGAGAATCTGCTTCACTCAAATGCTGGGTGGGAGGAGGTGCTTCAGTTCCTTACAACATAGATCTCTACATAAGGATACTCAAGACATGGCTTCCCCATGACAACCCAAGATAGAAAGAGCCCAAAGTCAGAAACTTCATCTGAACTAATCTCAGAAGTATCATACCGTCACTTGCACAATGGTCTATTTGTTCACACAGACTAACTCTGGTACAACATGGGGACTATACAGGGTGTAGATACGATGAGGAGGAGGTCATTAGGAACCATTTTGGAGGGTGAGTATCACAGAAGAATTTGGGCAATGGAAAAAACAAAACTGGGAGGAAAAAAAACTAGGTCAGACCCTAGCATGAACATCCCTGTCCTTGACATGGGTGACCCATGCAGATACTGATGGAGCTATCTTATGGTAACCTCTAAGCAAGAGGTGGAGAAAAAAGAGCCCTGGATCAATGGAGAAGGGCTAACGCTACACACTTCTCCCAGTTGAACAAGATAATTTCCTTGCCAAACCACCAGAAGAATAACATGAAAGAATAATTCCTAAAGAATGCCTCTTGCTACCCATATTAACCTTTAGGCAAATTATGTATATGTTCTCAACTTTAATTTCCACATTCTCTAAGCAGAGCTATAATCTCTCTCACAATATTGAGCAAAGCAAGCTTTGAAAGTCGAGTGACAGGCATGAGGTGGTAATCATCCCCTTATAAGAAGATAGAGTCCTAACACATATAGTCTGCTTGCCCCTAACTATATTCAGCCAGTGCCAGGCATATAGCAACCTAATGTTGTATCATAGATGTATTTTGGATTCACCAGTGAATTAATAGTACCTGCTCTCCCTTGCACACACCTTTTGAATGACACTCATTGGCGTAGTTTAAAAGGCACACAGGTTTTTTCTGTCACTGGGCTCTATTTGAGCCAATCAAGGGATCGATGGTCAGGTTCAAATCAATAGAACTTTGTCAGCTATCACAAACCTCCATGATTTCTGGTATTGGCCATACACTAAAGGTACTTAGCTGTTCAAGCTGTGCCTCTGTTGAGATGTACGTTTTTCAACTGAAACGCATGTTTAATGTGTACAACATGGACATGAGTATAATAATACACGTGGATTTCTGTTGATGATAAGAATATTGATTAGTACCTTTATGGAAGTATCTGATTACAAAAGCTTTTTGCATTCATTATGTCACTCATACTTTACAGGGACCTTGTAAGGTGGGTAACTATTGTCTTTAATTTACAAACAAGAGAAGCAAAACTGAGGCGTTTTGTTGACGATCATACAGCTAAGTCTCAATCTTTACTTATGACTAAAAGATGGGCATTTGCTCCAAAACTCAATGTAATCGCTATTAAATAGTATGTAATCTTTCTTTGTCAATTCATAGTGTATATCAGGATATTTCATTGCATGAGGGTCAGCTTTGTGCACATTAACTAGTTTTTATTTCATATTACTGAAACTCTGCAACTGGAGAGGCCACAACAGTGAAAGGCCCGCATACCGCAAAAAAACAAAAAACACTTTTTCCTAAAGGTGAAAATAAAATAAAGTTTTGGTATTTAGTGATAAGTATGTAATCTGGAAAATAACTTTATTTGAAACCATCTTTTCTGACAAAACCGAATAAAGTACTTATCTTTTTCTACTTTTGGAAATCAAGATTAATGCAATAAAGTGTGTTTCTGAAATCTTCCTTTCTACAGAGGTCTTGCTAACTGAGATTTCTGTTACATGCAGCCTTTCTCTGTGTGCCTGGCCTGTAAAGGGAGGTACACCTCTCCATGTGGAACATATGACTTAGGAGTCTCTCATATCCGTTGGAATTCAAGGCTATTGAATTCAAGGTCACTTTTGTAATTCAAGGCACTATTACATTCAATATATGTAATTCATCATATATTCCAGTATATGATGATTTCTATGAGCTTGTCATTTTCTAGTTGTCTCATTGTTATCTATTGTAACAATTATTGTAAGTCTTTGAACTTACTGTGTGTTATTTATACTGGCAAAATTTTATTTGGTTCTTCTTCACCACTTACATTACACCATTAAATCACCAGTACTAGCAATAGTAATATTTACAAAATTAAAAATTGTTTTCACCAATTCAGTAACTGATTCATATCCCTCCTTTTGGGCTCTTCATTTTTATGGTGTAGAAATTTGTTGTTGTCATCAGAAAACTGGCTTAGGTTTCATTCCTTCATTCTTACATTCAATAAGCACCTTAAGAATTAAAGTCAAACTTTTTAACTCATTTAATGATATAATGATATGGCCTGAGGACCAGGGATTCCAAAATTTTGTGTTGCTCCTTGAATGAGATCCCAGAGAAACAACACAATGTGAAACAAAATGCCACTTCACTGATGGTTACAGAAGTGCCCTTGAAGTCAATCCAGAACTCCTCAGTTTATGGCAAGTTGGAGCTTGTGTGTTAAATCCAAGAGGGGCTTTTTCGTCTACCATTTGAAAATCTTTGCATATCCCCAAATTGCAAGTAGAGTTTTGTAAGGAAAAAAATCATAGAAAGTGCTGGGTATCTGTCACTTGTGTACATGGCAGGCTAAGTGCAACAGAACAGAAGGATCCATGCACGTCTGCCTCAGGCCTTTGTCTCTTCAAGGAGCTCATATTTTATTCAAGGTAAGTAAAACAAATCAGCCTCTACTCAGTAATATTTTTTTTATTCCTAAATGATTCTTGCTGGGAATATTTTCAGTATTTTAAAGCTGAACCTGAAACATGAGTCATGCCAGTGATCACAAAAGCAAACTTACTTGTTAGACTCCTATTGGTAACTTACTGAGAACTGTGACAGTCGTCTGTGCCTACACCACCACAAGTAGTTTATAAAAAAAGGAATATCACTGAAGGATGAACAGAAAGGTCACAGATGTTAAATGGAAGTGGTCTGATTTCAACCAAAGCAGATTAGGAGAATGTGAAGAATAATTTAGGGAAGTACAGCAGAGGCTCTGAGTAATAGGAGGCTGCTCTACCACCCTCTTGGTAATTGACCAGTAGATAATAATCTTGCACAGTCAATGATGTGCTCATATTGCCAATGATGATGCAGAAAGGCAAAGACCCAAAAGGGTGGGCCAAAGACAGATTATTGTACATTTATGCTGGAAATGATCTAAGTCATGAATCTTGATTGGGACTGCACAAAGAGCTGCATTCCAATTGGAGAATTCAGTAAATATTAAAATTGTCTGTAAATACAATCCCGGAGTCATCCTTGATTCCTGTTTTCACTTACATTTATTTCTCTCCCAGGATTCTTCACCTCTCCCAGGCTTTCTCTTCCCAGTTGCCAAAACCTAGGAGTCATCACTGACTATTCTCTTCCCCTTAGATTCCTGACCCAACCCATCAGCAAGTTTTAACACAGATGTGCAGATGCCATCACCATGAGCTCTTGCCTAAATTATTGCAATAACCCTGTAACTGTTGTCCTTGCTTCCACTTTTGCCCTGACCTCATCCCAATAAACCATCCCCAAAGTAATCACAACTCCTGAGTTTTTTTTTAAAAATAAGCTTTATTTCTTAGAGCAGTTCTAGGTCCCCAACAAAACTGAGCAGAAAGTATAGATAGTTCCCATATCCCCCCTGCTCCCCCCACACACAACCACCCCCATTATCAACATCACCAGAGTGGTACATTTGTTATAATTGATGAACCTACATTGAAATATCATTGTCACCCAGAATCCATAGATCACACTAGGGTTCACTCTTGGTATTGTACATTGTATGTGTTTGAATAAATGTATAATGACATGTATCCACCATTATAGTATGATACAGAGTAGTTTCACTGCTCTCCCAAATCCTCTGTGCTCCACCAATTCTTTACTCCCTCTCCCCAACCCCTGGCAACCACTGATTTTTTTACTCTCTCCTTAGTTATGCTTTTTCCAGAATGTCATATAGTTGAAATCGTACAATATGTAGACTTTTCAGATTGGCTTCATTCACTAAGATGCATATCAGTTTCTTCATGGCTTTTTATGTTCAACAGCTCATTTCTTTTAAGTGCTAAAAAATATTCCATTGCGTACCTGTACAACATTCAGCTACTGAAGAACATCCTGCTTTTAAAATTTTTATTGGAATATAGTTGCTTTAGAATATTGTGTTAGTTTCTACTGTACAGCAAAGTGAATCAGATATACATATACATATATCCCCTCTTTTTTTGGATTTCCTTCCCACTTAGGTCACCACAGAGTACTGAGTAGAGTTCCCTGTGCTATAGAGTAGGTTCTCATTAGTTATCTAGTTTATACATAGTATCAATAGTGTATATATATCACTCCCAATCTCCAAATTCATGCCACCCCCCTCCTTGGTATCCAAATATTTGTTCTCTACGTCTGTCTCTATTTGTGCTTTGTAACTAAGATCGTCTATACCAATTTTTTTCAGATTCCACATATATACATTAATATACGATATTGTTTTTCTCTTTCTGACTTACTTCATTCTGTATGACAGTCTCTAGGTCCATCCACGTCTCTATAAATTACCCAATTTCATTCTCTTTTAGGGCTGACTAATATTCCATTGTATATATGGGTCACATCTTCTTTATCCATTCCTCTGTTGATGGACATTTAGGTTGTTTCCGTGTCCTGGCTATTATAAATATTGCTGCAATGAACACTGGGGTGCATGTGTATTTTTGAATTATGGTTTTCTCTAGGTAGTGGGATTGTTGGGTCATATGGTAGTTCTACTTTTAGTTTTTTAAGGAACCTCCATACTGTTCTCCATAGTGGCTGTATCAATCTAAATTCCCACCAACAGTGCAACAGGGTTCCCTTTTCTCCACACCCCCTCCAGCATTTATTATTTGTAGATTTTGTGATGATGGCCATTCTGACCTAAGGTGATACCTCACTGTAGTTTTGATTTGTATTTCTCTAATAATTAGTGATGTTGAGCAGCTTTTCATGTGCTTTTGGGCCATCTGTATGTCTTCTTTGGAGAAATGTCCATTTAAGTCTTCTGTCCACTTTTTTGATTGAGTTGGTTTTTTTTTTTGATATGAGCTGCATGAGCTGTTTGTATATTTTGGAGATTAATCCTTTCTTCGTTGATTCATTTGCATATATTTTCTCCCATTCGGAGGGCTGTCTTTTCATCTTGTTTATGGTTTCCTTTGCTGTGCAAAAGCTTTTAAGTTTAATTAGGTCCCATTTGTATATTTTTGGTTTTATTCTCATTACTCTATGAAGTGGGTCAAGAAAGATCTTATGCTGTAGTTTACGGCAAAGATCATTCTGCCTGTTTTCCCCTAAGATTTTTATAAAGTCTGGTCTTACATTTAGGTCTTTAATCCATTTTGAGTTTATTCTTGTGTATGGTGTTAGGAAGTGTTCTAATTTCATTCTTTTACATGTAGCTGTCAAGATCTTCCAGCACCACTTATTGAAGAAGCTGTCTTTTCTCCATTAGGTAGGTTTATTCCTACGTCTTTTTGTTATTACTGTTGCAATAGGAAATGGGACTGTTTCCTTAATTTCTTTTTCTGATCTTTTGTTGTTAGTGAATGGGAATGCAAGAGATTTCGCTGCATTAATTTTGTATCCTGCAACTTTCCAAATTCATTGATTAGCTCTAGTATTTTTCTGGTGACATCTTTAGGATTTTCTATGTATAGCATCATGTCATTTGCAAATAGTGACAGTTTTACTTCTTTTCCAATTTGGATTCATTTTATTTCTGTTTCTTCTCTGATTGCCATGACTAGGACTTCCAAAACTGTGTTGCATAACAGTGGTGAGAGTGGACATCCTTGTCTTGTTCCTGATCTTAGAGGAAATGCTTTCAGTTTTTCACCATTGAGAATGATGTTTGCTGTGGGTTTGTCATTTGCAGACTTTATTATGTAGATGTAGGTTCCCTCTATGCCCACTTTCTGGAGAGTTATTATCATAAATGGGTGTTGAATTTTGTCAATAGCTTTTTCTGCATCTATTTAGATGATCATATGGTTCTTATTCTTTAATTTGTTAATATGGTGTATCACACTGATTGTTTTGCATATGTTGAAGAATCCTTGTATTCCTGGGACAAATCCCACTTGATGATGTTGTATGATCCTTTTAATGTGTTGTTGGATTCAGTTTGCTAGTATTTTGTTGAGGATATTTGCTTCTATGTTCATCAGGGATATTGGTCTGTAATTTTTTTGTGTGATATATTTGCTTTTCGTAACAGGGTGATGGTGGCCTTGTAGAGAACGAGTTTGGGAGTATTCATTCCTCCATCTGCAAGTTTTTGGAAGAATTTGAGAAGGATAGGTATTAGCTCTTCTCTAAATGTTTGCTAGAATTCACCTGTGAAACCTTCTGGTCCTGGACTTTTGTTTGTTGGAAGATTTTTAATTACAGTTTCAATTTCATTACTTATGATTGGTCTGTTTATATTTCTAAATCTTCTTTGTTCAGTCTTGGAATGTTGTACCTTTCCAAGAATTTGTCCATTTCTACCAGGTTGTGCATTTTATTGGCATATAGTTGCTTGTAGTAGTTTCTTTTGATCCTTTGTATTTCTGTGAAGTCAGTTGTAATTTCTCCTTTTTCATTTCTAATTTTATCGATTTGAGTCCTCTCCGTTTTCTTTCTTGATGAGTCTGGCTAAAGGTTTATCAATTTTGTTTTTCTTCTCAAAGAACCAACTTTCAGTTTTATTGATCTTTGCTATTGTTTTCTTCGCTTCTATCTCATTTATTTCTGCTCTGATCTTTATTGTTTCTTTCCCTTTACTAAATTTGTGTTTTCTTTCTTCTTTCTCTAGTTGCTTTACGTGTATTGTTAGACATGGTGTATGGTTTTTGAGATTTTTCTTGAGGTGCTATTGTATTGCTGTATTGCTTCCCTCTTAGAACGGCTCTTGCTGCATCCCATAGGTTTTGGGTCACAATATTTTTATTATTATTTGTTTCTATGTATTTTTAAATTTCCTCTTTGATTTCTTCAGTGATCTCTTGGTTATTTAGCAGTGCACTGTTTAACCTCCATTTGTTTGTGTTTTTTATAGTTTTTTTCCTGTAATTGATTTCTAATTCCATAGCATGTGGTCCGCAAAGATGCTTGATATGATTTCAAATTTCTTATATTTTCTGAGGCTTGATTTGTGACCCAAGATGTGATCTGTCCTGGAGAATGTTTTGTATGCATTTGAGAGGAAAGTGTATTCTTCCGCTTTCCGGTGCTATGTCCTATGACTATCAATTAAATCTGTCTGGTTTATTTCATCATTTATTTGTTTTAATAAATTTATTTATTTATTTATTTTTTGGCTGCATTGCTGCGTGTGGGCTTTCTCTAGTTGTGGCAAGTTGGGGCTACTCTTCATTGCGGTACACAGGCTCTAGGTGGCTTCTCTTGTTGCAGAGCACAGGCTCTAGGCACACATACTTCAGTAGTTGTGGCACATAGTCTCAGTAGTTGTGTCTCGTGGGCTCTAGAGTGGAGGCTCAGTAGTTGTGGCGCACAAGCTTAGTTGCTCCGTGGCATGTGGGATCTTCCCAGACCAGGGCTCAAACCTGTGGATTCTTAACCACTGTGCCACGAGGGAAGTCTCTATTGTGTCATTTAAAGCTTGTGTTTCCTTATTTATTTACCATCTAGATGATCTGTCCATTGGTGTAATGAGGTATTAAAGTCCCCCACTATTATTGCGTTAGTGTTGATTTCCCCTTTTATGGTTGTTAGCATTTGCCTTATGTATTGAGGTGTTCCTATTTTCGGTGCATATACATTTATAACTGTTATATCTTCTTCTGAGATTGATGCCTTGATCATTACATAGTGTCCTTCCTTATCTCTTGTAACAGATTTTATTTTAAAGTGTACTTTATCTGATATGAGTATTGTTACTCCAGCTTTCTTTTGATTTCCATTTTCATGAAATATCTTTTTACATCCCTTTACTTTCAGTCTTATGTGCCCCTAGGTCTGAAGTGGGTCTCTTGTAGACAGCATATATATGGGCCTTGTTCTTGTATCCATTCAGCTAGTCTGTGTCTTTTGGTTGGAGCATTTAATCTATTTACATTCAGGGTAATTATCAATATGTATGTTCCTATTACCATTTTCTTAATTGTTTTGGGTTTGTTTTTGTAGGTCTTTTCCTTCTGCTGTGTTTCCCACTTAGAGAAGTTCCTTTAGCATTTTTTGTAAAGCTGGTTTGTTGGTGCTGAATTCTCTTAGCTTTTGCTTCTCTGTGAAGCTTTTGATCTTTCTGTTGTATATGAATGAGATCCTTGCTGGGTAATCTTTGTTGTAGGTTTTTCCCTTTCAACACTTTAAATATACCCTGCCACTCCTTCTGGCTTGCAGAGTTTCTGCTGAAAGATCGGCTGATAACCTTATGGGGATATCCCTTATTTGTTATTTTTTTGCTTTTCCCTTGCTGCTTTTAATATTTTTTCTTTGAATTTAATTTTTGTTAGTTTGATTACTATATGTCTTGGTGTGGTTCTCCTTGGGTTTATCCTGTATGGGACTCTCTGCTCTTCTTGGACTTGGGTGGCTATTTCCTTTCCCAGGTTAGGGAATTTTTCAACTATGACTTCTTCAAATATTTTTTCATGCCCTTTCTCTTTCTCTTCTTCTGGGACCCCTATAATTTGAATGTTGATGTTTTATGTTGTCCCACATGTCTCTGAGGCTGTCCTCAATTCTTTTCATTTTTTTCTCTTTATTCTGTTCTTCAGCAGTTATTTCGCCAATGTATCTTCTGGCTCACTTATTCGTTCTGCCTCTGTTTTTCTACTATTGATTCCTTCTAGTGTACTTTTCATTTCAGTTATTGTGTTGTTCATCTCTGTTTTTTTGTTATTTAGTTCTTCTAGATCTTTGTCAACATTTCTTATATTTTGTCAATCCGTGCCTGCATTCTATTTCCAAGATTTTGGATCATCTTTACTATCATTACTCTGAATTCTTTTTCAGGTAGCTTGTTTATTTCCTCTTCATTTATTTGGTCTTTTGGGTTTTTACCTTGCTCCTTCATCTGTAACATATGTTTTTGTCATCTCATTTTCTTTGATGGGTGGGGCTGTGTTCCTGTCTTACTGGTTGTTTGGCCTGAGGCTTCCAGCACTGGAGTTTACCGGCAGTTGGGTAGAACCAGGTCTTGGTGCTGAGATGGTGACTTCCAAGAGACCTCACTTGATTAATATTCCCTGGGGTCTGAGGTTCTTTGTTAGTCCAGTGGTTTGGACTTGGTGCTCCCACCACAGGATCTCAGGCTTGACCCCCAGCTTCTGAACCACGATCTCACAAGCCACAGGGCACAGGCAAAAAAAAAAAAGAAGCATAACATAACAAAGAATAAAAAATAATAAGTAAAAAATATATTAGAAAAATATATATAAATGAAACAACAGCAAGGTAAAACAGAACCACAATAGAAAAAAAGAAGCCAGAAAACGTCTTGGCTGTGGGGGTGGGGCTTAGGCAGGGGAGGGGCCTAGACTCAGGACACTCACAGTTGGAAAATGCCCTGGGGGTGGCACTGGGGCAGGGAGGGGTTTAGTCTGGGGGGGCGGCAGGCCTAGGCTCAGGACCCCAAAAATGCCCTGGGGGTGTTGGGTGGTAGATTTTAGGCTCTGTTTGCCAGAGGGGCCTCAGAGTGTGAGGATCAGGACCAGTACCCAAGCAGGCTCCATAGGGCCCAATTGGGCAGGGGAAACAGTGGCCACATTCCCTTCCAATCCTCTGACCTCCCAAGGTTTTCTCCCCATCCTTGTTGATTCCCTCATGGTGAGTGGGCCCCTCCGAGTGTAGAGACCCCTCCCCTTCCCGAGCCACCCCTCAGGGTAGTGGTCCCATTCCTCCTCCACTTCTCCTTCCCCCTTGCTCTCCCCTATGTCCTACCTGGTCACTTGGGGGTTCCTCGTGTTCTCTTAGGTGTCTGAGGTCCCCAACCAGTGCCTGGTATGTGCCCTAGTGGTGAGGAGATGCAAACTCCTCATACTCCTACTCTGCCATCTTAACTGCACCCCCAGAAAATTTTAGTTTTATTGAAGTTCAATTGATCAATTATTTCTTTCATGGATTGTGCCTTTGCTGTTGTATTTATAAAGTCATCACCAAATCCAACGTCACCTACATTTTCTTCTATGTTATCTTCTAGGAGTTTTATAGTTCAGCATTTTACATTTAGATCCATTTTTGTGAAAGAAAAAAAGCTTGAGTGAGCTTTCAAAAATTTAAAGCATACCTAGTCACTTTCATGTTTAAAACCCTCCAATGACTTCCACTTGTGTTTAGAACTGAACCAAAGATTTTACCATGGTCTATAATTTCTACCTAACTTAACCACTTTCCATGACTCCAAAGTGTCATGGGACTTCCTCGTGCCTCTTGACATGTGGAATTCATTCATAAAATACATTAAAGTAGGATTACTTAATTAAGAATCTACAGCCAACAAATAAGATTGAGCAGCAATCAAATGAGTATTATAGAGGAATGTGAATGGAAGGAATTCCAGGGTAATTGCCACAAACAACTTCTTTCAGTCTGTGTTTAACGTTTAATAAATGGGTGGGTCAGCAAGGCTGAAAGAATCAGAAGCTAAATCAATTGGCAAGTGCCCAAAACAGAAAGAAAAGCTTGAATTGGCTCTTTAAAAAAAATATCCTGAGGTTGAACACTTCAAAAATCTAGAATTAGTTTGTATGAGTAAGGGATCATTTTAATTGAGGTACAATATACTGCAAATTGAGTTTTTAAAACTGGTACAGTGTTACAGAAGGACAAATCATTTTCAATAATTTAAATGTGTTTGAACCAATAAATATATTCAAAATTTTAATTTTCCCAGAGTCATGTCTGATTTTTAAATTTCCAGGAATATGTGTATTCCTTACTGTAAGCTCTATATGTCACCTCATTCTTAAATCTCCACTTATTTGTCATTTAAGACATTGTTTTGCCGAGTTACACATCAGCTACAGTTGATTGAATTTAAAGAGTTGTTTTCCATTACTATTAATAGTGCTGCTCCTCACCAAGGATCCTTAAGATATCCTAAGTTGTTATCCTGAAAACAGGTGTGCTTTCCACTACAACTAATAAAAATGCATTATGTCATGAGAGGAAATAAATGATTTTTAGATGCTTTTAAATAAAATATCAATAATGAAAGCAAGGGAGGGTGGGAGGGAGGGAGACGCAAGAGGGAAGAGATATGGGGACATAAGTATATGTATAACTGATTCACTTTGTTATGAAGCAGAAACTAACACACCATTGTAAAGCAATTATACTCCAATAAAGATGTAAAAAATAAATAATAAATAATGAAAGCAAGAATCCCAGCTTCTGTTTTGCAACTCATTAAGACACTTAAATGAATGCTATGGCAGTAATATTTCTCAATATTATGATCATTTTGCCCCTTCAGGAATGGATTCCAAGACATTAAACTCTACTTTTAATAAATAGTATTATAGTAATGTTACAGCACAGCTTATGTCTGTTTAAAATAAATTCATCCTTGAATTACTAGAAATAATGTATGCTTCTTTTCTAGGCTAACGTAAGTACAACTTTATTATTCCTTAAATCCAATAATACTGTGTACTTAATATTATATATGTAAAACAGTACCTATTTGAACATTTTTACTGAGTGCCTACTTGATAATGGTAACGTTATTTATATCTTATTGGGAAGATATGTTTTGTAGTTCAGAAAAACAATTTATGCATTACATTTCAAGCAGATCTGCTGGCAGCTAGTGGTATATATTATATATGCTTCAAAAAGATAACTGCCTTTTTAAAATACCAAGGCCAACAAGGTCTTACTGGGATTAAAATTGCTTATAAGCAAAATTTTAAAAAATATTTATCTGCCATATTGGTGAGGTCAAACAGAATGTACATAAGAATGGATGTCTGAAATGTTCTGTTGTTGTGTAATGCCCTCTGACAACTTCTGTCCAGTCCTTATGCTCCTACATTGCAATGATTCATCTGTCTGGTATCCTTATTATATTAACAGAATATTGAGGTATGGTCATACCTTCCTTTTTTTTTATTTTTAATTTTTTTTTTTGCTGTACGCGGGCCTCTTACTGTTGTGGCCCCTCGCATTGTGGAGCACAGGTTCCGTACGCGCAGGCTCAGTGGCCATGGCTCACGGGCCCAGCCGCTCCATGGCATGTGGGATCTTCCCGGACCGGGGCACGAACCCGTGTCCCCTGCATCGGCAGGCGGACTCCCAACCACTGCAACACCAGGGAAGCCTCATACCTTCATTTTTATATCTTACCATTTATCACTAGATCTGACAATTAGATACAGAAATAAATTTTCTTAAAATTATTTTAAAATTCCCCCTCAAAATATATTGTTGTATTTCATTCGCCACAGTGCCTGATGTCTGAAACCAGTTATTTTGCAAGTATCAACACTAGGTCATGACCTTAATTATTCAGAAATATACCAGATGACTTTGGGCATCTAAGCTTTTTTAATATTCAAGAATCCCCTATTTAACTTAGGTACCAGAGATCTAAGCATTAGCTGTCCTAAGAGGCTCTTTAGAAATGAAAGGAAGCTGGAAGGTCGCTGAGACATACACCCCAGGTCCAGTTAATTATTTTAACCATTTTGCCATTAGCAAAAAATTTTGAACTGGCATATTTCATTAGCCTGGAATGGGAGCAGAGTTATGGGACATTACCTCAGGGTTCAGTCTTCTAATACTGTTTACTTCTAGGATCAATGCCTTCTTATTAATTTGCTGATTAATGGTGTTAAGAATTGGTTCAAATAGAATTTTAGATGTCTTCTAATGGCTCATTAACTAAATTTGAAAAGCCATACTCTTTTAACTCTGAAAATGAAAATTCTAATTCTTTTTGAGACTTCAGTCAGATACACTCTTATGCAGGGGAAAAAATCTTTCCTCTTCATGCCTTCAGTGGTTGACACAATTTCTGGGGCCATTTGTCAATATCCACGTGGTATGACTTGGTATGAAGTATGATTGATTTAGAATTCTAGCTTATAACAGAAGTTTTCAAGTTCTATTAGTTCAGACTTCTCATGTGCATAAAGAAAATATATTTTCTTTTTTTTTTATAATTGCCCAATTTTTCTCAGAAACCCATTTGAAAGATAGTTTTCAACGTCATGCGCTGCATGATACAATCATTTAAATCATCTGCTAGGAATCTTTTGGATAAGTGATCACACTTTCAATTTATTTTCCACCTCTCCCTGCTGCTATGCAAGGTTGTTTTTGATAGCAGTTTGGGGTACAAATGTTTTATTTTTATATGATCTTCTGGCTTCTTTCTGATTTCTGCTTTAGCTAGGCCAGTGGAGTCTATTCCTAGGACTGCTATCATGAGGGTACCATCTCATGTCTGGGCACTCAATGTTGGAGTTTGTGCTCCAGATATTTGCTCCCAGTGTAAAACCCCCGCACACCTCGGCCTTGGTCTCAACCTTAGGCTCCCAGCCATCTGTTAATCTTGTCAGAACTTCTGCTTCCTTTACTACTGAGGCATGCAACAAACTCTGGGTCTCTTGCTTGCTGTATACAAGCCTCGGGAAACACTATTTCAGGTTCATCTCTCTTGCCAACTCCAATTGTAAAGATTCATGTTGGCTGTGATGGCATGTGGCGATTCTTCTAGGTATATAAATGGGACTAGCTAAACCACCCATACATTTCAGACTCCCTCATAATTGTCTGACCATTTCTATCACTCTTTTCTTTCCCCCTGGGTTTCTTCTTTAGAGGAGGAAAACGAGGACATCTGTTGAAAGCTGCCTCTTACCTTTATTTTACTTTTTCCCCTGGTCACAGAGGGACATGCCTTCCTTTTCCTGTATAGCAGATCCTCATTTATCCCACTCCTTAATGTATAGAAGAAAATCTCCTATGATCTATCTTGCCATGCTTGGCTCTTGATATATCGATGAGAGCTTAAAGAATTTCACTGCCTACACTTCCCTAATGAGCTTAGGGGTGGAAGGCTGCAAGGAAATGGAAATTGAATAGGAAATGAACACACATTGTTCATGTTTTAAAACATTATCATTGTTACTTCTAGATCAATGGTTATGACTCCTGGTGAAATCACCAGGTGGGGAGCAGTTGGTGGGGAGGCTAAAACATACTTATGCTTAGACCAGCCACAGAAAATTAAATCAGAATATCATATATTGATCAGCCTCATGCTGATAAAGTTTAAGTGAATTGCTCAGTGTCAGTAATAAGTCTCACCCAGGAGGATGCTCTTCCTTCCTCCTACACTTCCAAGCAGACCACGGTGCTAAACCAGGTATTTCTATTCTTAGATATGCAAACCAAATTTATAGTTTACTTAATGTTTATAGGACAGTGTATTACAGTATATGTATATTTCACATAAAACCTACAAAGAAAAAAATGATTTACTTCTTTATCACTTACAACATTATGGTGGAGTTTTGTCACAATAGTTGTACTATCCGGGGAGGGTTCTTTAAGGAAAATGTCCTATGTCCTCATTATACAAAGAGCTAATCCCTATTGCTTACCAGCGCTTGTGGAGAACTTCTTTCCCTAATCACATCAGTGCTGCCTTTTGCCTTTCCCGCCACCCCATCCCAACTCCTCAAAAGGATTGTTTCCACGTTCATATTTTCTCTGGAGTCACTTTCAAGGATAACTGATGTTCTAATGATCTTTCAATCTGTGGGGGGGAAATAGAGCAATTGAGCAGAGATGTGCAATGTAATGTTTTACTAGTAACGGAGATCCCTACATCCTGTATCAAAACTTGAAAGTAAAGGAAACACAACCATGTAACTGACAACTTTCAATCACTTCTAAAGGATAAGTGATGTCTGAGGACCTTTCTAGATTTAAGATCCCAAGTATTTTTAAGTCTCCTTTCTTCTGTTTCCTGATTCATATTTTCTCTCCCCTACCTCCTCTCTCTTTATATTCCTCTTCCCTTTCTTCTCCTCCCTCTTCCTTTTTCTCTCTCTTTCTCTTTTCTTCCTTTCTCCCTCTTCCTCTCTTCTTTTCCAAATAAAAAAGCTTTACAGCTCTTTGTTTCTTTGCAACAGAATGATAAATCTGGCAAAATGACACTTCTGTTGTTGTCAAAAAACAAGGAGCAGGCTGTCCACCCTTTTCCTCCAATCCACCCTGTTTTAAAGGGGTTCACCTGCCTGTGGGAAACAAAAAAGAAAGTCAGGAATTCCTGAGAAGAAGCATGGTATATTCATTCCCAGTTGCTTTCTTCATCTTCCTCATTTTAACCATTACTCCATTGCACATTCTGTCTATAGAAAACAAATATTCCAAGTCACTGGATTTCATGAATCATTGTAGAAAAATTACTCTGGGATATGAGATGGTTCAACTGAATGTCATTGGATTTCTAACTTAGGAGAAGAAAGCAACTATCAGTGTCTTTGTCATCAGAGAGGGTACACTCTGAGTGAAGTGGAATGCAGGTATCAGCTGGGGGTATCACCCCATTTAGTCTCTGGACACCCTTGCTCTAAATCTGTTGGGTTAGCAGCTACTAATAATACTAACACCCACTTTCACATGCAAATCTCTTGTATTTCTTTTTCCTGTTTCTCTGGGAGTTATTCTAGAATGGTATCTGAAGGCTTTTAAAGTTGAGGAGTAAAAGAGTGCAAAGCATTTCATCACTGGCTACTGCTGAGAGAAGTGTCTGTGGCCATTTGAAAAGGGCGGCCAGGGACTTGTGTCATCAAAGCATTTGCTCAGGTTCTGGAGAGTGAGTGCACTGATCAAAAACTTTACACCCAAAGGTTCCTTTGTCTTTCTGTTTTCCATTTCTAGCCTGGATGCGTAAATACCACTGAAGTGGACATTAAGAAGTCATCCAGAATGAGAAATCCACACAAAACACGAAAGGTAAAATTGACGTTTGTTAGGCTGATCTTGGTAATGTGTTGGACTGTTTAGAGGATGTCAAACACACAAAAAAACCTTTTATTCCATTTCATGAGTACCTTGTAGTATCTTCCCTGCTTTTCCTTGTTGCTTGGCTGGAAGACAATCTGGAAGTTCAAGCCCTGGACTTCTGTCAGTTCCTCTGTCCCCAGGAAATAGCCCCCATCCTGATTCTCAAGTGTGACAAGGTCCCAAAGTGTGTGTGTGTGGGGGGGGGGGGGATGGCTGTGAAAGGAAAAGGATGCTGAGAGAAGAGCCATTAACAAAAAAATGTATCTCTTTCAGTGCCCAGGAAATGAGGAAAAGTAGGTAGAGATTATCTGAGAAAAAGTGGTACTCATGAGAGAAGAGCCTTGTTAGAGAAAACTATGAAGAAAAAAAAAGACACCATCATAAAGATGTTTAATTATAGATATCGTATGAGGACCATGTCTTAACATCAGAATTTAATTTATAGTAACACAACTATAGAATAGTGGTTATAGGTTCAAGATCTCTTATGTGAGGAAGTATGTAACAAAAACAAAGTGCTCTTCTGAATTCAATGACATTTAATATAATTGTTTGAAAACACATAGCAGAAGTATCTACATTTTTTAAAGTAACACATACATGTAGAAGACATTTTTATTTATTCCATAAAAAATGGTTGATGCACGTAAGAATGTCTGGCCTATAGCAATCACTCTGAGGACACAGCCGAAGGTCAGTGCCACTAGATCAAAGCATCCCACAAACTTCAAGACCTTCGCTTCCGTAGCTTTTTTCTTATGCAGCATTTTCCAGGATATGTGCCCCAGCAAGTACTAAACATTTTTTTGTAGTCTTATTTCTTGTCTTCTTCTTCCATCCCTAGAAACATAGCATTATGTTCAAAGGCCCCAAAACAGTCCAAGTACTTTTTCTTTCTTGTAAGACAGTTTATCTTGATGTTAGGATAAAGAAGCTACAGGAAAAGTGCCATAAAATCCATTCAGATGAGGTGCTCAAAAGCTTTTGCCCCTAGCATATCACTGAGAAAAGAGACAAAGCCAGACCAAAGCAAGCCTATTGGCCCCTCTCTCTTATGATCAGCCCTACTCCGTTCCTCTCATCCTCTGCTCACAGCATGGCCTGAGTGTACCGGGACGAGCTTTGTGAAACGAAATTCAAAAATCTATCAGCTCTCCCAAAGTACATTAAGCCACTTCTCTCCACTTTCTGACTTTTGAATTCAGAATACATTACTTTGTGTCGTTTCCCCCAACAGACACCAAGTAAGCTATGCCCTGATTCATAAGGAAAAGTATATGGATTGATGAGATAGAACTTAAAGAATAATAAAGTAATTGTTTACACTCTCCCTTTAGCACTTAGTGAAGATGTCTTACCAGTGCATCATATTGCATCATTTTTTTGAAAATTTGGGAAGAATTAGTTTGCAGTGTTAATCGCTGTTTATACATGAAAATATTGGTATTTATTTCCATATGCAAAATGTGGAAATTTAAATTTTAATGTGTTATAAAATGGGATAAATTAGTCATATCTTAGAGCAGCACAAAAGTGTTTTAAATAAGACGTACAATAAACTTGCAAGCAAAGAGAAACTCTGCTCAAAATAGATAAAAGAGTGGAATAGTCTAAAACCTTGGGAGTAGGCCAGGGCAGAGTTAGCCCCGGATATTACTGGACACAGGGACTCAGACACAGGCAGAGCTCTCTCTCTCATTCTTCTCTAGTCTCCTTTCTCTGCCCTCCGTCTGCACTGGCTTCCTCCACATGGCATCAGATATCGTCACAATCATTCTCCAGTTGAGCTGAGAATCCAAAGGAAAGAGAAATATTCCCTCCCTCGTCACCAGTTAGAAAAATCCCAGAAATTCCATTCCACATAGAAAGTCATAAAAGCTTCCTGCACTCTTTAGTTCTTATT
The DNA here is from genome assembly GCF_964374135.1 of Grampus griseus. NCBI lineage: Eukaryota > Metazoa > Chordata > Mammalia > Artiodactyla > Delphinidae > Grampus > Grampus griseus. The sequence continues at coordinate 25,624,821 of NC_139002.1, read as the reverse complement.
TTAAAGTCCCCTCCCCTTGACCAAAAAAAAAAAAAAAAAAGTAGGAGAGAATTTTCTTAGATCTCTTCTGAAATGTAAAGTGAAATCACATATGAACAGATTTAAGTAGAAGTCAAATCTGTTTCATTTAATGAATAACCTATTCAATATTCATTTAGACGATACTACATATGAAAAGTGCTCATCCAGGCACCCTGGGGAATAAAAGCTGTGTTAATAAAGTAAAAGCATCTTGGTTTAGTAATTATCTTTGCTATTAAAATGCAAAATGGATCCCAATTAGTTAATTTGATTTTCCTCTATCTGCAAATATTAAGACACTGAGAAAATTTTATCTTTCTCTCTAGCCTTACCCACCCTGTGCCAAGATTTCTAATACATTTAATTTTTCTAAAATATGCAAATCCTTTTACATTGCAAATGATCCTCATAACTTGTCAGTTAAAATAGGATCAATTTTCTTACCTCCTTTACACGTAAATTAAGCCCTGAAAATAAAATTACATTATTCATGACTATTTTCACTCTAGCCAAGAATCAAAGTTAAAAGCTATCACTGGTCCCCAGAAAATGAAGCTATCTGGGTCCAGCTATCACTGGTCCCTGAATCATGAAATGGAGAATTCATGATGTTTACTTACATGTAACGTTAAAAAGGAAACTTCTCAGAGCCAGTGGCCAGGCTGCTGGAAGACTACTTGAAACAACACTGCCCAACGGCCTGGGTCTTATATAGAACTTCATGAAGACGATATGAAATGCATGCATATTGAAATAATAATAGAAATGTAGAGCTAGAAGATAATTTATGGACCATTTTACTTCTATGACACCATAAATTGTGTTTTTTTCTAGAAATTTTCTAGAATTTTTCTATAAAGCTTGACCTCTCCTGTTGCGGAGCGCAGGCTCCGGACGCGCAGGCTCAGCGGCCATGGCTCACGGGCCTAGCCGCTCCGCGACATGTGGGATCTTCCCGGACTGGGGCACGAACCCATGTCGCCTGCATCGGCAGGAGGACTCTCAACCACTGCACCACCAGAGAAGCCCTAGAAATCTTTTAAATTATTTTAAATCTTAACCAAAAAACTTACTGTTAGGACTGTCAGCTATCTTGTCTTAAAAGCATTGTTTTACATGAACTAGAGATTCTTATTAAAGAACTTTAATTAAACCAATGTAAGCAAGAATGGAAAGACCACACCTTAGAATCGTTTTTATTTTCTTTACCAAAAATTAGCGTGAGACAACTGAAAAAATACATTGGATAGTACGATTGTTTCATTATTAGTGATCTTTCACTTGCCTAATTTTTTTGGGTTTTTTTGCGGTACGCGGGCCTCTCACTGCTGTGGCCTCTCCTGTCGCGGAGCATAGGCTCTGGACGCGCAGGCTCAGCGGCCATGGCTCACAGGCCCAGCCGCTCTACGGGCATGTGGGATCCTCCGGACCGGGACACAAACCCGTGTCCCCTGCCTTGACAGGCAGACTCTCAACCACTGCGCCACCAGGGAAGCCCCACTTGCCTAATTTTTAAATAGCCACCTCAGCTGTTATTTCAGAGTTCAGATGGTTATGGTATTTAATCGGCCTCAAAAGCAAGTAGTAGTAGTTCATGTAGGGCTTTTCTGTTTCTTCAGTGGAAATTAACTCTCCTTTTGTTCTAGGCACTATGCTTTTGTCATTCTTTTCTTTCATGATACTTATCACAGTTTTAATCATGTTTATTTGTGTGATTCTTGTGTAACCTTTAGGTTGTGAGTTCCAATGAAAGAAGAAGCATACCTATTTTTGTTTATTTCTATATCCCTAATGCTTAGCATTATATCCAGCATATAGCAGGTGTTCAATAAAAGTTGAATAAATGCCAAAAGGAAAGAAAAAGAAACAGTCCAATCCATTTAGTTCAGTCCTGTTACTAATTAATTCACAGCATATATGCTACTCCTTGGGTTGCAATGTATGCCCAGTAACAAGAATTGAGTTTTAAGATACTGGGGCTATGGCAAAGGAGGGAAGATTGAAGGACCTACCAAAGATAGTCTGAAAACCAAGTCAAATATGTTAAAGATGGGCTAAGATCAAAATAACAGGGAGTCATAAGGAAAAAGGGCCCAGGTATAGAACCAAAAGCTTAACATTAAGAAGAGGTGGAGTCCAAGTGAAAACAGGTCAGTTAACAACACATTTGAATTTAGAGTTACTGGTAAGGTTGGTGATGGGCCTGAAAATTGGCTTGGTTAAGCATCTATCCTCTGCTGATTTTAATAGTTTCTTTCCACTATTTGGTAACTTTAATTCTTCTGCAGGGCTCATGAAACTTTATCATGTCTTCATCCTTCATTCTCATGTCCAAAGAAAAAGTGCTCAGTAGCTACACTAAGTTCTTTATTTTAAAGTCATAATACTTTGAATTTAAACAAAAATTAATTTGGCCGCTTCCTTGAGTTGACATATGAGATATCTCACCTTCAGTTGGGAATGAATTTTTGTCCCTTTAAGTCCCCAGATCTTTATTTAAATATACTATGGGTCTTTCTCAAAATAGAGCGTTCCTAAATAGCGGGTTTGACCTTTTGACAAAATAGTAAAGAAGCACTGGAACATTAAGAATTTCAAAGATGTGCAAACCTTAGGGGTCACTGATGTTTGCAAGTGGCACCCAATGGAACCAAATGACAAGGCCAGTATTGTAAGGTAAATAACCCAATTTTGAGATGGGAAAGTAGGAGCACCCTGGAGTGTCTTTATCATACCACCAGAGACCAAATCAGCAATGGAATTCTTAACTTAGTTTCTCTCCTTAGTACTCCATTCCTTTCCTATGTAAAACAACTCAGATTATTTTTAGGCTGGCTTATTACATTTCTATTCTATTCTATATCCACCTCTATTTTATTCCGAAATCAATATGTATTAGATGTTGTGTTGTGTTGTCATTCCCCAACTTAGTACTCTCAGCCCACTCCCACACTTTATCACACTAAGCTAGTTTTTTTTTCATATAATCAATTATTCTGTCAGTTAATCTAACCACGTATTTTTTCCAAAAAGCTGTGCTTCTATTTTACATCCATATTTGTGATAGCATTTATGATAGCAGTGCCTTTTGAACTTTGATCCAGTATGCAGCAAAGCTTTGAGTTACCTTACTGGATATATAACACGAAACTACCTTTTAGAAAGTCTGTGACTATAAATGGTATTTTGTCCTAACATATTTTGTTTTTATTTTGGTATAGTCTGTCTATGGTCTTCAAAATGATATTAGAAGTCACAGTCCTACCCACACACCCACACCAGAAACTAAACCTCCAAAGAAGATGAGTTGCAACAACAGGTGAGTCAACCTATAATAACGGTTTACAGGGTACATGGGTTACATACAGAGTAGCAGGTATGAAGACCAGATGTTGATGTTAATAGTAGGTATTTTAAAAACTGATTTTTAGGATTGACTGTTTCATATAGATTTGTAGTGAAAAGGTGATTTTAAGATATGTAGTCACTTGAAAATGTATCAGTATATGGAGATAGCTTTCAAAATTCTTCACTCTTTAATTCCCCAAATCCTTTTTCCTCTAACCAATTTTTTAAAATTACACACACTGATTTATCGGTGCCTCCATTATTAAGGGTTACTTTATACTCCAGAACTCTGTCTTAAAGAATGAGAAGACAAGAGGTTGGTGACATTAGGTCATGTGTTTTCCACCTCCAGTCATGTGGCATGATCTTCACAAAAGAGTGCTTAATCTTGTTTCTGCAGTACTGATATCTATAAGCCTCTTGAAGTTTTCCCTCATTAGCACTGAAGAACAGTCATGGTATGTATTGTTTCTTGTTTCATACATTGATCAATAGCGTTGGCTTCAAGTAATATTTCAAAGCAAACACCAAGGGTCTTATATCAAATCATAGTTAAATCTCTTGGTTAGTTAAGTCATGGGATTTTTCTCCTTTTGCTTATTTTCCCCTAATATTTTATTGTAACATGGTTTATCAATTGTGTAATACATACTTTTTCTACTATATTTATAGCCACCATGAAGGAAAAGTAATTCAGAGAGTTTTAAATTTTCCACGTATTATTATGTCCAAGAATTTGTCCTGAAATGATACAATTATTCTTAAAACAAATATCACTGATGCTTTTGTTGGGTTAGTATTAGGAAGTAGGGTTTATTTTGAAATTATAGTAATGAATAACGAACATTTATTTTCCGAATTTAATGTTTGAGGGAGAACTGATTCTGATTTGGATAAATGCTAAAATTTCTACAACACTTTTAAAATAAAGTTACATTTTGTTAAAGCAGGCAGAATGTTCAAATTCACTGCTGTTCTGCAATACGGGTTATGTTTACATTCAAACAGTTTAATTTTTTGTTAACTCTTTTAAAGCCCCCATGTCTGATTTTTTTTCTACAGACTTTGAAATTTTACTGGTTGAGAACATATTCTTGTTTAGAATTGCTCAGTCTATCAGAATTTAGAGTTGAAAATTATGAGACTGTAACTACTTATCTCTTTTTTCAGATAAAGTATTGGCAAATACAGTTAGATAGACACCGGTTAAAAATGTCAAAAGTTGCTGATAGGTAAGTATTGCAAGACACCCATATAAATTAAAAAATTTTCATATGACAATTAAATGTGCTCAATATGGTAAGAGAACTAGTGGGAGGAAAATTGTTATAAATAATTGGAGTCCTGTAAGAAATATTATTTTCCTTTTCCTTTTTGAACATGGAAAACTTTCAAAGAGCTCTTTTGTTGTACTTCGAATGACAGAATAATCATTATTATCTTAGGTCTCTAGAGGTCCAATCTTTGTGCAACCAGAATCAAATACAGAAGATAATTCCAAGGAGTTGAATCTTTTCACTCCTGCTAGGAGAAATGAAACTTTCAATTTATTAAGTTACCTTTTGGCAACTTAGAAGCTCTTTGTAAATTCATCTTAACATTCACACTACTCAGTTATTTTATGACTTCAGAATTTGAATTAAACTCAGATTTTATATATTTTCCTATTTTTCATTTAACTCTGTTTTTAATGCATTCATGTTCTTCACTTTGGGGCATTGCCAGAGCCTACCTCTCCAACTTTTTTCCTCTCCTTTTTCCCTTTAGGTTTTTTTTAGATATTTTTTTTTCAAATACTTGCCACTGATTCCCCTTTACCTAATTCCTGTAAATACTTTTGACAAAAAATTTCCATTTAACCCCTTCTTCAAGTTGAGCTAAACTTCTCTGTTGTGCTGTGGTTGGGCTAGTTGACCAAGGATTGGAACTGACCTTTAGCACTTCCTTTTACACAGTGACCTTTTCCATTTTGCCTCATTTTAATGGAGGGATATTAATTCATATTGCTTAGGCATGGGGAGAGAGAGAGTCCTTAGCCATATTTGTCTTCCAGGAAGCACAATAAGTTGATGCATTAAAGTTATTGAAACATGAAAACTGCTATTGGATTTCATTCTATAAGCAAGCAAGGATTCCTTGGCCAGATGTTTTGTTTGTTTGTTTGTTTGTGGTATGCGGGCCTCTCACTGTTGTGGCCTCCCCCACTGTGGAGCACGGGCTCCGAACACGCACAGGCTCAGAGGCCATGACTCATGTGGGATCTTCCCGGACTGGGGCACGAACCCGCGTCCCCCGCATCGGCAGGCGGACTCTCAACCACTGCGCCACCAGGGAAGCCCGGCCAGATGTTTTTATAGTGTCCCTTACAAAGATCAGATAAAACCTCAGACAGAAAACTAAGGAAAATGAAAATGTTTCTCTCGAGTCTGCTAAGTTACACGGAACAGTATGTAGAATATGACCCTTTTCTTGTGCCACCTGACCCTTCTAACCATGGTTGTCTGCTTCTGGGAACTTGAAGCAAGGTAAATGACATTTTCTCTTCCTTTCAAATATTTCATTTATTTCAGAGTTTGATTGAAATAGGAAGAATCTTATGGCTAATTGTAAAAGTAATTTTACTCTGTGTCTACATTAGCCATGATATAAAGATCTTGTTCAAAGTAATGGTTTTTGAACGTTAGATATTTGCATTTATATTAGATTTGCATTTCCAGAAAGAATGGCACAAAAAATTAGAGGTGCAAGCGTTTCAAGGAAGACTAGTCAGAATTGGGTTTTTGGTTCTTAAAATTTAGCTCATTGTTTTTAGCTTCCTTGAAAATCTGCATAGCCACAAAAGCCCATCTACTCAAGTAAAATGAATGCTACATCCATAGTTACTTACGCCCAATACAAGTATGCCTTTATAAATTCAATTTTAAAACAAAATGAATTTACCATAAACACTCTAAGAGAAACTGACTTCTTAAGAAAACCAAAGCACAGTTTAAGACTCCCTGGTTTCTTTCATCAGCTATATAAGGGAAGAATTATATCAATCTTGATGGAGTCATAAAACGATCATTGCATACCCCTTTACAGAGTGAGGATTTAGTATTCTGCAGCACTCCTCTAGAATGCATTTATGGACCTTCTCTTCCATCCAGTGGTTCTTAAATGCTTGACAAGTACAGATCTCTTCATCCGTTAAATTCTAGATTTTATAGAAAGATGGAACTCTTTCTATAAAATAAAACTCTTTCCATAAAGATGGAAAGTTGGAACTCCAAAATGTTGTGACTCAACCAGGACTAGGTCACACATTTAATCAACAGCAGAGTCATAAACCAGGATTTAAGTCTTTTGAGTCTCAATGCATTTTCCTCCAATACAACCTGCCACCATGAGACTTCATTGTGTAGTGGTTAAGAAATTGAGCTCTGGGGTAGGAATGTCTGGAATATTATCTGTTCAACATTGGCAAGTTATAACCCTCTTTCTGCCTCGATTTCTTCATTTCTAAAATAAGAATTATAATAGGATCTGTCTCATAAAGTTGCTGAAAAAATCTAAAAGAGAGAATCAATTAGATATATAAAGATATATCTAATGCTTATTAAACAAATTTTTATTATTAATGCCTAACTTTCATCTCATGATTTCATGCAGATCCATCAATCAGATTTTTTTTCTGAAAAATATGCTAAAGATGGGAAATTAAAATCATATATGATTGTGAGGGGAAATATAATAGCAGAAGATAGAATTTGTAATGAAAGGAATATATTTGGCTTTGTTTTATCTTCTATCGCAAAGAACCAAGCCAGCAGAGGGTTTTGGCATGGATGAAGCATTGAAAGATCCAGTTGGGAAAGAACAGTTCCTTAAATTTCTAGAGTCAGAATTCAGCTCAGAAAACTTAAGGTAAACCATGTTGTTTGAATCTTATACTATATGAAAGAGAGACCTACCTGTGATGAGTCTGGTTATTTTCGCACTTGATAGACCAGTTACTATCCCACCAACATCATGAATTTCTGCCTCCTGTTGGAAGAAGAGAAGGTAATGAAAGCAAAGCACTTTGTCCAACATTATCACTTCCTTCATAAAGGTTTATTTTACACTGTCTCCTGATCTTTTAACTATGTAAATCTGATGCATTTGAAATGGCCTGCATAAAGAAGTGTAACAGACTAGTATTTGGCAAAGTGTGGAATCATTGATAATATTTATGCAGTTTAATTAAAATATCACCTATTTATCAATATTGGTCTTCTTTGTATATTGCATCTCAAGTAAGATGTAGAAAAAGAGATTGAGTGCTTCTTAAAACTTGAAACAAGACTATGGAGTACATTTACTTTGTACACTTAAATACAGCCTCAGTGCAGTTGAGAGCAGCACCTCACTGAGCCCTGCTGGAGGGGTGCGCCTCCTTCCCATCTGTTGTAAACAGCATCCTTACATATTTTTGAAACTTTTCTGACTTGAGGCACCTGGAAATTGAATTTTTAAATGTGAGACATTGGAATAGATTTGAATGTCTCTAAGATCACTGAAATGAGTGATAACTTTCCACTACATAAAATGGTTTTTTTTACAAGCTCTTTCATTCATTATTCTTTTGAAACTTAACACCTTAATTTATTTTCCCATTACTTATGCAGTCCTATGAAATTCATTTACAGAAAGGCATCAGCATTCGTTTGTTTTCACTGGAAATAAGCAGCTCCATAAAGTCACATTCTTTTCAGGAGCGTTAACAGACCAACACCAAACCATTCAGAAATACATAAAATTTTGACAGATGTCCCATGGATTAAGCAAGTTGTCCACAGACAGAGTCTGGAGGAATTTAATTATATGTGCATGCCTGTCATGGATTGTTGGGATGCAGCTTCCTATTCTCTTTCAAGTTTATGAGAACACTTGTTTGACAAGACTTTCACAAGGTCTGCAGTTGCTAAGGATTTTTATTGGACCTACTAAATAATATTTTCTATCCTGAGGGCACTTATCAATTATTGAGTACAAGAATGAATAAAAATAAAACAGAGATAAAGTCTATTTTTAGGCTTTTAGTGGATGGGGAGGTGGAGTTTCCTCTAATTCTCTAAGTATTTGAAAAAATGCTGACATCATGGGTTTCATGATGAAGAAATAAATAAGCAGTGCCCCACCAGTATCACTTCATCGAATAAACATCTTCCTGCTCTTAAGTACAGCCTAGTGGTGAATACAGAGAAGAAAACATCACAACACAAAATCATGGGTATTAGATCAGAGAAATACAGAGGAATGGCAAACCCAGAGGTGGAGATCAGTAAAGGCATCCTAAGGGAAACAGCTTCTAGGCTTGGATGACACGGAGATAACCAGGCTAAAAAGGAAGAGGGAAGAAGTTTGGGGCAAAAGGAATAGCATGTGCAAACTTTGTTTCATGAATGAAATTGAATCACTGCTGTTTTCTTAATCCGTGCCTTAACTATTTCTTATCTCAGTAATTCTATGCCACACTAGATTGCCTGATTAAGTAATTACATACAAGAAATAGTACATATTTCATTATGAGAAAAATGTATAAATATCATCCAAAAGGCTTTCTGTCCTAAATTTAAAAAATACATAATAATTTGAAGTAGTCCCGGCCCTAGTTTTACAGGGCTTAGATATTTAATATTTTTATGGAAGAAGCATTTAGTTCTGGAAAAGGTAAATGCTTGCATATATTTTTGCAGTCTAGGATCTCCCTTACTCCATTTCTTCCTTTAATTTAAATGGCCACATGTATATGTCTTTTCCTGCTGTGTTAGGAAAACAGGGGCTGGATATCCCAAGAATCAGAGGTTATATAAAAATATTGCACATAGCAGACATAAATATCTACCAAATGCTATCGTAAATTTTGGGCTAAACTGATCATTTGGAAAGACTTATTATAAGTGTTTAATTAGAGCAATTTCTTAAATCTGAACTAAATTGCTTTTAGAGTCCTTTTTCTTTGTAAGCATTGTAAATGCTAATAAATCCTGTTAATTTTTTTTACTGCATGTTATGTTGAAATAAAAACAAAGTAAAATTAAAATATTATATATTTCATATATAGTTACATATATATTTCTTGAGTATATACCATAAGCGTTATATGTTTCCATACTGATTGATAAATATAGATATAATTCTTGAATACCTTCTATATGCTATAATATGCTTCATATTTACTACTTTTATAAGTATGCCATGCTGTATTTTGTATTTATTATTTCTGATTATCATTCATCTAATCATAACTTCAGAAATGAAATGTAAATATTCTTGCCCCATTTTACAGGCAAGCAAAATATGACTGGAAGAAGTTAAGCATCTTTCAGATTCAGGTTACTAATAATTGGCATCCTAGGCTTTCTATAATCCAATACCAAGCTGCTGTCCACTGCTCCCCCAACCTAAACCCCCTGCTTCTGCCTAGGTATCTGTTGTCACAGACCGAGGGAGACAAAACAGTCAAGTTAGCCAGCAGGGCTAATTACACCTAAATAAGTCTCAATGCATCTTATTTAGCATCTGTTATTTAGGGAAGTGTGACACTTATATGAGCATTTTCTTCTAGTATTGAGACAGAAACAATAGTCAAGAAAAACTGCTTATTGATAAGTACTTATTCCTCAAATATAACTTCTGCTCTCCCTTGGTGTATTTTTGCTCATTCCTTTTTCAGGTAAAGCAGAGTAAGTACTATGTAAATGTAATAATATGAATGTTATATGAGTGCCTAAAAATATGTCAAGCACTTCAAAAGTGCCCTTTACATAATTTATCTCATTTAATCTAATGGAAACCCAGTGAGATAGGCATTAGCATTCCATTTTACTGATGACAAAATCAAGGCTCAAAGACATTAAGATAATTCCTCATAGTCCAGCTACCATATAATAAAGGGCTATAATAAATAGCCAGTGCCCTTTACATTCTACTAAATTATTACAATGACTATGCTGAGGATAAGAGAGGCAGTGATACTTTTAAAGAGGCATTCAAGAGAGTGGTTTTGAGCATGCCATCTGCTGTAGATCTGGGGGCAAACCATAGCTGTGGCACTCACAGAGGGTAACTTAAATAAGTGACTTATCCTTCATATCTTCAGTTTTCTCTAAAGTGGGGGAAATATTAACACATACTCTATGAAGTTGTAGGGATTGCATGAATTAATATAGCTAAATCACTTAGAATAGTGCCTGCACTTACTTGTCAGTGTAGATGCTGTTAGTATTACCTCTTCAACCCTTTGATATTTCACCCGTAATTTCAAGTCTATTTAAGATGTCACTGCATCTGTACAGCCTTCCTAGAACTCCCTTTTCCAACCCAGTACTTGCCCCAGCAGAGGGGCTCCTTCCTGCTCTGCATTCCCAGACTATCCGGTTTGTGCTATTCCTTGAGAATCTCTCATGTGCTTCCTTGTATTATGGCCATGTGAATTGTGTATCTTTGCTAGTTCAAGGACAAAGACATTATTTTTATCTATGTGTTCAAAGAGTGCTGAAATGAACCTGAATGAGCATGAATTATAACACATGTTCCCTCAGTTTGCACCTAGCATTCCTATTAGATTGCACAGTGTCAGAATCTGTAGTTTAAAAGGAAATGGTCTTGACCTTTCCCTTCTGAAAGCAACCCATGGTAGTTTTATGTTTAAAGCATTCATGTTGGATTATCTACTGTCATCTATCTACAGGAAAATGGTATCTAGAAACTGGAAACTTACTAGGTTGACTAATATTTGATATTCTAATTGTAGCTCAACTACTTTATTACTTATTTTTGAACTTTCATTAATCCGCAAGTTAAAACGTAATAGTTATGAAGGTACTGCTTATCCCCTTCTACCTTAAGACTCTAGCCTGTAGTGACCTTCACCTCTGTCGTCATCTTTTCCATTTCATGATCACATCTGGCCTCTGTTGAGGATAATATAGACCTAGTACTTCCTTTTTCAAGTATCTTTTTAAATTTTAAAACACTATATGATGTGTTATATACATATTCATTTTGTCATCATTTCTAGGTTTAACCAAAAAGACATAATATAGAGCAAAATTTTAAAAAATGAAACCCATTAATAGAATGTGACTTCTTATTAGACTTTGCTATTTGCTTTTATCAAGCAAAACATGTTCTGGTGTTCTTTCCTTTCAGAATATACTATATTCTATACAGAAGCATATCAAATATATTTTTATATTTAGCAGTGAGTCAGTATTATTTTTTCCAAACCTTCTGAATTATTATAATGCCTCTGCAAATTTAAGCCTTTTGAACAATTAAAGCTTGTTGCTTCTGTCATTTCATAACTCTCTGAATTAAATCGCCTAAAATTAGTTACTTGCCCTGATTTCTCCACTTAGGGCATTTTCTAATCTGTGTCCAGGCCTCTTTTAATTCCAGTAAAGCTTCACTGTAATTCCCTTACCTGGTAAAGCAGAAAATCCTCTCCATACTAACCCTCATTGCTCAAATGGACAAAAGATCCAAAAGATAACTATGTGGCATACTTTATCCCCCCCAATCAGATGATCCACGTCACTCACCTTAATGCTCTTCAAACTCCTCTTCCTTTCTAATAAATGGTTCTTTAGCAGTGTTCCTTTGTTTCAGTAAAACTTAAGTTTGTACAGAATCAGGACCCTGGCAGATCTGTTTTTAACAGAGAACATCTAAAAGAGATAGTTTTCAAGATTTCCTTTCCCCAAATGTTATATCTTTGAATGCAACTAATTTTAAAAATCGGTAAAGGCATGTTTCTGGACGCCCTCAGAGAAAATGAATACATTATTATGCTTCATTGTGAATTGAATGATAGGTCAATAATTTAAGAATTTTCGGATTATGAGTAAATGCTTGGTGTCACATTTTGCATAGATTCTGGCTAGCAGTGGAGGACTTGAAGAAAAGGCCTATTAGCGAAGTCCCCTCTCGAGTTCAGGAAATAGGGCAAGAATTTCTGGCTCCAGGAGCCCGCAGTGCTATTAACTTGGATTCTAAGAGCTATGACAAAACCACACAGAATGTTAAGGAGCCTGGGCGATACACATTCGAAGATGCTCAGGTTGGTACATGGATGGGCCTCACATTGCGTCACAAGTGTTCTCCTGAGAAGTTGAAAATTGGAATACTTTTGTTTTTTTTCATTGTAATTGGGGGCTATATCTAGTATTTTCAATTTAGATAACTATGTAAAATAACTAATTGATATATAAGAGAACAGAGATGCTTTAAAATAAGTTTTTAAAGCCTGGGAATTTTTGTAAATTTGAATGTTTTTACATGAAAATTTCTTGAAGGGAATTATGTTAAATATTTGAAAACCTTTTACTTTATTTTCTACGTTTTCACCTCAGTAACATGTATTTGAACTCTTGTCTTCCAATGAGGAGATTCTAAGATTCTGACATTCTTAAAAATTTATTATTATAGTCAGAACTAAACTAAATTAGCTTGAAGTTAAGTAAAATTCAAACCACTTTTGTCTCTGATGATAAAATGAAATAGTAAATTTAGGCATTTGTTATTTTTCCAAGTTAATTTTTTAGTCAGCAAAAAGAAGAGAAAAGGAAATTGATATTAACATCCTAAGATAAATTTTTATGTTTTTTCTTTTTTTCTCAAACTGAGTGTAATTGCCTCCTTAGCAGCAATTTGAATTTCTACTTTTTCTAAAAAAATGTTGTGCTCAATAGGAAAAATAAACATGAAATGAGAGGATATTATTTCCTAATGAAGTGTTGAAATTGGCTTTTAAACCAGAACATGCATGCTTCAAAATTTCTTAAAACCTCTTTTAGAGAAGAATGTTAGCTCTAGAAAGTATCTTGTTTTTTAAATAACTACATTACTAAAACAAAATATAGAAGTTGAAGAATAAGGTACACAAATTTCCTTTCTTACTTTTACTCTCGGTAGAAAATATATCTACCCTTTGCTTTGGTTTAAAAAGAAATGAAACACTGTGCAGAAAACTAACACAAGTTGAAACAGCCAACAAAAAACCCATTCATTCGCCCTGGATCTGCTATGTGGAAATAATTACGTCATATGGAGACACATGAGAGAGAGAGCAGGATGAAAATTCTGGCTCTGTTGCTTATTTCTCTGCTGGTTTTTCTTTCTTGCAGTTCAAGATAAACTTTCAAGCATTTTTCTGGAGCCAACAGCATGTAAAATATTTGAAATTACTCTCCCTAAATTTTAATATTAAAAAGAACATTTCTTTGTTATCTTTGTCATTGAAGAATATTCTTGCTTATTGGGTCTTCTATAAAAGGAAAAGGCATGATTTTCTATAGAAAACACTACTACCTGACTGTAGACTTCTTTTTTCAATCAACCTCAGACATTTAATTCCAGCTTTTTGTAAGCTTTTAAACCATATATTCAAAAATATAATAGAATTTTCTGTTGCTGTTTAAGAAGAGATGCAATGTAATAAGAAAGCAGATTCTGGAGCCAAATTGCCTGGGTTTTAAGTCTGAGCTTTGCTCTGTGACCTATTGCAAGTACTTCACTTCTTCATGCTTCAGTTTCTTCATATTTAAAATAGATATAAAAATGGTTACCAACCTTGTTGAGGTTTTGTGAGGATATAATTAACTAATATAAGCAAGCACTTAGACTACCTGGCATATACTCAAGCATATTTGAGCACTTACTATGCATACCCTTATACTTTGCTAAACATGTCATTCCTTTAATCTTGACAATAACTTTATTTTATAGATTAGAAAATTTAGACTCAGAGAAATGAATAAAGTGGTCAAAATTTACATTTTGTAAGTGGTAGCTCTCGAGCAACATAACATCTGAATCCCAAAATGATTGACTTCTAAATAAGACATTGCCTCACTTTTCCAACAAAAAATTCTGTTGCAGTTCCAAATGTACCATATTTTTGGAGATGAACCTTAGACTAGATATTGAGACTTAATCCAGAACGTCTTTAAGTGGATTCACAGTAACTACAAATTATCACTGGTGTGTTTAAGACCAGGGATACTGAGTCATTTCTGAAAATATATATTTTCTCCAAACAAGAAGAGAATGGGACATTCCGTATACTCTAAAGTGGTTCAAAACTCCATGTCTAACAGACTGGAATGAACAAGGAGCATTTATGCTCCCCTAGAGTGCAATAAGCCACTAAATTGGGCCAACACTGAATTGGATGGATACATTTTTTCTTCTTTGTTTACCAATATTAATCATCAAAACAGACATTGCAGACTGATTAGGATTATCAAATATTTACCTAATCTATCTATGAATAAGTCAAAACATGCACACAAATTGGGAGTTTTAGCAATTAAATATCACAAAATTTATTTTTGGACTTGTGCTCTGGCCTAAAGTGGATGTAGATGACAGTTTTCACCAAACAAATGATTCATTTGGGAAGTCTGCACCCTCCAACTACATATAAATGCCAAAGGCTTCTAGAATGATTATTGAATCTTGACTTCACATCATTGTCTTTTGGCCTGGAGTAATCTCAAGAGACAGCAGATTTATTTATATTCTTAAATGATCTATGTAAATCAACAACTTGATTTGAAATTACTTCATGGGTTTTAATCTTTTAACTAAATTAAAAGATTTAGGCTAACTAAATTCCATTTTTTTTTGTAGTTTTTTTTTTTTTTTTTACATCTTTATTGGAGCATAATTGCTTTACAATGGTATGTTAGTTTCAGCTTCACAACAAAATGAATCAGTTATATATATACATATGTTCCCATATCTCTTCCCGCTTGCGTCACCCTCCCTCCCACCCTCCCTATCCCACCCCTCCAGGCGGTCACACAGCACCGAGCTGATCTCCCTGTGCTATGCGGCTGCTTCCCACTAGCTATCTACCTTACGTTTGGTAGTGTATACATGTCCATGCCTCTGTATTGCTTTGTCACCGTTTACCCTTCCCCCTCCCCATAGCCTCAAGTCCATTCTCTAGTAAGTCTGTGTCTTTATTCCTGTTTCACCCCTAGGTTTTTCATGACATTTTTTTTTTTCTTAAATTCCATATATATGTGTTAGCATACGGGTCTCTTGTAGACAGCAAATATATGGGTCTTGTTTTTGTATCCATTCAGCCAATCTGTGTCTTTTGGTGGGAGCATTTAGTCCATTTACATTTAAGGTAATTATCGATATGTGTGTTCCCATTCCCATTTTCTTAATTGTTTTGGGTTTGTTATTGTAGGTCTTTTCCTTCTTTTGTGTTTCTTGCCTAGAGAAGTTCCTTTAGCAGTTGTTGTAGAGCTGGTTTGGTGGTGCTGAACTCTCTCAGCTTTTGCTTGTCTCTAAAGGTTTTAATTTCTCCATCAAATCTGAATGAGATCCTTGCTGGGTAGAGTAATCTTGGTTGCAGATTTTTCTCCTTCAACACTTTCAATATGTCCTGCCACTCCCTTATGGCTTGCAGAGTTTCTGCTGAAAGATCAGCTGTTAACCTTATGGGGATTCCCTTGTGTGTTATTTGTTGTTTTTCCCTTGCTGCTTTTAATATGTTTTCTTTGTATTTAATTTTTGACAGTTTGATTAATATGTGTCTTGGCGTATTTCTCCTTGGATTTATCCTGTATGGGACTCTCTGTGCTTCCTGGACTTGATTAACTATTTCCTTTCCCATATTAGGGAAGTTTTCAACTATAATCTCTTCAAATATTTTCTCAGTCCCTTTCTTTTTCTCTTCTTCTTCTGGAACCCCTATAATTCGAATGTTGGTACGTTTAATGTTGTCCCAGAGGTCTCTGAGACTGTCCTCAGTTCTTTTCATTCTTTTTTCTTTATTCTGCTCTGCAGTAGTTATTTCCACTATTTTATCTTCCAGGTCACTTATCCGTTCTTCTGCCTCAGTTATTCTGCTATTGATCCCATCTAGAGTACTTTTAATTTCATTTATTGTGTTGTTCATCATTGCTTGTTTCATCTTTAGTTCTTCTAGGTCCTTGTTAACTGATTCTTGCATTTTGTCCATTCTATTGTCCATTCTATCTCCAAGATTTCGGATCAACCTTACTATCATTATTTTGAATTCTTTTTCAGGTAGACTGCCTATTTCCTCTTCATTTGTTAGGTCTGATGGGTTTTTATCTTGCTCCTTCATCTGCGGTGTGTTTTTCTGTCTTTTCATTTTGCTTATCTTACTGTGTTTGGGGTCTCCTTTTTTGCAGGCTGAAGGTTCGTAGTTCCTGTTGTTTTTTGTGTCTGTCCCCAGTGGCTAAGGTTGGTTCAGTGGGTTGTGTAGGCTTCCTGGTGGAGGGTACTAGTGCCTGTGTTCTGGTGGATGAGGCTAGATCTTGTCTTTCTGGTGGGCAGGTCCACGTCTGGTGGTGTGTTTTGGGGTGTCTGTAGACTTATTATGATTTTGGGCCGCCTCTCTGCTAATGGGTGGGGTTGTGTTCCTGTCTTGCTAGTTGTTTGGCATAGGATGTCCAGCACTGTAGCTTGCTGGTCGTTGAGTGAAGCTGGGTGCTGGCGTTGAGATGGAGATCTCTCGGAAATTTTTGCTGTTTGATATTATGTGCAGCTGGGAGGTCTCTTGTGGATCAGTGTCCTGAAGTTGGCTCTCCCACCTCAGAGGCACAGCACTGACTCCTGGCTGCAGCACCAAGAGCCTTTCATCCACAGGGCTCCTTAATTTGGGATGATTGGTTGTCTATTCAGGTATTCCACAGATGCAGGGTACATCAAGTTGATTGTGGAGCTTTAATCCGCTGCTTCTGATGCTGCTGGGAGAGATTTCCCTTTCTCTTCTTTGTTCTCACAGCTCCCAGGGGCTCAGCTTTGGATTTAGCCCCGCCTGTGCGTGTAGGTCGCCGGAGGGCGTCTGTTCTTTGCTCAGACAGGACGGGGTTAAAGGAGCCGCTGATTCGGAGGCTCTGGGTCACTCAGGCCCGGGGGTAGGGAGGGGCACGGAGTGTGGGGCGGGCCTGCGGCGGCAGAGGCCGGCGAGAAGTTGCAGCCTGAGGCGCGCCTGTG
This sequence comes from Grampus griseus, assembly GCF_964374135.1. Taxonomy (NCBI): domain Eukaryota; kingdom Metazoa; phylum Chordata; class Mammalia; order Artiodactyla; family Delphinidae; genus Grampus; species Grampus griseus. Next base: position 25,607,439 of record NC_139002.1, on the reverse strand, counting down.
CGTTCTCCCGGGGGAGTTGTCCCTGGATCCCGGGACCCTGGCAGTGGCGGGCTGCACAGGCTCCCCGGAAGGGCGTGTGGCTAGTGACCTGTGTTCGCACACAGGCCTCCCGGTGGCGGCAGCAGCGGCCCTAGCGTCTCATGTCTGTCTCTGGGCTCCGCACTTTTAGCCGCGGCTCGCGCCCGTCCCTGGAGCTCTCTCAAGCAGCGTTCTTAATCCCCTCTCCTCGTGCACCAGGAAACAAAGAGGGACGTAAAAGTCTCTTGCCTCTTCGGCAGTTCCAGACTTCTCCCCGGACTCTCTCCCGGCCAGCCGCGGTGCACTAACGCCCTGCAGGCTGTGTTCACGCCGCCAACCTCAGTCCTCTCCCGGCGCTCCGACAAAAGCCGGAGCCTCAGCTCCCAGTCCCGCCCGCCCCGGCGGGCGAGCAGACAAGCCTCTCGGCTGGCGAGTTCCGGTCGGCCCGATCCTCTGCGCTGGAATCTGTCCGCTTTGTCCTCCGCACCCCTGTTGCTGTGCTCTCCTCCGCGGCTCCCAAGCTCCCCCACTCCGCCTCCCGAAGCCTCCACCCGCGAAGGGGCCTCCCAGTGTGTGGACACTTTTCCTCCTTCACAGCTCTCCCCCGCCGGTGCAGGACCCGTCCCTATCCTTTTGTCTCTGTTTAGTTTTTTCCTTTGCCCTACCCAGGTACGTGGGGGGCCTCTTGCCCTTTGGGAGGTCTGAGGTCTTCTGCCAGCGCTCAGCAGATGCCCTGCAGGAGCTGTTCCACGCGCAGACGTATCTCTGGTGTATCTGCGGGGAGGAACGTGATCTCCGCGTCTTACTCTTCCGCCATCTTCCCGGAAGTCCTCCATTTTTTTTTTAAAGGACTTGTTGTGGTTTACCTCCTCCATAGCTCCCAAACCAGTTTAAACATTTATCCTTGAATAAAATAATAAATTTGAAAGTCTAAATGTTCTAGAAGCATTTAAGGTATTCTCATCAGCATTATCATTATTATTTTTAGCTGCTTCCAGATTTGTTTTTGAACCAAATGTATTCTTATCACAGTACTTGATTTTTCCTGAAAATAATAAGGAAGCACCTCAACCATTATTTCTTTTTAGGAGCACATTTACAAACTGATGAAAAGTGATTCATACCCACGTTTTATAAGATCCAGTGCCTATCAAGAGCTTCTACAGGCAAAGAAAAATGTATTGGTTCTTTGTGAATTTTTTTGACCTCGTTCTCAGTTGTAGTTATTTGGAGTAGTTACCTCTGCTGGGCCCACAGTATTGGACAAATGGTAAATGAATATACTCCAAGACCCGCCTCCAAACCTTTGCATTTTATAAGGGCCACTTAAGTTGTATGGGTTTCTGTTTGTTGAATGCTTATTTTCTTCTTTGTTTGTTTGTTTCTGCAGATGTTCATGCTTTACAAAGTTGTTTAGACACCGTTTTCATGTTTCATGTTAGTCTTCTGTATGCCAGTTTAAGGAAATAAAAAATTACAATAAAGAGAGGAAAAGAACAATGTCATCAGATCAAAAACTTAAAGAGCGTTTTCCTTGTCCAGTAAGCTAGAATGTATGTTTTAGGCCATACACTCCATAACTCATTGTTTTCAATGATAGTTGTAATGATAGCAGTAATGTTTGCTTCCACATATTTTCATTTGGCATTTATTCTGAGTCACTTAGTATCCCTACGATGAGGTTTCATACCTAAGATGATAGCCAAGCAGATTTTCAAAGAGCTGCAATAGGCTACATTGTTCAATAAACGTTTATAATCAAAGTCTCACTGTAAATAACACCTTATATAACCCGTATAACAGGGAATGGAAAATCTGGATGTAAACATCAACATCATTCATTATTTTGTAATGTTAAAATAGTCCATAGCTTCTTGAAATCCTGAGATGAAATTATAATTTTGTGTAATTCATGATCATCATTTAAGCTAAAGGTATTTTTCAAAGTCCATTGACTTTGCAATGGGAAATAGATACTCTGTAGTTGCACTGTCCAGTACAGCAACCACGAGCCACATGGAGTTGTTTAAATTTAAATTAGTTAAGGTTACATAAAATTCTACTCAAATTTCTAGTACTCAATGACCACAGCTAAAGACTTCTGAAATATCATTTAGTATAGAATGAAATTTCCATGCTTTCAGAAAGTTCTACTGGATAGCAATGCTCTATAGAATTGATGTTATCAACAGAAATTTAGTACCAGTAGAAAATTATGAGGAAATTCTGAAGTTAAGCCAATAGATTTTCAAACATTTAGGCTTTGAAAATGTTGGCATAAAACCTTAACATATCTACTTCATTTTAGTGTCATTTGATTTTGCTTGAAATCACACTACTTTGTTTGCACAAGAAGTTTTGGTGTTACAAGTAAAAGCACTAATGCAAACAGAGCCCATGTCCTGTTACAAGAGGCCTTCTGTGGCAACTCTCCTGTCTTCCTGATCCCTATGATTTAGAACATGAATTTGGTGTTGCATCATTTCACCATCCTGTCTTTTTCTGCTGTTTTTCTTTCTGACTTTTCCTTTCTTTCTTTTTTTCTTTCTTTCTTCCTTCCTTCCTCTCTTTATTTCTTTCATTCTTTCTTTTTCTTCCTTCCTTCCTTTCTTTCTTTCTCTCTCTCTTCCTTCCTTCCTTCCTTCCTTTCTTTCTTTCTTTCGTCTTTCTTTCTTCTCTCTCTTTGTTCCTTTGCCCCACCCAACCCCACACATGTAAGTCGTAATACTCAATGGATCGCAGAACATCTTTTGAAAACTTTGCACAGAATGTGGTAAGTTTTAATTTTTAAGGAATTACAAATCAATAAGTCCAATTGGGAAACATTCCCAGTTTCAAGTCCCATCTTCCACCTTGCATCCTTTGATGTAACAGCAAAGGTATTTATTGCCTTTATTCAAACTCAGAATTTCCTGCTTCCTACTTATCTTTCTGTCCCAGCACTTTCTGGAGTAGATAGGTATCACACGTGAAAAATCTATATGTATCAAACTAAGGCTTGGAAAGAAATGTGTATTATGATACATAAAATGAAGAAACTGTTCTTTATATTTTAATTTTTATTCTAGTATCTCTTTCTTTATTAAAGATAGTGCATGCATTTCTATACGCTTTCCCTTAGCTCTTCCTAAGGCTTAAAAGATTAAGAACAATGAGGGTTCTGTTCTTTCTACTTTTTCAGGGAGAAAATGACTTATTGAATAGTTTAAAGCCAGACTCAGTATGAATGGGTGTCGGCGACAATATATGCCCCACCAAAGACCCACTAGCATGCTTTTCTTATTCTTTATTTTGCAGGAAGTTATTGAAAACTATTGCATAAATCATCCAGGAAACCAGTAGTTTCCTTACCAGTGTTTTCTTAGCATCTTTCCATGTGCATAAGTGATATATTTGTTTGTGGGATTCTTTTTTTTTTCTTTTTTTGATATTGTGCCAGTGCCTTTGGAACTTTCTAACATTGTGTAAGCTCAAACTAAAGCCTTCAACACATTTATTTTTATAGGGCAGAAACATCCCTATTTTCCCATGCCATAAAAACTGTACACCAACACTGAGGGCCAGCACTAACCAGTTATGAAAAGAGGTAGAAAAATCTTGGTTTATACTCAAGTTTGTCTGCATTGTCTGTTGAGTTGTGTGGTCAGCTCCATGCTGCTGCTGCTGTGGGTGTGTGTTGTGGCTTTTGCTGTGATGGCCAGTTAAGTGGAGTTATGTGTGTTGAAATGTAAGCAAATTGGATTCAGCAAAAATATGTTTTTTGTTTTTAGTTTCCTTCAAGGATCCTTTCGGTGGGGAATGTTAATCAGTTCCTTTTATGAATTCCTAGTTGTGGCTGTGCCCAGAGTATTTGAAAGATTTTGAAAAGCAGTGTATACTTTGAACACTCAATGTGATTGCACAAATTAAAGGGCTGGAAAATGAAAGACTCCAGGAATTAATCACACTATAAACTTCCCAAAATTTTGGCTGGATCTTTTGTAGTCTCTGACCTTTCATATAAAATTTTCTTAAGCATGCCTCATGAGTCACCATGGGAAGATAAAGACAATGCTAAAGAAATGCCTCAAGATTTTGCTGGAGGTAGTTGCCACAGGATGTTGCACAGTGTTCTGTGTATTGTTTAAGAATTGTTTCAAATTCATTTTTTTCTAACATAACGCTGACAGAATATTGTCCTTGAGATTGGATGTAATATAATTAAAAACATATAATGCAAATTATGGAATATGGAAAGGGGAAGCAAAATGGTTGTCTTTCCTCCAACACCTTCCCCAAATCTCACCAACTTCCCCAATTCTTAAAGTAGTACCACATTGTAACACATTGCAAACTTAAGAAAGGATCAGTAGGAAATAAGGAAAGAGAGAATTAATCATCTACACCTTCAACCAAAATTTATACGCCAAGTGCCAACTATACTGCAGACATTGCTATGTCTTAGGAAAAAGAATTGCTAAGGTACACATAATGATATAGACAAAATGTTATGTTGTGCAGGAGAAAGATAAACTATTTCAACTTGTATTAGGGTGGATAGGGAGGGTCCATGGGTAATGTGAGAATTCCCAGAAGAAGTTACATTTAACTGGATAAATAGGATTTCATTAGGCCAAGAAAGGCAACCATCCTTTTAAGAAGAAGGGGGAATAAAGGCTGGGATTACTAAAGAAGGAGAAGTTGAGTAACATTCATACCATAACACATATATACACACAACATACTGATAAATTTCAGATAACCTTCAGACACAATTGTTTAGGGTTAATCCTTTTCCATCCAGGAAAATAAAAAGTAATGTTTTTATTGAATATTTTGTTTCGGTAGTACTCTAAAGAAATGGAGTAAGAAAATTAGAAAAACTCTCTGATTTCCTCAATAGATTATGAATGATAACATTTATTTAATTAGTTATGAGAAATGAATTTCTATCCTGAAAATTATTTATATACAAAAATTTTAAATATTATACTGTATATCATTGTCTTATGATGGTTAATTTCTAAAGTTCCCTTTAACTTTCTATTTTCATTTTTTTTTTTTAATTTCCCCTTGGTTCAGTGTTCCTCCATAATATGATTACTTTTAGGGTCAGAAGTTGTGTTAGTCATCCTAAGTACTTAACATAATACATTTTATGGAATACCTTTATAGGATAAATAAAATGATTTTAACACAAGATAAAGAATGAGTGATTTTATTATCAGATAGTCATAATGGAGGAAAGACACAGTATAAATAAACATTTTAAAAGAGTTCTATGTGCAGGTTGCTCTGGTAAATACAGGAAGGCTACAACATAGAGTATCCAAGAAAGAAATAGACTTGGGGAATTACAGGTAAATAAGGGTGTAGACTGTTAAAGGAACTAGGTAAAGTGAGATAATGATAATAACTCACATTCACTGAGTGCCTGCCATGTGCCAGGCTCTGTACTAGGCACTTTATATTATCTAATTTAATTTAATCTGAACCTACAAGTTAGGTAATATAATACTCATTATTTTACCCATTTTACAGGTGAGAACACTGAAAGGTCAGAGGAGTTACTAATTTTCCCAGAATCATACAATTAGTTAAGGAGCTAGCACTAACCCCTAATTTATTTTGTTCCCAAATTCTTTCTTTCCACACTGATCACCTTGCTCTTCCAACGGTAGAAGACAGATAAATCTTTCCACTTGATGATAACCTCCTCTGGAGTCTGAGTCCATTTCCGTTAGTGTTTATTTGTAGAAGTTTACATTTCAGCATAGTTATTTTTATAACCTAGTTTATAAAAATGGCATCACTGTTTTGTTTCACACAAGAGTCAAAAACGTTTTGCTTGACAGCTCTTCCTAATACCATTGGAAATCCCACTGGTTATTGAGGTTAATAAATTCTTGCAGGCAGTTTAGAGAATAATTATAGTAAACAGCTAACAGCTGCATAGCATTTTACAATGTTCCAAGGACACTCATTACTTTTTGTTTGTGTTTTTGTTGTTCTTTACAAACACAACTATCGTGGGAGGGGGTCAGGTAGGTGTTACCATCATTTCACAGATAAGCAAACTGAGGACTAATGAGGTGAAGTCATTTCACCAATATTAATCAACTGTTGAGTGTTAGGGCCAGGCTTAGAAGCAATGTTTTCTGACTTTAAATTCATTACTTTATAGACTACTTACTCATTTTCTTCTCATTATACCCAACACTGGAGGGATAAAAATAACTGACATTTGTGTAATACCTTCACCTTGGCTTTTTGTCCAAGAAATCTCATTTCTTATCATTTACTTTATTTTCCTTGCCATCAGAGAATTTTCTTCGGGTCTTTCAAGGGTTGCTGTGTCCTTTCATGCCTTTAAATGTTATTCTTATTAAGTTGATTTCATTCTCTTTTGACAAAGTTCATGTAACGGTTGTTTTCTTTCCAACCATTAAATTATCAAGTATCTGTCTGCTATATAAACCTTAAGGGATAACAGGAAATAAGGGGAGAAACAAAGTAGGAGGATTGATCATCTACACCTTCAATCAAAATTCATAAATCAAGTGCCAAATGCCAACTGTATTACTTATTACCTCTTCTCCTTAATTTGCCTTTGGGCTACAGAAGTAAAAATTAGAGAATGTTAACGTTGAACTTCCAGGAACTCACCTAATCTAACCTCTTTTGGAGAAAAATTTTACCCTATCTCAATGAAGACAATTTACTGCAGAGCCTTAAAAGAATCAACATACAAGATATAATGACCACTTTGCTCTCCCACCCTGTCTCCTCCAGTTGTACTGATGCTAGTGCATTAGGCTTGTAAGGTCTCAAGCCTGAAATTACCAGAAATTTTGGAAACTGTGTGAGAGAATTTCAACAAAAGGCCTGAGTTGGCGCTGAAATCAGTTGATTTTTCGCAATCAAATCTGTATTTAACTCTATAAATCATTAGATACGTATTGATAAGAACAAAAGTAAATATAAATCCTATAACTTGTTTGGAGTGCTAAAAGTGAGAAAGATACAATATGCTTAGTTCTTTTAGAATGTTCTTTTTGTTTAAATCTAGGTAAACTATTTTTCTAAGCCCATTATGGAGTTCCTAGTTAATACACCTTATGCAGATTTTATACAAGCAGCAAAATGTGGTTTAAAAAAAGCCCAGACCTGGAAGCCTGACATGTTAATATTAGGTTTGAAACCCAGTCTTACACTTTTCTTGCTGTATGAATTTTTAGAAATCAAACTGCTGAATCTTAATTTCTTCATCTACAATTTCTCTAGCCAGAAATAGTTCTAATCAGTACTTGTGCAAAATAAATAAATAAATAAATAAATAAATAAACTTAAGAAATACTTTAATTATGCTTTTGAAACATGCTTTATTTACTTAAATTACATCAGAAATATCTTCCAGGTCATTTCATATTCTACATGGTTATATTTATTGACTGCATGAAATTCTTCTGAATGGATATACCTATAATGCATTTTTCCATTCCTCTATTGGTGGACATTTATGTTGGTCCTTATTTATTTATTTCATTATTCATTGTCATTGTAGCTCAAAGTTCGGTAAACATTCTTCACGTTAAATATTGATTTTTTTCTCATACTCATAAAAAATTGAGTTGCTTGGTTAAATGGAATGCAAAATTATGAAAGAAGAGATGTCTATTATTTTTCTCTTTTTTATCTTTACTTTTGCCCTAATGCAAGAGATACACTAGAGAAAAAAATAACATCACAGAAGACAGAAATCAGAGTTCATATTCTTGATTTCCAAAACCACTTGTGTTACACATTAATAACGGGCCTCCTTATCAATTAGTCCTCAATCTCTTAAGAATTATAGTGTTTTCTGGGCGCCTTACACTTTTTTTCAAGACGCTGTCAAAAACACTATGGATTATTTCTAGTCCCTAGTCAAATGATTTTTAACTTGGCTTTATTAAATGTGAAATCTAGCATGAAACTTCCTCTGCATACCCTAACAATCGCTGTGATTGTACACTGAGACTGCCCTCTCCACCCAGTATAACCCTATGAATAATACAGATTCCAGGTTTTGGAAATACAGCCTCACACCAGCTATGGAGCAATACTGCAAGACTGCAATGCCGTGTCAAATCTACTCATGCAGACTCCTCAACTGTGCAGTTGAGCTGGACATTGGTTCTCCTTAGGATTGAAACATGACATTCCTGGTTGAGTGCTCTAGACTTTGCTGTATGGGCACATTAGTGTAGATAAGCAGTTGGAAAAGGATCCTAGAGCCCCTAAAAATAAAATTTATAAACTTGTCACTGGGTTTGTTCACCATGAATAATACCAATATAGAAAATTGACTGACCTGGTGATCTATGTTCCACTCATATGCTACATTTTTATCATTGTTTTTATACATTATGTTACTAGTGCCTAGATTATTCATTCATTCAACATATATTGAGTTTTGACTATATAACAGGTGTCAGGGAAGAAGAAATTTTCTTCTACCCTTCTAGGTTCTTCTGGCTGGTCTAAGAATTAAATTGACATAAGACAGATTAATAAGAGAAAAATCAAAAGTTTAATAATATGTATACATGGGAGAGTCCCAGGAAAACTAACTCGTCAAAATGTCTGAAACTTTTAACTTAAATATCTTCAGTTAAAGACAAAAGAGGATGTTCGGGGTAGTGGTTTGGGACCTCAAAGGAGAAGAAGGCAACTGACATGGAGATGGGAAAGCAAATGGTTGGTAGGACATGCAGAAACAATGGGACACAAAGAGGAATTATAACAGATTTTCCTAGGTTTCTCCCTATCTCCTTGCCTAGTTCATATTATAGTTATCTATGGTGATTACTCCCTTCCTGGAACAAGTTCTCTATCTACATTCTTTAGGCAATCGGGGGAAGGTCAAAATTTCTTCCTGAGTGTTTTGGGCCTTAATTATTTTCAGTTTGAAATAATCCACATGCCAAAGAGACACTTTGGGGTGGTAAATCTTGCTCCCCTACACAGGTTATGTGCTACTTCTTTGTGGTTAAAAAGGCATCCTGGACTTCCCTGGTGGTGCAGTAGTTGAGAGTCCGCCTGCTAATGCAGGGGATGCGGTTTCGTACTCCAGTCCGGAAAGATCCCACATGCCGCGGAGCAGCTGGGCCCGTGAGCCATGGCCGCTGAGCCCGCGCGTCTGGAGCCTGTGCTCCCCAGCGGGAGAGGCCACAACAGTGAGAGGCCCGCGTACCGCAAAAAAAAAAAAAAAAGACATCCTGTTCTTACTTTCGCTTCCCTTGATATCAATTTCTACCACAATGAAGTCAGAAAGGGCATCCTCTAGATTGTATTTATACTAATGAAGTTACACTATAGTTAGACCTCCATGGAGTTAATGAAATCCTCGATTCACATAAACATCCCTCATAATGAAGCAGATCATCTGCTTCACATAAACATCCATCATGATATAAAAGCCGTTTAGAAACTGTGAGAGGGAAGGTTTTGATTTTATATTTGTGCACCTGTGAATTTACCCTGAGAACTTCGTGCATATTCTTTTCTGAGTGCTATAGTTATTGCTTGAGGTTATAGGTATATTCATATAGAAAACTATGTTAGAAAACTTCTAGAGCACCCTAAGTAAATATAATTTATAAACTTGGCATTGGCTTTCCCTACCATAGATATTAAACACATAAAGTGAGTCTGGTCAAGAATGAAGTACATTTTCCTCTTTCTTCTCTAGTGGACCTGAAACTCATCTCATTTATCATTTTGTAGTTGACATATATGGTTATCCATCTTCTTTTATTGAAACTGCTTTGTGGTGATAACTTGCCTGAGAAAGCAGTTTTAGGTTCCCTGCAGCATGATGTAAATTGATTGGTGTGAAATGTATCAAACTATATAGGCTGTTTAGTTTGGCCAATATATCTTTATTTTCCCCTAGTGGCATCATTAGTTCTTAAGTTGCCACTCAAGTTCTATAAACTATAAATCGTACAGTCGTTTTTGGCCAAAGAGCATCCAGTACAACTCTGGAGGCTCCTAAGGAATGTTTTGAGGCTGCTGAGTTGACAACCCCCAGTGGTAAACTTCCCCCTTCGCTGCTATATATGCCAGAGGAAGCAGTTTCAATAGTATTTCCCAAAGCACTGCTCTGATGTACCCAAGTTAAGAATACATAAATAATAAAAAATAATAGGAAGCTAGTAGGTAATAATAAGTTAATAATAGTAGTAATGACAAATATAAATAATAATAATAAATAATAAGAAGAAATAATAGTCACTAACATGTATACCTTAGTCGGTTAACTGTTCAATGAACAGAACTAGTTTCCTACCAGCTTCCCATTAGCTTACTTCATGTAAATCATGAAAGTTTTCCTTAAAGCAACACAGTAGGCAGGAAGAAGAGCTTAAGCAAGAGATCTGCTTATTAAATAGTTGGGGTAAGCAGCCCTGAAGGAGGGAGAGAACAAAGGTAGAACCAGAAAGAGGGTCTAAGGACTTGACAAATTGTGTTCCAGGCAAGACTGCCATGGAGATTTCCAGTTAGAGGAATATAGTACAGAATAAGGTAATCAAAAAGATAGCTCATAATCTGGATCCAAACAATGGGTCATTTTATATTTGCAGAAGATGAAGGTGGAAGGCAAGTTAAGAGAACCTAAAGAGGACATGATAGAATCAGTAGCTACTATATTAATTCATATTTGATGATAATGCCAAGAACTTGGACAATGAGAGAGAGGAAGTAAAGGAGGAAGAGTACAACTTTTAGCACCAGTATATTTACATACAGGCTACAGTATATTTGAGCTAAGTTTACTGGAAGAGTTGATAGTAGAACAATAAACTTCAGACTGTCTCAATTAGGAATTGAAAGTTATATAATAGTTAATAAATTATTTTACATTATCACTTCTATTTTATTTGACAGTATATGGAATGGAAGTTTTACTTAACTATGACAAAAAATTGTAGCTGAGTAAAGCAAGAAGATGGGGAATATTTGTGTATGCTTATGTACATTACCATATTTGTCAAGTACTTGAAGACAGTCAACTATCAATCTCAGTCTTGATCTCAATTACCTCCCTGAGTTAAATAGAATTTAATAGTATTATATACAGTTAAATAGAATTTCATCAATAGCCTGAGGACAATACGTTTGCATATTCTTTTTATAAATGTGTTTTACATAGCTAGGAAAAATATAAATGGAACTTAAATTGATAAAGATTGGGATTATGTCTAAATTTAATTGCCACTAAAAATACATTCATATGTTTAATTATATCTAGATATGAAATCACTTACTAAGCAGCCCCATATCATCATCTAGCCATCTCATTTGCTGTTATCCATTCTAAAGCCACGTGTCCCATTGTATGTGTTCATTAGCATTCCTTTATGAAACACTTTTCAGAAAAGAAAGCCATTTTTATATTTATGACCAGCCATGGGTGTGAATTTTACTTTTCCATAATTTATGCTAGTACTTGGAGGCAATAACTCTAAAATGAGTGATTTAAAATAGCTAGACAATAGACATCTTTATCTAAATTGCATACATGTTTATAGACTTATATTTTGTTTATAAACAAACACCCTGCTGTGTTTTCTTGTTTGGCAGGTACCATAAGCCAAGCCCAGACCGGGCAAAATCCCATATCCTCTGCATTGTGCATCACATTTTGATTACTGTTTTTGTCACTGTTGTTTTCCGACGTCCAGAAGTTAGCATTATTAAAATAAGCTTGTGGTCATTATTGGAAGTTTAAAACACCATTTCTAAATTGCACTATTATTTCTGGAGAATAAAAAATCAGCCGTCATTTTTTTGGTTCATCAATTCATTCCAATTTGCTTATTTTGGTGTTAAAGATTTTTCTTTCTCTTTCATCAGCAATAGAAAAATTACTCGATGGACATGGCTGATGTAAACAGGGATAGCAAGCACCCATTATCAAAACTGTTCACTTGAAATATACATATTAATATCTAGGAGGAACATACTTCCAACACCAGAAAGAAAAGACTATTGGGAAGTCTTTCTCTTCTAATTCTAAAAGTCTTCAAAGGACTTTTGGGAGACATTGAAAATGAATTTTTGGAGTCTCAAAATTGAAAAGGGATTTAGAGGCATCAATTTCCCCAGGTCCAATCCCCAGCCATTGCATGAATCTCCTCTGTAGACTCAATGACAAGTATGCATCCAGTATTTGCTGGCTTATAAGTTCCAGAGACGTGGTACTTTTAGAACGCAGGGGTAGTCCATTCCATTTTAAAAAATTTCATTCCTTGTTATTAGAATAATCTACTTTTTGGTAACTTCGAAGTATTTATCCTAGTTCTGTCTCCTGGAGCTAGGCAGAATAATACAAACATTCCAGTAGATCTAGACATCTGTTGAATTACCTGAAGGTGTAATTATATTTCCTCTCAAGTTTTGTTTTTATTTCCATTAGTTAAAATCTAGTTCACCGTTTTTCTGTATGGTTCAACTATCCATATCCTATATCTCAAAATAACCAGGGGCTTGGAAAATGCAGATTCCTTGACCTTATCCCAGGTAAACTGTTAGAATCTCTCTCTCTCTCTCTCTCTCACTGTTTACAAGCGCTTCAGAATTAAGTTTAAGAACCATGATCTAGGTAGCAGCCGGACTTCTCCTTACCAAAGATCAGTGGTTCTCACTTCCCTTAAGCTGCATCAGTCATTTGGAGAACTTCTCATAACACAGATAGCTAGACCTCACCTCTCAGAAAGGCTAATTAAGTAGTTTTCTGGTAAGATCCAAGAATTTTAATTTTTTAAATAATTCTTAAGTGATACGGATACTACCCGTTTGGAGACCACATTTTGAAAACCACTGCCCTAGCCTAACAGATTCCCTCCACTCTCCCCACTGATAGGTGCCAAGGGCACACCTAGTGTCACATCTGAGAGGCTACTCTCCAGTTGTGCTCACACATTTTTGCAAGCAGCATTTGAATTACATGGATGAGTCAAGTGTGTTTGTTCCCATAGCTGTTTACCATAATTGAACTTATAGTAATTACATAATTTATGTAAATGTCATAAGCTGCTGAAATTTGAGTATGAAAAGAAAAAGATATTTCTATGAAAACTAAGCTGAACACTTAACAAGACTTAATAAACTTGCTTTAAAATTGCCATCAATTTTAATCTGAGTGAGCCTTGCGTTGGGAAAGTGGGCTTCTAATGTTTTCTCATTCAATAATCTCATGTTCTTTCACCACCTTAATTGCTCACCTCCTATATCCACTCGAGTTAATCAGTAGTCCTCCAAAACTGATAACTGAACACAACACTTGAGAAGTAACCGAACCAGCATAGATTGGAAATATCATCTGCCCAACAGGAAAGAAAGAACATATATAACTTTTACAATCCAGTCCGAGCATTGTATCAGCTTCCCCACCCCAGCTCCCAGTCACAGCAACCGTATCAAATTGTAGGGTCATTTGGGGCTTAAAATTTTTTTTTAATCGAGAATTTTTTTCTTGTGAGCTCAGATTACGTCTCCCCAATCTTCTCTTTTACTGCTAGATTGGTTTATTGTTTGTTTATTAATTTTCATGTAAGTTTGGTTCTTTATCCTTCTTTCCATTAAGTTTTATCTTGTAAGTTATAGCCTTACATAATTTTTTGGAGTATCTCTTTGTTACCCTGTCTTTTAACTAAGATTAGCAAATTGGCATCATGCATTCATTTTAGCAGAATTCCATCCGTTTAATCACGCAAATTATTGATTAAAATGCCATAAAGTACAGAGAGGAAGACAGAGTTCCACTACTCCAAAAATTAGCACACCTTGAAGGTAGTTGTTTATTTAGTTATGAACCTCACTTTTTTCTGTGTCATCCACAGAGATACCATGAAAAACTGCTAAATGCCTTACTTAGTCCAAGAACCTTTGTTTAAAGCAACTTCCTGTCCTCAAGTCTGGTAAACTCTTTTTAAAAATGAGTAAACGAGCGTGTACATGACAAAGATCTAATATGGTTTATATGGGGAGTTCTTATCAAAAAAATAATCAGAAGAGCAGTACGTCATTAGAAAAATGAGCAAAGGTCTTCAACAGTTTTATTTTTTTTCGGTATTCGGTCCTCTCACTGTTGTGGCCTCTCCCGCTGCGGAGCACAGGCTCCGGACGCGCAGGCTCAGCGGCCATGGCTCATGGGCCCAGCCGCTCCACAGCATGTGGGATCTTCCCGGACCGGGGCACGTACCCGCGTCCCCTGTATCGGCAGGTGGACTCTCAACCACTGTGCCACCAGGGAAACCCTATATAAACTGTACTTGTGTACATTTATAGGTGTGTAGGACTAAAATAACATTTCAGAAACAATACATTCCCTTATTATGTGCAACGCACCCTGATGTATTTTGATCTATTCTATGCTATGTAATTATTTCCTTAATGTTGGTAGCATCTTTCTAAATTGATTTGCTTTCCCACTAATGTCATGAATTTCAACAAAACATTGTTTTAGAAGAAATATATTTTACATGGGTAATTGATCAAAATAGGATCATTTAAATAAGCATATTACTCATAAAAAGCCATAATACTATGCACAGTATAATATCAGTTTTGTAAAAAAAAATAAAAAACATTTTTGTATAAAACGTAAAATGATATATTAGCATGTAAGAACTGTATTTTGGGTAAAGTTATTTCTCTTTATATTTTTTCTATGTTTTCCTCATTTTCTCTAATGGATATACACTTTTTATTTCAGGAAACTATTCTTAACTAAGGAAATGAAAGTATTTGGCTTTACTTTTTCTATCTCAAACCGCACAGGGAGCTAGTAATAAGTTCTTACATATAAATGTATTCATAAACCATCTCTTTTAAGTACATAATAACAGAATTTTTTCCAGCGTTCAACATTAAATATACCAGCCTCCAAACTAGCTACAGAATCCCTGTCCTTTCTTAAATCTCAATAATTGAGCTTTCTTTGTCTTGAAACTCACACTTTTCAGTTTTGCTAAAATTATTCAGTGATTCAGTAAACCCACCTGCAAATTAACCTAGGAGGCTTGGTTTCATTTAAAGCAAGGAAGGTCTTTCCAAACCCTAGCCTAGTTCATTTCCTTCTTAACGCATTCCTGGTTAGTTTCATTGATATGAACAACCAGGGCAAAATAAGAGTTGAAAAGACCCAAATTCCTTCACTTAATTATTTAATAAGGTGTGACCAAGTGCTCCCATTTCTCATCCTACCTTGCCTCACCTCCCCCAAGATAAAAGTTACTTGTCCCAATACATTTGAATCTCATTACCCTGGTTTCTAGAAGCTTATTCTTAAAATGTGATTTCCAGCCAAGGAACTCAGCTCATGCAAAGCAAGCACATATTTGGGGACTTCTATAATATTAATATTGTTTAACAGGTATCAATTGCTTCACCAAGCCAGGTAACTTAGAGAATTGTACAAAATAGCATGTATAAAAAATGTACAAGTACTGGCAAAGAGTCCAGAGAGGGAAACTGCAGAAGAACTTAAGGGGCAATTAGAAGACTTCAGCCAAAGCCTAAGAGTTTAACTGAAGAGTGAGTAGAACCCGAGCTGAGAGAGTAACAGGTGCAAAAGCCGGCCAAAGAACCATTCTGTGAAGTGAGAGTGGGTAGTTTGAAAGGCCAGGGAAACCAGGTTATGAAAGATTTTGAAACCCAGGCAAAGACATTTATATTTTTTAAGTGAAACCAGGGCAATTTTCAGTATGAGAGTAAAAGACTAAACAGATAACATCCTTTAGTTCAACCTGTTTTAAGAGCATACATGTCCTGTCTCTAGTCCAACAGCATCTCATTACCACCAAACTGGCAACTCTTTTTATAACACAGCTGTGGGGCTGAGCACAGGTTAGACAACTGACTTTCTACACCAGTAGAAAGTCAATAAGATTTGCCCTCTCTTGGTCTCAGCCTCTCACTTTGGCCTCTGGAGCCTACATGGCATTCTAGAATACACTTCTAAGTCTACAGCAACATATGGGAAAGACAAGTAGGAATTATAAGAGTTAAGATGTTAACATCTTTTTTAATCCAAAATATGCTGATAATTTCCTATTCTTCTCTTTAAACTCTTTCATGCCTATCTTCTAAAAATCCATCCCTTCATTTATCGTTGTTTAGTGCCCTGTAGACTCAGAAAGACTGCTGTATGTTTTTATGACAGTAATAAAACAGTTGATCACTCAAGCAAATATAGCTTCTCTCTACTTCCTTTATGGATTAGTGTCTGCAGGAAAGGAGTGTGGAAATTTGCTTCCATCTCAAGGCTATCAGACTGGAGCTAGGAGCCTGACCTTTATGTCCATTTCTACTGGCTCACAGCTCTTTGCCAACTTTATGTTATCACTTTAAGACCAAGAAAGATGTTAAAAATCAGGTGAAATTCATAACTTTTTTTTTTTTTTTGAAATTCATAACTTTTGATAGTTAACTTGAGAAGGTGAAGAACCAGCAATAGGTAGTTTTGTTTGGGGGAGTTTTTTTTCCTAATTATAACAAAATCTCTATGCAACATTTAAGATAGGAAGGAATTGGTTTGGTGGAGATGAAATTTTATTGAGACACTAGAAAACTTCTTTGTTTATGTGGTAGCTGTATTGTAGATTAGCCAGAGGCTCTGTCTTAAGTGCCAGTTAAAGTAGGTTAATTTTGTCCTGAAATTGATCATGTGCTTCTTTTTCTAGCATACTGTCCATTAACTAGATATTACAAAATCTCATAGGATCTTGAGTTTTTTTTTTTTTTTTTGTGGTACGCGGGCCTCTCACTTTTGTGGCCTCTCGCGTTGCGGAGCACAGGCTCCGGACGCGCAGGCCCAGCAGCCATGGCTCACGGGCCCAGCCGCTCCGCGGCATGTGGGATCTTCCCGGACCGGGGCACGAACCCACGTCCCCTGCATCGGCAGGCAGACTCTCAACCACTGCGCCACCAGGGAAGCCCAGATCTTGAGTTTTCATTTTGTTTTGTTTTGAGTTTCTGTCTTTGTCTTTCTCCATGGATTTCCATTTACAATATAATCTATTTCCTTTATTTTTTAAAAATTTTTATTTTATATTGGAGTATAGATGATTAACAATGTTCTGTTAGTCTCAGGTGTACGGCAAAGTGATTCAGTTATACCTTATATGTATCTATTCTTTTTCAAATTCTTTTCCTTTAAAAAAAAGAAAGGGTATGAATCATATAACACAATTGTAGTCATTTGGTTAAAAATAATTATTATTCTATGGAATTCAGTTGTAAGCAATTTGGTAAAAGTTGCTATTGGTAAGGGATTTTTAGCCCTTTTAGTTTCTAGAATAAGATTTTAGAACTTAACTATGAAAATTTCCAAAAAAAACCCAGAAAATTTCCCAGAATCTTCAACTTAGAAAAATTATGAAAAGATAATTAGCATAATTATCTTTTAAGGTGATTTCATACAGCCTCCAAGGAACCTCACTGAAAAGGATTGTTACAAAATATCTGATGTGCAATTATATTCTTTCCTACCCTCAAGAAAGGATTAGTGTTCTTTTTAAGATTTTCCAGTAGAGTGAGCAACTGGTATTTCTTTGTGCACTAGAGAGCACCTATGTATTTTTCTTTCTAGTATGTGAAAAAGGCAAGATTTGCACGGGGCTTACAGATAGATCCAAGTAATCTAGGTCTTCAAATCTAGATGACTCACTTCGGTGTCCATGCTATTTACTTTGACCACTGAGTGGGACACTTAAGTTATTTTTACTATTAGTTACACCCAAATTTGCCTTTTAATTGTCTCAATACACAGAACAAATACCCTTATTACGTATTTGGTGAGTATATATCTCACAAGTGTTTCATTGTGTGGCTATGTTAACATGTATACATGTGTTCTCCCATTTTTTTTTTCATTTTAACATCTTTATTGGATTATAATTGCATCTCCCATTTCTGTTCATCAGTTTTCCTATTATCACAAACCCGAGGTTTACTGTAGACCTCATTCCATGAATGAGTGTTTTAAAATTATCTCCTGGGACAACAGCTTATCAAGCTAAACTTTGACCTCCCCCCCTTTTAATGAAGCCCATACCAGGACAAATACTAATAGCTTCAAGGATATTTGGGGGGAAAAAGTAGAAAGAGAACAATGTTACTATTTGTTACATTTACAAAGATGACACAGTTTCCACCCATCCAAATGAAAAATGACTCTGAGTTGCAAATGGCTTCCTATTTCAATGTAACTATGCTATTCATCTTCTCAATAGTTTGAGCCATATTACATTAATCTGTAGTTTTAAAATAATTAGTTTTATATTAACATCTTTATCCTCCTCCTCAACTGTATAAGAATTCACTCTTATGCTTCAACCAGTATATGGTTCTCTCCATCTCACAAATGGCATTAGAAACAGTAAGCACTTTTTAAAAATACGTTAGCCTCAGAATGAATATATATGCACACATGTTAATAACATAAAACAGTAGTAAATATATGAAATAATATAGTTTTCAAGTATAGAAAAGTAGTTTTTCTATTCCAACATTATTTGATTAACCTATTGCTCAGGATTGGAGTGTTAAAAATTAGTATAATTTCAGCTTCCAATGCATGAGAAATTTTCTGCTCTTCTCAGAGTCAGAATTGTGATTTTGGGTCAGTGTCCTAATAAGAAATAATAATAATAATAATATAATAAGGTAATAGGTAACATAAACTGAGTAGACAGAATGTTCTGAGAACAGTTTTAAGTAATTTAGTTGTATTATTCTTCACAACAAGCTTTAAAAACAGGTACTACTATTATCCCCATTGTATGAATGAGGAAACAGGCACAGAAGTTGTGGCAAGAAGAAACAAAGCATATTTTGTTTATAAGGCCAATGTAAAGTAGGATGTCCTGTTAAATATCTGCGTTTTCTTTCATATTTTTCTTCCCATAGAGTGATTAGAGCATAGCTAAGTGGGAAAGATCTTTGCTAAACTTTGGATCTTTTACTATCAGTTGTTAAAAACTAAGTTTTGAACCCTTTCTCCGATTAAAAGAGAATGATGCTTCGTTTTCATCAATGCTGTTCAAGTATACAAAAAGGCCTTGTCAGTTACTGTACAGTATGTAAAAAAAGCTTGATTTTGGAATTATTAACAATTTCTTAAATATATCATTCTTTTCCCAAAATATGGTCATGAATGCTGATTCCGCTCCCCAAACCACACCACCCATTTATCAAACTCTGAGCCACATTAGGTGGTCAATCAAGACTATTGCTATGACTAAGTTATTACTATTATATTTCTTAAAAAATATTTTGATTTTTTCCATTATTATTTTATCCTCTGAGAAGTACAAATTCCATATATTTTTATACTAGAACATACAATGAGGGATAAAACAGAAATAACCAATTAATGATCTGCTATTCTGATCAGAAATTTAAAATTTCTTACCTCTCTAGAGTATTTGTAATTTACAGTTTTGATTATCAAGGTTTTCAGAAAATGAATATGTATAGTAGGTATTAACATAAAATGTAGAATCAGAATATATGGAATTTTTCTGGGATTGGGGTTGGAAGAAATCAAGTGGAAAAGGAAGGTGTCTACAGTTTGAAGTACAGAACAGACTATATTGGCACTGGTTGTTTGTTTTTCCATTACCATATAGGTTAGGGGATAGACTCAATCTTGAGTTTCCAGCAATCTCACCCTCAAAAATCGTTTTATTTAATTAAATCGTACCCTCTGCATACCTAGATATTTATAAATGCAACACTAATTTCAGCAGTGGAACAGGAATGCATTCACATTGCAGAGCAGCTTCCTAAGGTTTGTTGTAACATGTTTATAACCAGTTGCAAACCTAGGTGTTGCATCATCGCTAAGCCTCAGTGGAACATTTTGGACATGTTTTATGATTTGCTGATTTGTGCTGTGAACCCATCAGTCTGTTTGCAGTGGGGAGGAAGTAGGTGGGAGGGGTGGGAGGATGGAAGAAGGGAGGATCATTTTGTTTGATGTGTTGGTGGAGGGAAGGAGGGAACTTGGTCATGAAGTTTGAAATAAGATGCACCTAAAGAGTTCCATTTTGACCCTTGCACAAAATCAGCTGCAATAAATAGATGCTACTCATAAGCAGGTTTTCAGTGATCATATTTTTCTTTTTATATTTTTTTCTCAGGGGAAATCTCTCACGTCAAAGAGGTTAACAAGCCTTGTTCAGTCTTATTAAAAGGATCATCTTGTAGCATGAAAGTGAACTGGAGTCATTGCATATACGTTGTAGTTCTTTGTTGTTACCTGCAGCAGAGGACATTAGACCAAGATGTTGCATGAGCAAAGGACCTGAATTGTTCTTTTTTTGTGTACATTAAGGCACTGCCATCTCCAAGGGACTCTACCATCTCGATGCCTCCATTTCAAAATGTCTGCTGACTTCCTCCTTGTATTAAGCTGGATCTGTGTCTTTTCCTTTTTTAATGATTCAAGTGAAGTAAATCTTTTTCTCCCCTTTCTCTCTGTCTTAAAGCTTCTTCTAGACACACAGTTCACTAAAAATTCAGTCACAAACTGGAAGAATTGTAAAAGGAAAAAAAGCATATATCAATAAGTATACATACAGCTTCACATTTATTAAATAAATTAGCACAGAAAGTTTCATTTCACCAATATATCACAGTCAGAAACAAGCTTGTGTCTTTGTCTGTTGTCTGTATATTCTTGGTTAATGTTTCTCGCATTTATTTTTATACCATATTTAAATGAAACACCTTTTACTCCAAATGTATTCAAGTTGATCCCTTCTCTGTAAATTTGTGAATGTTTATATTGTTTTATCTTTCATTAAAAGATGCATAATCTCGTTGCTTTTGTAACTTTTGACTTCTGTGCTAATTGAAAATAAAAATGCTGAGAAAGCATCAACAAATGTAGTCACAAGGTAAGCTCTCACCCTGGAAGTTTATTTCAGGGCTTCAAGACAAGCTTGGATGGTGCAGCAGCCAGGAGCAGACTGAAAGTGATTCATCTGGGAGTTCACCCATGATCAGGTAGATGCTTTTGCTCCCCTGGAAAACAATACAGATTGGCCTTCCACATTTTCAGAGCTATTTATGAGGTCTTTCTAATTATGAATATGCATCTCTATGTTTTACAAATGCATATTTTATTAGAATTATGTTTTAGTGTGACTTTTCAATTCAGGAACAGATTCTTTTCTTTAAGTATAATTCTAAAATGCCTAAATCAGTGGCTCTTAACTCTGGTGGTTACAAATTCCTTTGAGAACATGATGGTAATTACTAACATTTAGTGAGTGCTTACTGAGTACCTACCACTGTATTATGGGCTTCATATGCCCATAAAATCCTCACATTTAATCCACACAGCAAGCCTGTAAGATTATTTCTGCAATTTTGAGAATATTGAAGCAGAGAAAGGTTAAGTAACTTGTTCAGAGTCACACAGCCTAGTGGTGGGTTGGAATACAAATCCAGATGATGGACTCTAGAGCCCACTGTACTACGCTGATCCACTATACCACACAAATTCTTTTGGTAAAAGTTAAGTGAAAATCCATACACACTCTCACATAGGAAATATTTGCCCTGAATTTTAAGACATTCATAGAATACCCTCTGAAATTCATCCAAGGACCCCAGATAAGAAACCTGACTGCCTTTAAGGGTTGGATCAGTGACACAGAAGGTCACCCAGCCAAGAGACAGGCCTAATCTGTTTGCTTTTGCATCCACCAAAGGATTGCAGAATCTGGTTATTTAAAAAAGAAAAAGAGATCGAATTATTAATGGCTATTAATTACTGAGTTAATTTTTAATTCCAAAAAAGTTTACCAATATTGATGCAAAATCAATAGTGGAGTTTGTTGGCTACTTTATAAACTGCCGCAAGTTGGAGGAGACTTATATATAAGCTATAATCTGAACACTGTGAATAAGTTAAGAAAAATTTAATTATATGCCCATATGGCTTTTTAAGAACAATACATAAAATGCAAATAAACCTAAGTTTATAGATGTTCTCCCTTAACACTTAGGACAGCTTTGAGCACTGAAACTAAATTAAAACCCTATCTAAAGGAAACACTGTTTGATAGAAAACAGTAACCCTTTTAGAAGAACATGATGCATAAACAATAAGCCTTGCACAAATATGATTGGTCATTTTGGAGACTATTTTTCAAAAACCATTCTTACTAATTCCAAATCATAGAATTGGATTTATACAGAAATGAAAGGCATATGAATGACAATAGAGGGCAAAGAAGTGAAACCCTCAGGCAAGTATCCTTAAGTCAGGAGCTCCCAGTAAAATTGTGAGTCAATTTCTAGGTTCAAGAACATAAAAGTTTTAAGTGGCCTAATGACTCATTTTAATGTCGTTTAGACAAGACTCAGGATACAAAACAGTGGTATTTCAGGAAAAGCACTTGGAAAAGTTATGGAATTCCTTGCACCTAACTCAAATAAGCATGGGGCAACTGTCTCCCACCCCACCTAGGGACAATTTTATCTATAAGCCATAGAATAAAAATCTCTCTAGTTTCTAATGAATAAAATGGTTTCTAAGAAGTCTTTTTCTACCTTAAAGCAATTTAAAAAGTTATTCACCAAAGCAGTGACCCAGAGTTCCTACACTTACACTGCAAAGCTATGTAATATAGCCTCTAAATTGCATAAACTGCTTTCCTTTGCCATGTATGTTACAGCAATGTTTTTGGTGGATCTCCAAAGGAATTTCTGCTTGAATCAGAGTAATAGAAAGGTAGTCAGCAACCTTTAAGCCGTCTCCTGTCAGATGCCAGGAAAATAAATGAAGGCAGAAACCTTCCCTCTTCATTATAGCAAGTGTGTGAGTTGATCTTGCGACTTAGGAGTAAAGTTCTCAATTCTCTTTGTAGATATACGATGGTTTATTAATAATTTTGGTCTATGGGGAAAGGCAACTCTTGGCTACTAGCATGAATTTAGTCCAGCTACATGTACTGATCATCTCACATATGATTTTTGTGTTCTTAGATACATACTTGAAAGAGCACATTGAAATATTCCATGGTTTTACTATTCTCCGTGACTATCTCGCCTAGCTGGACAGGAGACCAAAGCCAAGTGCTGAATCAGGATACCAGAGACCAAGGGAAAGGTATAGAGAACAGTCAGGTGTGATGGTGGGTTGAGAACCAACCAGATAAAGTCAATGAAGAATTAGGACCAAATGGGTGACCAAAAACTTAAATTGATAAGTCAAGGAGACTATGTCTTGAAGAAGTGGATTCTGGAAATTATAGCTCTGCAATATAGAAATGGGACTTTTCAGAGAGCATCAATGGCCTCACTTGTGTATAGGAAAGAAACTTTTGCGGGAACCCAGCCAGTATGAGCTACAGGTGGTTGATGGTTATTATAATGTAACAGAGATTAAATTACCTATCTTTCCCAGTTCAGGGTATTCAAAGGAATCTTTGGCCCCAAAGTACAAGAATAAAAACTTCTCCCTCTCTCACACTCTAAATTTCCAGAGGTCTCCTGGGATAACAAAGGGAAATGGGTATTTGGTAACTAAAATATTCAGTTTTGTTATTATTATTTTATAGAAAATACACAGTTAACTAATTTTTAATAATTTCTTTGCTTACCATTAATTCTTTTTTGCATATATTCTTCACACTTCTTTTTTTTTCTCTTGATAGAGACCATGCTCTATCAAGAAGTAAACTTGGAAGTTGAAAAGTAGAAGGGAGTAGAAGGAAACAAAATATTTTAACTTTGTCTTATTTTTGAGAACTGAAGTACAGAAGAGCTTTATATTTAGCTAGAAAAAAATACATTTAAAATTTTAACTATGTACTTATACAATATACAGTATGAATATTGAAATGAAAAATATCACTTCTAAAATATATGATAGGGAAATGATGAAAAAAGAATACAGTTGGAAATACGAAAGGGGAAGGGAAGTAAGAGCATATCAAATGGCAAACACAAAATAATGTGGAAGAAATAAATTCAAATATTTTAATAATTAAAATGCAGGAGATGATTTAAAATCATCTCTTAGAAATTCTCAGATTAGACTAAAAGTGCATCTGGGCATAGTTTATAAGAGACACCTAATACAATACTACCCAAAGTTCTAACCCAAGGTGTCAGTGTGGGAAGATTCTGAACTCACCTTTTCTCATGGATGCAACATATTAACATCTGCATGTAAAGAAATTCCTCCTGAAGAAGAACTGACAGCTAACTGAACAGCATCTGTACAACAAAAATGATAGAGACGTTTGTAGGAGGGGTGTACCCATAGAGATGGGTAAGAGAAATGGAGACACAGTATGTCTTGCCAAAAGTTTTACTTTCATTTTAGGTTCGAAGGATTCGTTAACAAGAAGACACCACTCGTCACACAAATGACAATTTCAACTTAATTTTAATAGAAAATCATTAAAAATAAAGAAAAAAATGAAAAGGGAAAGAAAAGTAAAAGCATGTACACCACCAAATTGGGCCAACACCTACACCCAGACTCAAACAGAGCTGGGAAGTCCGAAGAACAGTAATCTGGAGTCCCAATTGGGAAAATCCAGGCAGTGTGTCCACTCTGCAGGTGAGACTTCAAATTGCAGTTTAGAGGAGTCCCGCTTATAATACCAGGCTGCAAAGTGATATCATCAGTTTGCATGCAAATATGCAGCTGTGAGTCTCTTCAGCAATGCTGTTTATCTCATTTTGTGTTTTATAAGAAGTTCTAGACCCCAGGAACTTGCCAGGTCCCCAAGGCTCAAGAAATTCCATGATCCACTCCCATCTTTTTAAAATTTATTTATTTTAATTTATTTATTTTTGGCTGCTTTGGGTCTTCATTGTTGTGCGGGCTTTCTCTAGTTGTGGAGAGTGTGGGTTACTCTTCATTGCAGATTGTGTGCTTCTCACTGTGGTGGCTTCTCGTTGCAGAGCACAGGCTCTAGGCATGCGGGCTTCAGTAGTTGTGGCATGCAGGCTCAGTAGTTGAGGCACATGGGCTCAGTTGCTCTGAGGCATGTGGAATATTCCCAAACCAGGGATTGAATCCATGTCTCCTGCATTGGCAGGCAGATTCCCAACCACTGCACCACCAGGGAAGTCCCCCTTCTTTATCTTAAGTGCTTCCAGACTTGCTGGCGGCAGCTCACAAGCAGGCATGTAGTCCAGGCAAGGTCACTAATCAGTTAGAGGCCTAATGTTGCCTCTGAAGCCTGAACAAGTCTACTTCCTTTTCAAACCTCCTAACACGGTATTGACAGGAACCCCACCCCCAACACTGTGACATGCAGTAGGAAAGCATATCACTGAAGGGCAGGCGCAGACTTGCTTGCCCTGGGGCACAATGGAGAAACACTTGTTTAAAGGGCACCTAGACTATATGTGAGGGAAATTCATTTACCCACCCTAAAACTTCTGCCAAACGGGAAGGACACTGCTGAAACTCTCTCCAAGGTCAGAGGTGCAAGACAGCAAGATTTTTTGTATTCCCTTTTCACCTTGATATCACAGGTGGGAACGTGATCCAGGGCTCTAAGTCAGTCTGCCAAGGCCAGCTCAGTGTGCCCCAGACCCCAGTCCACACTATCTCAAGCCATCCCCGCAAGGCAGTGCTGGTGCACTGCATCTCAGGTTCCCCTGACTGTATGCACTCCAGCTCCAGCTGTCCCACCAAAGTGGTCTTGGTGCAGCCCCAGGAACCCCCTGGCCCATGCTTGCTCCTGTTGTCTGCCAAGGCAGCTCCTGCATGGCATGCCCCAGTGCCTCCACCCCCCGTTCCATGCCCACTTCAGCTGCAGATGGCCTGCCAAAGCCACTCAGTACATGAAGTCTACACAGAAGATCCAGAGGAATATGTTCCAGACAAAAGAACAAGATAAAACCCCAGGGGGGAAAAAACCTAATGAAACAAAATAAGCAATTTACCACATAAAGAGTGAAAAGTAATAGTCATGAAGATGCTCACTGAACTCAGGAGAAGAATGCAGAATCACAGTGGGAGTGAGAACGTCAACAAAGAGAAAATATGAGAACAATCAGAGCTGAAGAACACAAGAACTAAGATGAAAAATATACTAGAGGGACTAAACAGTGGATTAGATGATACAGCAGAAAACCAGTGATCTGGAAGACAGAATAGTGGAAATCATGAAATCAGAACAGCAAAAAGAAAAACAAATTTAAAAAATGAAAACAGTTTAATTTTTAGGACAACATTAAACATACTAACATTTGCCTTATAGCAGTCCCAGAAGAAGAGAGATAAAAGGGGGCAGAAAAAAATATTTGAAGAAATAATAGCTGAAAAATTCCCCAACCTGGAAAAGGAAACATATCTTAGTCCAGGAAGCACAGATAGTCCCACACAAGATGACCCCAAAGAGATCCACACGAAGACATATCATAATTAAAATGGGAAAAGTGAAAGATAAAGAGAAAATCTTGAAGCAAGAGAAAAACAGTCACATACAAGGAAACCTCCATAAGACTATCAGCTAATTTTTCAGCAGAAACTTTGCAGGCCAGAAGAGAGTGGCATGATATATTTAAAGTACGAAAAATTAAAAACTTACACCCAAGAATACTCTACCCAGTAAGGTTATCATTCAGAATTGAAGGAGAGATAGTTTCTCAGACAAGCAAACGCTAAAGGACTTCATCACCACTAAACCAGCCGTATAATAAACGTTAAAGTGTCTTCTCTAAGGAGAAAAGAAAAGGCCATGACTAGAGATAAGAAAATATATAGAAGAAAAGTCTCATTGGTAAAGGCAGTCGATAAGCCACTTTAAAGGCTAGTATGAAGGCTAAAAGGCAAAAATAACTATAGCTACAAAAAGTAAAGGGATACACAAAATTTTTAAATGTAAAATATGGCATCAAAAACATAAAATGTAGACAGGGATTAAAAATGTAGTGCTTTTAAAATGTGCTTGAACCTAAGCAACTATCAGCTTTAAATAAGCCACTATAGATATAGGACAATATATATGAACCTTATGGTAACCACAAACCAAAAACCTACATTAGATACAGGAAAAAAAGAGAAAGACTCAAGCATGGCACTAAAGAAAATCATCAAACCACAAGAGAAGAGTTCAAGAAAAGAAGGAACAGAAAAGAACTACAAAAAAAAAAAAAAAAAAACAGAAAACAAGTAACAAAATGGCAATAAGTACATACTTATTAATATTTGCTCTAAATGTGAATGGACTAAATGCTCCAATAAAAAGACATATCTAAAGACATACAGACTGAAAGTAAAGGGATGGAAAAAAGATATTATATGCAAATGGAAACAGACAGCAAGGGTAGCAATGTGTATATTAGACAAAATAGACTTTAAAGTAAAAACTCTAACAAAAGAAAAAGTTAGCCATTACATAATGAAAGAAGAGGACATAACATTCATAAATATTTAGCACCCAACAATAGAAACTCATAAATATATAAAGCAAATATAAACAGACATAAAGGGAGAAATTGACAGCAATATAAAATAGGAGACTAACACCCACTTACATCAAGGGAGAGATCATCCAGACAGAAAGTCAATAAGGAAATATTGGCCTTAAACAACATGTTAGATCAGATAGAATTAATAGATATATACAGAAACTATTTGCAAATGGTACGACAAATAATGGGTTAATATCCAAAACATTTAAACAGCTCACACAACTGTATCAAAAAAGCAAAAACAAAACAAAAACAAAAAAAACTGATCTTTTAAAAATAGAGAACCTGAATAGACATTTTCCCAAAGAAGACATAGAGATGGCCAACAGGCACATGAAAAGATACTCAACATCTCTAATCACCAGGGAAATGCAAATTAAAACCACAGTGAGATATCACCTCACATCTGTCAGGCTATATCAAAAAGATAACAAATATCAAGTGTTGAGAAGGATGTAGAGAAAAGGGAACCCCTGTGCACTGCTGTGGGAATTGTTACAGCCACTATGAAAAATAGTATGGCGTTTCCTCAAAAAATTAATAATAGAACTACTATATGATCCAGCAGTTCCACTCTGGGTATTTACCTGAAGAAAATGAAAACACTAATTTGAAAAGATATATGCACCCCAATGTTTATTGCAGTATTATTTAAAATAGCCAAGAAATGGAAGCAACCTATCAATATATGAATGGTTAGAGAAGACGTGGTATATATTTATAATGGAATATTACTCAGCGATACAAAGAATTAAATATTGCCATCTGTGACAACATAGATCTAAAGGATATTATACTAAGTGCAGTAAAGACAGAGAAAGACAAAGTCAGAGAAAGACAAATACCATGTGATTTAACTTATATGTGTGAAATCTAAAAAACAAAACAAATGAACAAACAAAACAGAAACAGACCAATAGATACAGAGAACAAACTGTGTTTACCAGAGGGGAGGAGTATGGTCCCCTTCAAGGAGGGATGGTTAAAATAAGAGAAGGGCTTTAAGAGTTGCAAACTTCCAATTGTAAAATATATGTCATGGGGATGTAATGTGTAGCATAGGGAATATAGTCAATAATATTTTAATTACTTTGTATGATTACTAGATTTTTTGTGGTGATAACTAATGTATAAAAATATCAAATCACTATGTTGTACATCTGAAACTAATATATTATGTCAATTATGTGTCAGTGAAAAAAATACTACTCCAAAAAATGGAACATGAAAATTTTGAGAATATATATCTATCCAAAAAAAAATTCCATGTGAAAAGCATTAACTGAAATCAAGAGGTACATTCATATGGATAAATAATCAATAATCCATAAAGAATTTAAAACAATCATAAACCTACATTCACCTAATAATACAGCCTCAAAATTTAAACAAAACTGCCAAATTGGACAAATATATAGTGGGAAACTAAAATACTGCTTGCAAAAACTAAGTGTAACAGTTATTAAAGATATAGAATATTTGAATAATATAACTAACACACATGCATTTGCACACACAAACACACACAACAGAGAGGGTACTGACTTGGTTTTCCAACACTCTCAAAACATTTAGAAATACTGACCAGATATTATGTGCAAAATAGGCTCAATAAATTATTGAAATAGGCTCAATAAATGATTTGTATTATTTGCTAAGATACAATAAAAATAGAAATCAACAATAAAATGATAAACTTTCTTTAATACAAGTAGAATATAAAAAGCAAACTACAATAGTCTTGAATTAAAAAGGAAATCTAAATAATACTGGGAAAATAGATCTATCTGATCAAGAAACTAAAGCTGTTACTCAAAAAAACAAATAAAATGGTAAGATCTCCAGATTAACCATGAAAATAAAAGATGTAGCAAAATTATTAATATTCAAATTAACGTCTTCAATATTCTTTTCTTCTCCCTTTTCTTTTTCCTTTCCCTCTCCAACTATTCAAAGCCCACATCATTAGGTGGGGCTTAGCAAGGTGAGTGGCTATGCAATGTGGGTGCTTGGGGAGAGACATAGAGGCTCAACATAAGGAGACAGAGACCAAGCAGGGAGATGAGGTGGTCCTCACAGGAAAGGCAACCTAATATGGCCTATGAAAGACTGGGCAGGGTGAAGAGAGTGTTCATAAGGAAAGCACACAAAGCAACAGCCCAGGGACAACCAGGGTATCAGAAACCAAGCAAAGTGAGGGGGGCATCCCCAGGCTGGAGGGTATAGCTTTCTGGAGATTGAGAAGAGGGAAGAGGACCTCTATATAGGGGGACATTCAGAGTGGGGCCCACAGGAGGCCAGAGGGCATCCACCTAGGGAGTAGATGGTAGTTGGCCCAGCAGCATGGGATGTTAGATCTGCCATATGCTGAGGAAGGAATCCTTGCATAGAGAAAGCAGCAGCAGCAGCTAAGAGCAGGGCATTGGAACCTGAGCAGGGTAAGGAGGATGTTCACAGGAGGCCATCACAAGATGTCAGAGCCAGAAAAAGTTGAGAATGTGTCTATCTAGAAGGAAGGCTCAGCACAGAATCCAGAGGCTTAAGCATATTATAGTCCACATGGTGAGTGGACTGGTACAGCATGTCAGAGCCCAAAAGGATATAAGAGGGCTACCATGCAGGGAGTGACTCAACCCAAGGAGAATGAATAGGGGGGAGAGGTAGGTGCAATGTTGGAGCCCAAAAGAGGTAAAGAAGGTATTCTTACACAGTACCAAGTATAGGAGAGGAGGTAAGGAGGAAAAAGGCAATGGCAGTCAAGAGAGGAATAATGGCAGCCAGCCTTCTAACTGTTGGAGAAGGGGTTTAGAAATATGAAAAGGGAAACAACTAGAAAGAACTCTAAGATGTTTGATGAGCATTAGAGATGCCACTGTGAACTTGTTTTCATTATATAGCCATGGATATAGATATAATGTGTACATACATACATACATACACATAGGTCAAATAAATAGATGTAATGTGTACATACATACACATAGGTCAAACAAATTCCTTATGCCCACTGAGAAAGCCTAGGAGCAGCTGCATCTCAATGACTAGAAGCAATCCAAGTTCCCAGATCACAGCTTCTAAGTGATTCTCCTGGGCAAAAGGAACCATAGCTTCTTGGAGAAAACAGAAAATTCCAGGACTGGGGCAGGGATGGCAATATATGAGGATAAAATGTCTGGATAAAACACCCGAAACTAAGGAAGTACACAGAGACTGATGGGGAAATGTCTAAAGGACATAGAAGTCAACTTGAAGGAGCTCTCACTGGCCAGTTTGAGCATCAGAATAAATAATGAAATTAACAGATTATCTAATGATTAAATAATAATCTAGTGAATAAAATAGTAATCACTGAATCTAAATTATTAATACAAATGAATGAACTGAATATTTGATTAGGATGGCGTATTTACATAATTTCAGAGTAGCTCCCCATAAATCATATCAATTACAAAAGAGGAATGAGTAACTTTACAAGGGAGAAGCCTGGAAGGCACCACGTTAATCAAGTCCCAGTAATGGGACAAATCCAAATTAAGCACCCACTTTCAAGGATGCAATGAGAAGAATAAGCATCATCTCAGTGATATTCCTGCCAAAGATGCACAACTTTAATCATGTGGAAACATCAAACTCAAATTGAGGAACACTCTGCAAATTACTGACAATGTTCAAAACCGTCAGCATCAAAAAAAAAAAAAGTCAAGGTGGGGGCTTCCTTGGTGGCGCAGTGGTTGGGAGTCCGCCTGTCGATGCAGGGGACACGGGTTCGTGCCCCGGTCTGGGAAGATCCCACATGTCGCGGAGCAGCTGGGCCTGTGAGCCATGGCCGCTGAGCCTGCGCGTCTGGAGCCTGTGCTCCGCAACGGGAGAGACCACAACAGTGAGAGGCCCGCGTACCGCAAAAAAAAAAAAAGTCAAGGTGGGACTGAGGAAGTATTCCAAATGGAAGAAGACTAAAGCAACATAGCAAGTAAATGCAATGCATGGCTCTGACTGGATCCTTTTGCTGTAAAGCATATTTATGGGCAATTGGCAAAGCTTGAACTGGCTTTGTCGAATAGACTGCAGTAATAAGTCAATGATAATTTCCTAATGTTGATAGCTGGATTGTTGATATATAGAAGAATGTCCTTGTTTGTAGGAAATACACACTAAGGATTTGGGGGGGTGCCAAGATGGTGGAGTGGGAGGACACGGAGTTCATGTCTCCCCATGACTAGGGTACATACCAGATGCTAGTAGGGGACCTTGACACCCAAGGAGATGGGAGGAACCCCCGAGCAACCAGGTAGGACATGGAGGGGAGTGAGTAAGGAAGAGAAGTGGAGGCCAGACAGGACCAGTTCCCCTAAGGGGTGGCTGGGAGAGGGGAGGGGTTTCCACACCTGGAGGGACCCTCAGGGGCTTAGAGGATCAAGGGGGAGCACGCCTAGCATTTCCCCTCCCCACTCGGCCCTGGGGAGCCTGCTGGGGTCCCAGGTTGGATCCTCAGCCTTCCAAGGCCCCCTTTGACCCCATTGGTCCTAGGGGCTTAGGAGGGAAGGGGGGCGAGAAGAGGAGAGGTGGATGGGGAAGGGCCCTCCAGGATCAGAGGATCATGGGGGAGCATGCTTAGTGTTTCCCCTGCCCACTCGGCCCTGGAGAGCTTGCTGGGCTCCCAGAGCTTGTCCTCTGCCCTCTGAAGGCCCCTACAGCTGCATGGGTCCTAGGGGCATAGGAAGGAGAGAGGAAGAGGAGGAGAGGCAGACAGGGTGACCTTCCAGGACCGGAAGATCAGGGGACGTGCAGCTGGCATTTCCCCCACCCACTTGAGCCCTGGGAAGCCTGCTGGACTTCCAGAGCAGGTCCTCTACCTTCCAAGGCCTCCTCTGGTCGTGTGGGTCCTAGGGGCATAAGAGGGAGGGATGAGGGGGAGAAGAGGAGAAGTGGATGGGGAGGGGCCCTCTGGGATCAGAGGATCAAAGGGAATGTGCCTACCATTTCCCCTGCCCATCTGGGCCCCAGGGAGCCTGCTGGGCTCCCAAGCCTGGTCTTCTGCCCTCCAAGGACCCCTCTGGCTGCATAGGTCCTAGGGGCTTAGGAGCGGGGAAGGAGGGGGGAAGAGTAGGAGAGACAGACAGAGTGGGGGGACCCTCTGAGGCCAGAGGATAAGGGGAGGTGCGGCTGGGGTTTCCACCACCTACTCAGGCCCTGGGAAGCATGGTGAGTCCCAGGTTGGGGCCTCCACCCTCCAAGGCCCCCTCCAGCCGCATGGGTACTAAAGGCGTGGGAAGGAGAGAGGAAAGGGGAAGAGGAGGAGAGGCAGACAGTGGGGGGAGGAGACTCCAGGATCATCGTATCAGGGGAGATGTGGCTAGTTTCCCACCTGCTCAAGTCCCAGGAAGCCTGCTGGGCTTCCAGGCCTTGTCCCCTGCCTTCTGGGGCCCCCTCTGTCCATATGGGTCCTAGGGGCCTGGTCAGGGGGAAGAAGAGAGGAGGTGAACAGGGAAGAACCCTCCAGGATCAGGGGTTCAGGGGGAATGCCCCTAATATTTCTCCTGACAACTCAGCCCCTGGGGAGCCTGCTGGGGTCCCGGGCCTGGTCCTCCACCCTCTGAGGCCACAGGCACTCCTGGGCCTTACCAGCTGCACTGAGCCTAAGCCCCCCCTGCCCCCCCCTCACCATGGGCCCTTTCCAGCTGCATGGGCCCTAAGCCTAGGTCCTGGACCCCACCTAAACCATGTCCCTGCCTAAGCCTGCCTCCCACAGCCAAGGCATTTTCCAGCTTTTTTCCCCCTCTTTTCTGCTACTGTGGTTCTGTTATACCTTACAGTCATAGTTTCACTTATATATTTTATTTTTTCTAATATATCTGTTAGTTTTCTAATCTTATTTTACTTTTTACTCTTTCTTATTGTCCTGCTCCTTTTTTTCTTTTTCTTTTTTTTATTTTTTTGCCGCCCCATGCAGCTTGTGGGATTTTGGTTCATGAACCAGAGGTCGGGCCTGAGTTCCTTTGATGGGAGATCCAAGACCTAACCACTGGACTAACAGAGAACCTCAGACCCCAGGGAATATTCATTGGTGTGAGGTCTCCCGGAGGTGCTCATCTCAGCACCAAGAACCGGCTCTACCTAATAGCTTACAAACTCCAGTGCTAGAAGCCTCAGGTCAAACAGGAAAATAGGAACACAACTGTATGCTAACACATATATATGGAATCTAAAAAAATATGGTTCTGATGAAGTAAGGGCAGGACAAGAATAAAGATGCAGATGTAGAGAATGGACTTGAGGAGACGGGGAGGAGGAAGGGTAAGCTGGGACAAAGTGAGAGAATAACTGACATATATACACTGCTAAATGTAAAATAGATAGCTAGTGGGAAGCAGCTGCATGGCACAGGAGAATCAGTTTGGTGCTTTGTGACCACCTAAAGGCGTACGATAGGGAGTGTGGAAGGGAGGCGCAAGAGGGAAGGGGTATGGGGTAAAAACCTACGAGACCAAATAAATGAAGAGGAAATAGGCAACCTACCTAAGAAGGAACTCAGAGTAATGATAGTATAGGTGATCCAAATTCTTTGAAACAGAATGGAGACATGGATTGCAAAAGTTACAAGAAATGTTTAACAAAGATCTCGAAGAAGTAAAGAACAAACAAACACAGATGAACTACACAATAACTGAAATGAAAAATACACTAGAAGGAAACAATAACAGAATAACTGAGGCAGAAGAATGAATAAGTGAGCTAGACAGAATGGTGGAAATGTCAAGGAGCAGAATAAAGAAAGAAGAATGAAAAGAATTGAAGACAATTTCAGAGACCTCTGGGACAACACTAAATGCACCAACATTCGAATTATAGGGGTCCCAGAAGAAGATGAGAAAAAGAAAGGGTATGAAAAAATATTCGAAGAGATTAGAGTCAAAAACTTCCCTAACATGGGACAGGAAATAGCCACCCAAGCCCAGGAAGCACAGAAAGTCCCATACAGGATAAACCCTAGGAGAAACACACCAAGACACATATTAATCAAACTAACAAAAATTAAATTCAGAGAAAAAAAATAAAAGCAGCAAGGGGAAAAAAAGTACAAGGGAAGCTGATTCTTCTTGCAGGACATACTTAAAGTGATGAAAGGGAAAAAACTACAACCAAGATTACTCTACCCAGCAAGGATCTCATTCATATTCAACAGAGAAATCAAAAGCTTTATAGACAGGCAAAAGCTAACAGAATTCAGGACCACCAAACCAACTTTACAACAAATGCTAAAGGAACTTCTCTAGGCAGGAAACACAACGGAAGAAAAAGACCCACAAAAAGAAACCCAAAACAATTAAGAAAATGGTAATAGGAACATACATATTGATAATTACCTTGAATGTAAATGGATTAAATGTTCCAACCAAATGACACAGACTGGCTGAATGGATACAAGAACAAGACCCATATATGTGCTGTCTACAAGAGACCCACTTACAAGAGACCCACTTCAGACCTAGGGATACATACAGACTGAAAGTGAAGGGATGGAAAAAGATATTCTGTGTGAACAGAAATCAAAAGAAAGCTGAAGTAGCAATAGTTGTATCAGATAAAAGAGACTTTAAAATAAAGACTGTTACAAGAGACAAAGAAGGACACTACATAATGATCAAGGGATCAATCCAAGAAGATATAACAATTATAAATATTTATGCATCCAACATAGGAGCACCTCAATACATAAGACAAATGGTAACAACCATAAAAGGGGAAATTGACAGCATCACAATAATAGTGGGAGACTTTAACATCACACTTACACCAATGGACAGATCATCCAAACAGAAAATAAATAAAGAAACACAATCTTTAAATGACACAATAAACCAGATGTATTTAATTGATATTTATAGGACATTCCACCTGAAAGTGGCAGAATACACTTTCTTCTCAAGTGCACACAGAACATTCTCCAGGGCAGATCACATCTTGGGTCGCAAATCAAGCCTCAGAAAATTAAAGAAAATTGAAATCATATCAAGCATCTTTTCTCACCACAATGTTATGAGATTAGAAATAAATTACAGGAAAAAAACTGTAAAAAACACAAATACATGGAGGCTAAACAGTGTGCTACTAAATAAACAAGAGATCACTGAAGATATCAAAGATGAAAAAGAAATACATAGAAACAAATGACAATGAAAAAACAATGACACAAAACCTATGGGATACAGCAACAGCAGTTCCATGAGGGAGGTTTATAGCAATTCAATCTCACCTCAAGAAACAAGAAAAATCTCAAATAAACAATCTAACATTACGTGTAAAGCAACTAGAGAGAGAAGAACAAACAGAACCCAAAGTTAGTAGAAGGAAAGAAATCATAAAGATCAGAGCAAAAATAAATGAAATAGAAATGTAATCAACAGTAGCAAACATCAATAAAACTAAAAGCTGGTTCTCTGAGCAGATAAAACTGATAAACCTTTAGAGAGACTCATGAAGAAAAAAAGGCAGAGAACTCAAATCACTAAAATTAGGAATGAAAATGGAGAAATTACAACTGACTCCACAGAAATACATAGGATCATAAGTGACGACTACAAGCAACTATATGCCAACAAAATGGACAACCTGGAAGAAAGGGACAAATTCTTGGAAAGTTATAACTTTCCAAGACTGAACCAAGTAGAATTAGAAAATATTAAAGCACAGCAGTAGTGACAGCTGAACAGCTCAGTAAACTGAGCCCAAGCTCCCCGGTGCCGCCTGTGACAGCATCGCTCTGAGGACGAAGGGCTGACTGCAGGAAGACTGAACGAGCACTGGGTCCTTGGGCCAGACGCTCAGTTCGCGGCCCCACACTTGGGGCAGTGACTGGGAGTTGCTGAGCTTCCACGGACACTGACAGCAGCCCCAGGGCCTCACAGGGCACGGCGCCCCCTGACCCAGAGCCTTCCCTCTGGTTCTCATCACCGGCTGTCACCAGAGTTGCATGCAATGTTCCTTTCTTTTCTTTTTTCTTTTCTCAGTCCCTCAGCACGCAAAGGGGTGAAGCCCTGACACTCGCTGCCATGTGGATACACCCTGAGCACACGATGCTCGGCGAGAGAAGTCGGACACAGAAGGACACACAGGGTGTGGCACCACTGAGGAGAAACGTCCAGAACGGGTAGATGCACAGATTCCGAGAGCGGGTTCCTGGTTGTCAGGGTCTGCCAAGGGGGCGGACTGATAGGTAAGGGCGTGAGGGACATTTTTGGGGTGACGGAAGTGGTCCAAAGCACACCAGTAGGGACGGCTGAACAGCTCAGTAAAGTGTCCCCATGCTCCCCATTGCAGCCTGTGAGAGCATCGCTCTCAGGACAAAGGGTGACTGCAGGAAGAATGAACGAGCAGTGGGTCCTGGGCCCGGACACTCAGTTGGTGGCTCCCCACTTGGGGTAGTGACTGGGAGTTGCTGGGCCTCCATGGAGACTCGCTGCAGCCCCAGGGCCTCACAGGGCATGGCGCCCCCACCCCAGACCTTTCCCTCTGCCTATAATCCCTGCTGTCAGCAGAGTTGCGTGTAATATTTCTTTCTTTTGTTTTTTCTTTTCTTAGTCCCTCAGCACGCAAAGGGATGAAGCCCTGACACTCGCTGCCACGTGGATGCACCCTGAGCACACGATGCTCAGCGAGAGAAGTCAGAGATAGAAAGGCACCCAGTGTGTGTCACCACTGAGGAGAAACGTCCAGAAGAGGTAGATCCACAGAGTCAGAGAGTAAGTCCCTCGTTGTCAGGGGCTGCCGAGGGGGAGGAGTGATAGCTAAGGGCATGAGGGACGTATTTTGGATGACGGAAAGGGTCCAAAACATGGTGGTAGTGATGGCTGCAGAGCTTAGTAAACTGTCCCCTCTCACTGGTGCTGAATGTGAGAGCATCGCTCTCAGGACAAAGGGTTGACCGCAGGAAGACTGAACGAGCTGTGGGTTCTCGGCCAAGATGCTCTCCTGACGCCCCCCACGTGGGGAAGTCACTGGTATTTTCTGAGCCTCCTCGGAGACTGGCAGCAGCTCCAGGGCCTGACAGGACATGGTGCCCACGGCCCCAGAACCTCCCCTCTGTTTCTCATCGCCGGCTGTCACCACACTTGCATGCAACGTTCCTTTCTTTTCTCTTGTCTTCTTTACGTCACAAGGCCATGCAAAGGGATGAAGCCCTGACACTCACGGCCGCGTGGATTCATCCTGAGAACACGATGCTCAGTGAGAGAAGTCAGATACAGAAGGACACCCAGTGTGTGTCACCACTGAGGAGAAACATCCACAACAGGTAGATCCACAGAGTCAGAGAGTGGGTTCCTGGTTGTCAAGGGCTGGCGAGGTGACGGAGTGATAGCTAAGTGCATGAGCGACATTTTGCGGGTGACGGAAGTGGTCCAAAGTATGGCAGTAGTGACGCCTGCACAGCTCAGTAAACTGTCCCCATGCTCCCCGGTGCAGCCTTTGAGAGCATCGCTTTTAGGACGAAGGGCTGACCGCAGGAAGACTGAACGAGCGGTGGGTCCTGGGACCACACGCTCAGTTGGCGGCCCTCCACTTGCGGAAGTGACTGGGATTTGCTGAGCCTCCACGGAGACTGGCAGCAGCCCCAGGGCCTCACAGGGCACGGCAACACCTGCCTCAGAGACTTCCCTCTGCTTCTTATCACCGGCTGTCACCAGACTTACATGCAATATTCCATTGTTTTCTTTTATCTTTTTTCCGTCCCTCAGCACGCAAAGGGGTGAACCCCAGACACTCGCTGCCACGTGGATGCACCCTGAGGACACGATGGTCAGCGAGCGAAGTCAGACACAGAAGGACACACAGTGTCTGACCCCACTGAGGAGAAACGTCTAGAACAGGTAGATCCACAGAGTCAGAGAATAAGTCCCTCGTTGTCAGGGTTGGCCGAGGAGAAGGAGTGATAGGAAAGGGCATGAAGGACATTTCTGGGGAGAAAGAAATGGTCCAAAACATGGCAGCAGTGATGGCTGCAGAGCTTAGTAAACTGTCACCCGTGCACCGGTGCAGCCTCTTAGAGCATCGCCCTCAGGACGAAGGGCTGACCGCAGGAAGACTG
Organism: Grampus griseus; assembly: GCF_964374135.1. Classification (NCBI taxonomy): domain Eukaryota; kingdom Metazoa; phylum Chordata; class Mammalia; order Artiodactyla; family Delphinidae; genus Grampus; species Grampus griseus. The sequence goes on along the minus strand of NC_139002.1, from coordinate 25,568,849 downwards.
AATGAGCAGTGTGTTTTCGGCCAAGACGCTCAGCTGGCGCACTCCACATGGGGAAGTCACTGGTACTTGCTGAGCCTCCAAGGAGACTGGCAGGAGCCGCAGGGCCTCACAGGGAATGGCGACCCGGGCCCCAGAGCCTCTCCTCTGTTTCTCAACACTGGCTATCAGCAGACTTGCATGCAACGTTCTTTTCTTCTATCTTCTCTTTTTTACATCACTAGGCCATGCAAAGGGGTGAAGCACTGACACTCGCTGTCAAGTGGATGCAGCCTGAGAACACGATGCTCAGCAGGAGAAGTCAGACACAGAAGGACACACAGTGTGTGACCCCACTGAGGAGAAACGTCCAGAACAGGTAGATCCACATAGTCAGAGAGTGGGTTCCTGTTGGTTAGGGGCTAGCGAGGGGACGGAGTGATATCTAAGTGTGTGAGGGACAGTTAGGGGCTGATGGAAGTGGTCCAAAGCACGGCAGTAGGGACGATTGCACAGCTCAGTAAACTGTCCCCATGCTGCCCTTTGTAGCCTGTGAGAACATGGCTGTCAGAGCGAAGGGCTGACTGCAGGAAGAGTGAACGAGCAGTGGGTCCTGTGCCCAGACTCTCAATTGGCGGATCCCCACTTGGGGTAGTGACTGGGAGTTGCTGAGCCTCTACAGATACTCACTGCAGCCCCAGGGCCACAGGGCACGGGGCCCCCGGCCCCAAAGCCTCCCCTCTGTTTCTTATCACCACCTGTCACCAGACTTGCATGCAACGTTCCTTTCTTTTCTCTTGTTTTCTTTACGTCACTAGGCCATGCAAAGGGGTGAAGCCCTGACGCACACTGCCACATGGATGCATCCTGAGAGCACGATGCTCAGCGAGAGAAGTCAGACACAGAAGGACACACAGGGTGTGACCCCACTGAGCAGAAACGTTCAGAAGAGGTAGATCCACATAGTTAGAGAGTGGGTTCCTGATAGTTAGGTGCTAGCGAGGGGAAGGAGTGATAACTAAGGACGTGAGGGACATTTTTCGAGAGAAGGAAATGGTGCAAAACATGGCAGTGGTGATGGCTGCAGAGCTTAGTAAACTGTCCCCTATGCACCGGTGCAGCCTCTGAGAGCATCGCCCTCAGGACCAAGGACTGAGTGCAGGAAGACTAAACGAGCAGTGGGTTCTCGGCCAAGATGCTCGGCTGGTGCACCCCACGTGGGGAAGTCACTGTTACTTGCTGAGCCTTCAAGGAGACTGGCAGGAGCCCCAGGGCCTCACGAGGCACGGCACCCCCAGCCCCAGAGCCTCCCTTCTGTTCCTCATCACCGGCTGTCACTAGACTTGCATGCAACGTTCCTTTCTTTTATCTTGTCTTCTTTACCTCACTAGGCCACGCAAAGGGGTGAAGCCCTGAAACTCGCTGATATTGGATTCACCCTGAGACCTCTACCCTACGGGAGAGAAGTCAAACACAGAAGGACTCACAGGGTGTGACACCACTGAGGACAAACGTCCAGAACAGGTAGATCCACATAGTCAGAGATTGGGTTCCTTGTTGTCGGGGGCTAGCGAGGCGACGGAGTGATAGGTAACGGTCTGAGGGACATTTTTTGGGGTGATGGAAGGGGTCCAAAGTACAGCAGTGGGGATGGCTGCACAGCTCAGTAAACTGTCCCCAGGTTGCCTATTGTAGCCTGTGACAACATCGCTCTCAGGAGGTAGGCCTGACTGCAGGAAGACTGAACGAGCAGTGGGTCCTGGGCCCAGACGCTCAGGAAGTGACTGGGAGTTGCTGAGCCTCCATGGAGACTGGCAGCAGCCCCAGAGCCTAACAGGGCACGGTGCCCTCATCCCCATAGCCTCCCCTCTGTTTCTCATCACCATCTGTGGCTAGATTTGCATGCAACGTTCGTTTCTTTCCTCTTGTCTTCTTTACCCAACTAGGCCACGTGAAAGCGTGAAGCCCTGACACTCGCTGCCTCGTGGATGCACCCTGACAACACGATGCTCAGCGAAAGAAGTCAGACACAGAAGGACACACAGGATGTGGCCTCACTGCGGAGAAACGTCCAGAACTGGTAGATCCACAGAGTCAGAAAGTGGGTTCCTGGTGGTCAGGGGCTGGCGAGGGGACGGAGTGATAGCTATGTGCATGAGGGACATATGGGGGTGATGGAAGTGGTCCAAAGCACAGCAGTAGTGACGGCTGCACAGCTCAGTAAACTGTCCCCATGCTCCCCTTTGTAGACTTGAGAACATCACTCTCAGGATGAAGGGCTGACTGCAGGAAGATTGAACGAGCAGTGGCTCCTGGGCCCAGACGCTCAGTTGGTGACCCCCCACTTGGCATAATGATTGGGAGTTGCTGATCCTCCACGGAGACTTGCAGCAGCCCCAGGGCCTCATAGGGCATGGCGCCTCCGGCCCCACTGCCTTCCCTTTGGTTCTCATCACCAGCTCTCACCAGACTTTCATGCAATGTTCCATTGTTTTCTTTTATCTTTTTTACGTCCGTCAGCACGCAAAGGGTTGAAGCCCTGACACTCGCTGCCACTTGGAGGCACCCTGAGCACACGATGCTCAGTGAGATAAGTCAGACACCTAAGGACACACAGGGTGTGACAGCCCTGAGGAGAAACGTCCAGAAGTGGTAGATCCTCATAGTCAGAGAGTGGGTTCCTTGTTGTTAGGGCCTGGCGAGGGGACGGAGTGATAGCTAAGTGCAATAGGGACATGTTTCGGGTGATGAAAGTGGTCCAAAGCATGGCAGTAGGGACGGCTGCACAGCTCAGTAAAGTGTCCCCCGTGCTCCGGTGCAGCCTGTGAAAGCTTCGCTCTCAGGACGAAGGGCTGACTGCAGGAAGACTGAACGAGCAGTGTGTCCTTGGCCCAGGCGCTCAACTGGCGCCCCCCTCTTGGGGAAGTCAGTGGGACTTGCTGAGCCTCCACGGAGACTGGCAGTAGCCCCAGGGCCTCAGAGGGCACGGTTCCCCCGGCCCCAGAGCCTTCCCTCTGTTTCTCATTACCAGCTCTCACCAGACTTGCATGCAACGTTCCTTTCTTTTATCTTGTCTTCTTTACATCACTAAGCCACGCAAAGGCGTGAAGCCCTGATGCTGCCACGTGGCTGCACCCTGAGATCTGTACGCTATGGGAGAGAAGTCAGACACAGTAGGACACACAGTGTGTGACCCCACTGAGGAGAAACGTCCAGAACAGGTAGCTCCACAGAGTCAGAGAGTGGGTTCCTTGTTGTCAGTGGCTGGCGAGGGGATGGAGTGATAGCTAAGTGCGTGAGGGACATTTTGGGGGTGATGGAGGTGGTCCAAAGCACGGCAGTAGTGACAGCTGCACAGCTGAGTAAACTATCCCCATGCTCCCCGGTGTAGCCTGTGAGAGCATCGCTCTCAGGACTAAGGGCTGACCGCAGGAAGACTGAACGAGCAGTGGGTCCTTGGCCCAGACGGTAAGTTGGCAGCCCCCCACTTGGGGAAGTAACTGGGAATTCCTGAGCCTCCATGGAGCCTGGCAGCAGCCCCAGGGCCTCACAGGGTATGGTGCCCCTGACCCCAGAGCCTTCCTTCTGGTTCTCATCACCGGCTGTCACCAGACTTCACGCAATGTTCCTTTCTTTTCTTTTTTCTTTTCTCAGTCCCTCAGCACACAAAGTGGTGAAGCCCTGACACTCACTGCCACATGGATGCATCCTGAGAACACGATGCTCAGCGAGAGAAGTCAGACACAGAAGGACACACAGGGTGTGACACCACTGAGGAGAAACGTCCAGAACAGGTAGATCCACATAGTCAGAGAGTCAGTTCCTGGATATCAGGAGCTGGCGAGGGGACGGAGTGATAGCTAAGGGCGTGAGGGACATTTTGGGGTTGATCGAAATGGTCCAAAGCATGGTAGTAGTGACGGCTGCACAGCTCAATAAACTTCCCATGCTTCGCGTTGCAGCCTGTGCGAGCATCACTCTCAGGACGAAGGGCTGACCGCAGGAAGACTGAACGAGCATTGGATCCTGAGCCCAGACTCTTAGCTGGCAGTCCCCGACTTGGGTAAGTGAGTGGGACTTGCTGAGCCTCCTCGGAGTCTGGCACCCACCCCAGGGCCTCACCCAGCACAGCGCCCCTGGCGCCAGAGCCTTCCCTCTGGTTCTCATAACCAGCTGTCAGCAGACTTGCAGGCTACGTTCTTTTCTTTTCTTTTGTATTTTCTAAGGCAACTCCTGAGTACATGTACTTAACATGCAGGGAACCAGCCCTGACTCCTTGATCTGGGTCTTCCAGCCTCTAGAGCCTCGAAGGCATCCATATTCGTTGTTTTCGCGCCCAGTGCCTGGGGTTTGATGATGGAAACTGACACCGAGGGCGTCGCCACGTGCGGGGTGACATCAGGGAAAGAATCCCATGGCGAGGGCCTGCCTGAGGCCCATGTGCTCCTGGTACCTCCCCACCCCCTGCCTGCAGCCGTGCGCCTGGGAGCGGAGCTGGTGCATCACGCGCCCAAAGTCATGGAAGTAGGTCTCCCACTCATCATGCTGCAGCAGGGAGGGCGTGTTGGGCGTAGGCTTTTTGAAGTTGGCCACCATGGCCACAATGGCAATCTGTAGCTCCCATCGTGCTGCAGGCAGCCCGGCCCCAGGCGTACGCCACCTTCTCTGGGGCCACCTCTCCGGTCTGCGGTGGGTTTCTCCTGGGACCCCCCAGTCACCACAGAACCAGCATGGCCTGTCTGTAGCCCAAGAAGGTGGGGACACAAGACTGTCCCCTGTGCCCCCCGCATCACCCGCGAGGCCGAGCGAGCACCAGTGGTGTCTGTGGCGAAGATGAAGGGCTCATGCACAGCCCCCATCTACAGAAGCACAGACTGCAGCCACATGCGCTATGGAACAAACACAAGTGTCCATGCAGGACCCGATGTCTGAATGTCAAGGCCGTGCCCGGGCCACAGTGAGAAGGCCCATCCCCCATGCAAGCCACAGAGAGGGGATGGGGGGCCATCTGCGACTCTGAGCTCATCGGGCATCACCCCAGAGGGAGAAGGCGAGAGAGAGAGGTAGACAGAAGTACAGAGGGAGAGGGAGAGAGAGGGAGGGAGAGGCGTCTCTCCCTTCCCTGGGGGTTCTCTAGTGCAGCCAAGGCTGAAAACCACTGCATCTTGGGAGACGGGTCCTCGTGGAAGAGTTAAATAGTAGGTCATGGCATTATCGACACATATTAAAAAGGCCCCAAATCTTGGGGAGTCAGGGAGGGGAGTGTGGGCTGCCTCATAAACGAGGAGAGATTGGGCATCAGAGGAGGTGCCTGTGCAGCCCACCGCCCAGGGCCCTGCAGACTTCATCTCCCAGCGGTGGTCCTGGGCTGGAAGTCAGCAGGGAGGTCAGGTTGTCCAAGCATCAACGTTGACTTCAGGACTGATCTAAAAGGCACCTGGTGTTTGTTGAAGCAGAAAAAAGAGAAAGCAGTAGGGAGAGGATGGGAGTGGGAGGGGGAGGGAGCCCCCTTCCTCAGCATTTCTACCTCTCTCCCTCTCTCTCTCTCTCCCTTTCTCCCTCTCTCCCTCTACCTCGCTGCCTCTCCCTCTCCCTCTCCCTCCATCTCTCCCTCTGCCTCTCTCCCTCCCTCTCTCCCTGTCGCTCTTTCCCTGTCCCCCTCTCTCTCTCCCTCTTTCCCTCCCCCTCTCCCTCTCCCCCTTTCCCTCTCCCTCTCTCCCTCTTCCTCTCTCCCTTCCTCTGTCCCTGTCCGCACGCTCTGGCTCTACCTCTTTCCCTCTCCCTCTCCCTCCACCTCCTTCCCTCTCCAGAGAGAGAGAGAGAGAGAGAGATGGAGAGGGAGGGGGGAGAGAGAGAGAGAGGGTGGAGAGGGAGAGAGTGATAGAGGGAGGGAGCGAAAGACTTCTCTCCCTCCCTTCCTCTCTCCCTCCCTCTCTCCCTCTCCCTCCCTCCCTCTCCTCCCTCTCCCTCTCGCCCCAACTCTCCTTCTCCCTCCGTCTCTCCATCTCCCTCACTCCCTCCCAGAGAGGGAGAGATGGAGGGAGAGGCAGAGATAAGGCAGAGGGAGAGAGGGAGAGGGAGAGAGGGAGGGAGAGGGAGAGGGAGGAAGAGGGAGAGAGAGAGGGAGAGAGAGAGGGAGAGGGAGAGAGAGAGAGGGAGAGGGAAAGAGGTCTCTTCCTCCCTTCTTCTCCCTCTCTCCTCCTTCTCTCCCTCTCTCCCTCTCCCTCTCTCTCTCCCTGTCCCTGTTTCCCTGTTCCGTTCTCCCTGGCAGTCTGCAAGAAAAGACGTCTTCACCGAGGAGAGAATGTGCTGTTCCTGCCTTCCCAACGAGATGCGGGGCGTGTTAGAGATTCTGGTTGTTCCCTGAATGCACTTTACAGACTGCAGCTGAACAGTGGCTTAAGCACAGAGAGACCTGCAACAATAACCTTCTAAACTCTCACTGGGCATTGACTGGATCTCTGTGCTCACCGCCCTAGTAGAAAAGCTAACCTCTGCAAACCCGGAGAGAGGCAGGTCTCCTCTGTGGTATTACATGATATGCTGTCTCACGAGCTCAAAGAAATGAAATCTTTGGCAACTGTTGCTTCTGGACAGGGACCACCATAACACAAGCAGATGATTAATGTTGGGCCTTAAGTCCCAGCAACGTAACCCTAGGGTTCCATGAGGAGACCTGGTGTCTCACTGTCCAGAAGTGCCACACTGACCCCCAGGGTGGCTATAAGCATTTTCAAGGCATGTACACCTCAGAGTCTCCCAGAGTTGCCAGATTTCCTTTAATTTATCCGAGCACACGGGCGGAGATGTTCTTGGGGATGTGACCGTGTGCTGTCTCTTGGAAAGTTCCTTTTTGGAGGGGGTCAGAGGCGTTTCATCCTAACCCTGTCAGTGTAACACTAGAGTTTCTTACACTCATGTCCCACTGAGCGTTGTTCCATGCACTTGTAAAAGCAGTCATTGTGTCGCTCCATCACGTGGCAATCAATCTACGGGGTGTCAACGGGATTGGAAGGAACAAAATTTCAGGAGGCCTCATCACGCATGAGTCTCGAGAAGAACTGTTGCCTCTTGTTTCTTACCACCACAGAGGAGTTCTGTGCACCGTGTTGGTTCCTGGAGCGTGAGATACACTCGAAGTGTGGATGCAGTTAAGTATACCGGGGCAGACATCTGTTCAACTGCTTCTCCTACCATAAATATCAACACTGCCCAGAGGGCACTGTGCTCTAAAAGAGTGGGAGTGAAGGCCGACCAGCCAGAGCAATGGCCTCTTTACCCTGAGAGAACTTGGAAGCATTTCCTACACTCTTGTAAAACTCGGTTTTGTGCAGGATGTTCGGGCAGGCTGTGGATATTGTCCACGCAGTTTGGACGGGCGCTGAAAGGCAGGCGAGACCTGCAAACCTACCTTTCCTAGCTGGCCATGGAAGCAGCAGTTACCACTCTGCCCCATGGCAAAAAAAGCTGAGCTGGGGAGGATTTCGGACTCCACGAAGAGGCATGCTTTTCGTGCAGTTAAATGTACGTGTTTCTCAGGAGCATGTTCTGTATGTCTTATTTCTCCTCATGTAGCGGTGTTTGGCGCCTGTCGATATGATCTACACCCTTGAATGCAAGAGCCTTTCACGGGGCCTTTGGCAACGGGATATCCATAGAAGGAGAAGGAGGCCATTGTTTCCTCCCATCAAGCTGCAGCTCCTTTGTGTTTCATAGGAAGTAAGACGGAATGAATGGGGACACACGGAGTATATTCTTTAACACGTGTACGGCATTGAGGGAAGGGGTCATTTGAACGCTATGCCAAACTCGGTGTTCTGAAAAGGGGTAGGAGTCCAAGCCTGGCAGGCTGTAAGAAAAGGCTTCTCAGTCGCTGAGGGAAGGTTCTGTTCCTAAATAACAAGGTGCGGGAAATTGTAGAGTTAATGTTTCTTCACTGAATGGACCTTACAGTTGGAAGCTGAGCACGAGCCAATGGCAGGGAGACCTGCAACATGATCTTTTTTTTTTCATCATTATAGCAGCTGTTTGACCATTTTTATTTTTTAACATCATTATTGCAGTATAAATCTGCTATATAACAAAGTGAAGCACATACATATACATATATCCCGATATCTCCTCCCTCGTGCATCTCCTTCCCACCCTCCTTATCCCACCCCCTATGTGGTCTCAAAACACTGAGCTGATGTCCCTGTACTATGTGGTTGCTTCCCACTAGGCTACCTATTTTACCCTTGGTAGTATATGAAAGTCCATTCCACTCTCTCACTTCGTTCCACCTTACCCTTCCCTCTCCCCTTGTCCTCAAGTCCATTCTCTCCATTTGCGTCTTTATTCCTGTTCTGCCCCTAGGTTCTTCTTAACCATATTTTCTTCTTTTTTTTTAGATTCCACGTATATGTGTTAGCATACGGTATTTGTTTTTCTCTTTCTGATTTACTTCACTCTGAATGATAGACTCTAGGTCATCCACCTCACTAAAATAACTGAATTTTCTTTCTTTGTATGGCTGAGTAATATTCCATTGTACATATATGCCACATCTTCATCCATTCATCTGTTGATGGACACTTAGGTTGCTTCCATATCCTGGGTATTGTAAATAGAGCTGCAATGAACATTGTGCTACATGACTCTTTTTAAATTATGGTTTCTCAGGGTATATGCCCAGTAGTGGGATTGCTGGGTGGTATGGTTGTTCTACTTTTGTTTTTTAAGGAACCTCCATACTGTTCTCCATAGTGGCTCCATATCAATTTACATTCCCACCAACAGTGTAAGAGGGTTCCCTTTTCTCCACACCCTCTCCAGCATTTACTGTTTGTAGATTTTCTCATGATGGCCATTCTGACTTGTGTGAGGTAATACCTCATTGTAGTTTTTTTTTTTTTTTTTGTGGTACGCGTTACTCTCACTGCTGTGGCCTCTCCCGTTGTGGAGCACAGGCTCCAGACACACAGGCTCAGTGGCCATGGCTCACGGGCCTAGCTGCTCCACGGCATGTGGGATCTTCCTGGACTGGGGCACGAACCCGTGTCCCCTGCATTGGCAGGCAGACTCTCAACCAGTGCGCCACCAGGGAAGCCCCTCATTGTAGTTTTCATTTGCATTTCTCTAATGATTAGTGATGTTGAGCATTCTTTTATGTGTTTGTGGGCAATCCATATATCTTCTTTGGAGAAATGTCTGTTTAGGTGTTCTGTCCATTTTTGGATTGGGTTGCTTGCTTTTTGATATTGAGCTGCATGTGCTCCTTTTATATTTTGGAGATTAATCTTTGTCAGTTCGTTCATTTGCAAATATTTTCTCCCATTCTGAGGGTTGTCTTTTGGTCTTGTTTATGGTTTCCTTTGCTGTACAAAAGCTTTTATGTTTCATTAGGTCCCATTTGTTTATTTTTGTTTTTATTTCCATTTCTCTAGGAGGTGGGTCAGAAAGGATCTTGCTGTGATTTATGTCACAGTGTTCTGCCTATGTTTTCCTCTAAGTGTTTTATAGTGTCTTGCCTTACATTTAGGCGTTTAATCCATTTTGAGTTTATTTTTGTGTACAATGTTAGGGAGTGTTCTAGTATCATTCTTTTCCATGTAGCTGTAAAGTTTTCCATGCTCCACTTATTGAAGAGGCTCTCTTTTCTCCCTTGTATATTGTTCCTCCTTTATCAAAAATAAGGTGACCATATGTTCATGGGTTTATGTCTGGGCTTTCTATCCTGTTCCATTGTTGTATATTTCTGTTTTTGTGCCAGTACCATACTGTCTTGAGTACTGTAGCTTTGTAGTATAGTCTGAAGTCTGGCAACCTGATTCCTCCATCTGTGTCTTTCTCAGGATTGTTTGGCTATTTGGAGTCTTTTTTCTTTCCATACAAATTGTGAAATCTTTTGTTCTAGTGCTGTGAAAAATGCCTTTGTTTTTTTGATAGGGATTGAATTTTATCTGTAGATTGCTTTGGGTAGTATAGTCATTTTCACAATGTTATTCTTCCAATTCAAGAATGTGGTATATATCTATCTGTATCATCTTTAACTACTTCCATCTGTGTCTTACAGTTTTCTGCATACAGGTCTTCTGTCCCCTTAGGTAGGTTTATTCCTAGGTTTTTTTTTTTTTTTTTTTTTTTACAATGATAAATGGGAGTGTTTCCTTAATTTCTCTTTCAGATTTTTCATCAGTAGTGTATAGGAACACAAGAGATTTTTGTGCATTTTGTATCCTCCTACTTTACCAAATTCACTGATTAGCTCTAGTAGTTTTTTGGTAGAGTCTTTAGGATTCTCTATGTATAGTATCATGTCATCTGCAAATAGTGACAGTTTTACTTATTCTTTTCCAATTTGGATTCCTTTTATTTCATTTTCTTCTCTGATTGCTGTGGCTAAAACTTCCAAAACTTTGTTGAATAATAGTGGTAAGAGTGGGCAACATTTTCTTGTTCCTGATCTTAACACTGGAGAAGCGGGCTAACGGCAGAGAGACCTGCAACACTATCCTTCTAAAGTTTCACTGGGAGCTGACTAGAGCTCCGTGTTCAACGGCCTAGTAGCAATGCTAACCTCAAACCATGGGGAAAGGCGGATTTCCTTCTCTTTGGTACTGCATGCTATGTTATGTCTCACAAGCTCCAGGAAAAGAACTCGCTGGACACACTGTTGTTTTTGGAGAAGGACCTTAACCCAAGTGGCTGAGGAATGTCATGCCTTAGGTCCCAGAAGTGTAACACTAGGGTTCCATTAGGTGAATTGGCATCTCACCTCCCAGAAGTTCCTCACTGACCCACCAAAGTGGCTGTAAGCCTCTTCAACCCACGTACAGAGTAGAGTCTGTACGTGGAGATTTCCTTTTTTTTTTAACCAAGAACACAGTAGAAATGTGTGTGGGGATGTCAGTGTGTTCTTTCTCTAGGGAAGTTATTTTAGGGGAGCAGAACATAGACGTTTCATCCTAACACTTGTCAATCTAGCATTTGTTTTTCGAGCTCATGCTGTACTGAACGTGGTTCCATAAACGTTTTTTTTCTTTTTTCCAGTACGCAGGCCTCTCACTGTTGTGGCCTCTCCCGTTGCGGAGCACATGCTCTGGATACGCAGGCTCAGTGGCCATGGCTCACAGGCCCAACCACTCTGTGGCATGTGGGATCTTCCCAGACCGGGGCACAAACCCGTGTCCCCTGCATCGGCAGGTGGACTCTCAACCACTGCGCCACCAGGGAAGCCCTCCATAAACTTTTAAATGCAATCATTGTGTCGCTTACATCACATGACTTTGAAGCTACGTGGTGTCCAGGGTATTGAAAAGAAAAGACTTTCATGTGGCCTCATCGTGCACGAGTCTCCTATAAGAAATGTCGGCTGTGGTTTCTTACCATCAGAAAGTACTGCGCACCATGTTGGTTCATGGAATGTAAGACACACTCGAAGTGTGGATGCAGTTTCATTACGGTTTCATTAGGGTTCATGGAATGTAAGACACACTCGAAGTGTGGATGCAGTTTCATTAGGGTTTCATTAGGAGACCTGGCGTCTCACCTCCCAGAAGTGCCTTAATGACCCACTGAAGTGGCTATAAGTCTCTTCAATCCGCATACAGCATAGGGTCTCCCATAGTCCCCAGGAGATTTTCTTTTTTTTAAACCAAGCACACAGCAGAAATATTTTTGGGAACGTGACCGGGTTCTTTCTCTAGGGAAGTTATTTTGTGTGTGTGTGGGGGGGGGGCAGGGAATATAGGCATTTCATCCTAACACTTGTCAATGTAGCATTTGTGTTTCTTAGCTCAAGTCGCAATGAATGTGGTTTTATAAACTTGTAAATGCAGTCATTGTGTCACTTACATCACGTGGCATTAAAGCTACGTGGTGTCAATAGGATTGAAAGGAAAAGACTTTCAGGCAGCCTCATCATGCACGAGTCTCCTATAAGAAATGTTGGCTGTTGTTTCTTACCATCAGAAAGGAGTATTGCGAACCGTGTTGGTTCATGGAGCATAATACACACTCGAGGTGTGGCTGCAGCAAATATACCAGGGCAGACATCTGTCCTACTTCTTCTCCTGTAGGAACCGTCAAGCCTGCTCAGAGCACATTGTTCCCCAAAGCAATGGGAGTAAAGACTTTTCACACCGCAGGAAAGGCCTTGTTTCCCTTAGAGAAAATGGAAGCATTTTGTACACTCTAGTAAAACTAGGTTTTATGCAGGCTGTTTATGCAGGCTGTGGAACTTGTACTCGCGGTTTGGACAGGCGCTGAAATGCTTGGGAGACCTGCAAACCTAGTTTTCCTACCTGTCCTTGTAAGCTGCGGTAAGTTCTCTGTTCCAGAGCTAAAGAAGTTCAGCAGTGGAGGCTTTCAGGCTCTACAGAAAGGCTTCTTTTTCGTCCCGTAAACATATGTGTTTCTCAGAAGCAAGTTGTTGTGTATCTCGCATTTCTCATTGTTTAGCGATGTTCCACACCCGTCGGTATGCTCTATACCGTTGAAAGCCAGAGCCTTTCACGAGGCCCACGGAAACGGGGATATTTATAGAAGGAGAAGGAAGCCCATTGTTTCTTACTATCAAGCCAGAACTCTTGTGCGTTTTTTGAAGGGTAAGATGTAGATGAAGGGGGACACATGGATTATATTCTTTTAGAGATATGTATGGCGTTTATGGAAGGGGTCCTTTGAATGCTGTGCCAAACTCGGTTTTCTAATAAGGAATAGGAGTCCAAGACTTTCAGAGTGCAGGAAAAGATTTCTTTACCGCAGAGAAAGTGTGCGTGTTCCTTATGAGCAATATGCGTGAAGTTGTAGAGTTTATGGCTCCTCACTGAATGCACTTTACAGACAGAACCTGGAGCAGTGGGCTAACGGCAGTAGACCTGCAACACTACCTTTCTAAACTTTCACTGGGAGCTGCCTGGAGCTCCTTGTCCAACGGCCTAGTAGAAATGCTAACCTGTTAAACGACCAGGAAATGCTGGTTTCCTTGTGTTCGGAACTGCATGGTATGGTATGTCTCACGTGTTCCAAGGAAAGAATTCATGGGGCACACTTGTTTCAGGATAAGGACCTTAACCCAAGCAGCTGAGGAATGTAGTCCCTTAGTTCACAGATGTGTAACTTCAGTGTTCCATTAAGATACTTGGTGTCTCACCTCCTGAAAATGCCTTACTGACCCACTGAAGAGGCCACAGGCCTCTTCAACCCTCATACAACCCAGAGTCTCCCATAGTCCCACAAGATTTTTTTTTAAACCAAGCACAAAGAAGAAATATTTTTGTGGGTGTGACCGTGTTCTTTCTCTAGGGAAGTTGTTTTTTAGGGTAACATGTGCATTTCATCCTAACACTTGTGAATCTAGTATTTGTGTTTCTTAGATCATGTCTCACTTAACGTGGTTCCATAAACTTGTAAATCAAGTCTTTGTGTCTCTTACATCACGTTGCACTTCAAGGTACATGGTGTCAATGGGATTGAAAGGAAAAGACTTTCAGGCAGCGTCATCATGCACTAGGCTTCTATAAGAAATGTCGGAAAGTTGTTTCTTACCATAAGAAAGGAGTGCTGCACCATATTCGTTCTTGGAGCATAAGATACACTTGACGTGTGGATGCAGGAAATGAACTATTGAAGAGATCTGTCCTACTGCTTCTCCTATAGGAACCATCAAGCCCACCCAGAATGCATTGTTCTAAAAACCAATGGGAGTGAAGTCCTTTCACACCGCAGGAAAGGCGTTTCCCTTAGAGAAAATGGAAGCTTTTCTTACACGCTAGTAGGAGTAGGTTTCATACAGATTGTTCGTGGAGGGTGTGGAACTTATATCCGGGATTTGGAGCAGCTGCTGAAATGTTTGGGAGACCTGCAAAGCTAGTTTTCCCACCTGTCCTTGCAAGCTGCGGTGGAGCTCTCTTCCATGGCCAAAGAAACTGAGGGCGGGAGGCTTTTGCACTCTACAGAGAGTCTTGTTTCTCATTCTGTAAATGTATATGTTTCTCACTAGGTAGATGAAAGAACTTTGAGGCAAAGGGGATGGAACTCAACCCAGGTGGCTGAAGCAGGCAGTGTTTGATTTCCTAGACTAGGAACTCTTTTGTTTGTATAGGCTACCTTGAATCTTCCTGTATGCAGTAGCTCATGGAGAAGATAATGGGATCAAGGTGAAGATAATGGGATCAAGGCTTCTTCAACCACCTGACAATGAAGAGTTCCTTAGAGTAACCAGAAGATCTTGTTACCAAGCTACCAAGCACAAAGTTTTTCTAACAATTTTATACCTTGTGGTTTGCCTATGTGTATCCAGCACTTATTATTCTTAAAGGATGTTGATCTCCACTTACTGTGCTCTCTCCAATTGAAAGCAGAATCCTTTCACTGGGCATAGGTAAACATGATTTTCATAGAAGGAGAATGCAGCCAATTGTTTCCTAACGTAAGAAATAAGTACTATGCACTTTGTTCTTTCATTGAGTATAAGATATATTTGAAGTGTGGTGTATGTATAATAATATAGTTTTTCAGAGATCCGTACAACTGCTCTTTCTCAAGGTACTTTAAAGCTGTGTCAAGGTTCGAGTTCTAAAGGTAAGAGTGAAGGCTTTTAATACTGTAAGAAAATGCTAGCTTCCCAGATAGAAAATATATTCGTTTCTTATAATCTAGATGAACAAAGTTTTATATGGATTGTTCTTTCAGTGTATGGAACTTGTACACAGGATTTGGAGTAGCTAGTGAAATGTTTGAGATACCTGCCAACCTACCCTTTCTAGTGTGGAGATGTATAAATGTCAATCACTGGCCAGGCTGGTGGAAATCTGACCATGGCTTCTGTGACTGTCTGCGGTCCCCAGCAGGGGTCTTAATTTTTTTCTAATAGAATTTTGAAAAACTATCTATACTCTCCATCATTTAAAAAGCTATATCTAAATTTTCACCTTAATTTTAAAGAGTTTTCTTATATAAATACAGATGTTGAAAATAAATTACCTTACTCTTTAAACATAAAATAAGAAAATCATCTATTCCATCTAGATGTTAAAATTTATTAGTATGTGTTAAACTTCAAATTGTGATGTAAAGTCCTAGAATGTATATCAGAAATAAAACTATTTTTCACCCTGCAATTCTTTCTTCCCATATCATGAACCTTACAAATTCATCTATAGTGAACAATTATAATCTTATTCAGAAATTCCACAACAAAATAATCAGTGTCTCATCTAAGACTGATTTTTGATGACTACTGTTTTGAAAGCTTAATGCTGAAGATGAGCATCACTAACATATAGTAACAAGATATATAATTGCCTGCACAGCCATCGTTCACAGAAAGAGTTTTTTCTTTAGGTAGTCTAAAGCATTACTACTACAAAGCAATGCATGCTGAGAGTACAGTATTAAGAATAAACCATAATTCAAAAAGAGTCATGCACCAAAATGTTCATTGCAGCTCTATTTACAATAGCCAGGACATGGAAGCAACCTAAGTGTCCATCAACAGATGAATGGATAAAGAAGATGTGGCACATATATACAATGGAATATTTCTCAGCCATAAAAAGAAACGAAATTGAGTTATTTGTAGTGAGGTGGATGGACCTAGAGTCTGTCATACAGAGTGAAGTAAGTCAGAAAGAGGGCTTCCCTGGTGGCGCAGTGGATGAGTCCGCCTGCTGATGCAGGGGACACGGGTTTGTGCCCTGGTCCGGGAAGATCCCACATGCCGTGGAGCGGCTAGGCCCGTGAGCCATGGCTGCTGAGCCTGCGTGTCCGGAGCCTGTGCTCCGCAATGGGAGAGGCCACAACAGTGAGAGGCCCGCGTACCACAAAAAAAAAAAAAAAAAAAAAAAGAGAGAGAGAAAAATACTGTATGCTAACACATATACATGGAATCTAAGGAAAAAAAAAAAAGGTCATGAAGAACCTAGGGGTAAGACGGGAATAAAGACACAGACCTACTAGAGAATGGACTTGAGGATATGGGGAGGGGGAAGGGTAAGCTGGGACAAAGCGAGAGAGTGACATGGACATATATATGCTACCAAATGTAAAATAGATAGCTAGTGGGAAGCAGCTGCATAGCACAGGGAGATCAGCTCGGTGCTTTGTGACCACCTAGAGGGGTGGGATAGGGAGGGAGACGCAGGAGATATGGGAACATATGTATATGTATAACTGATTCACTTTGTTATAAAGCAGAAACTAACACACCATTGTAAAGCAATTATACCCCAATAAAGATGTTAAAAAAAAAAGAATAAACCAAAATGTTTTCCCTTCTGCATGATAATTTGACCTCTGTGCCTCCTGGAAGCTTGACATAAGGTATGTTAACTGGGTAACTATGGCATATATGTAGGTAAAACATAATCCCTGATTGCACTGGACTGGAACAAACTATGAAAGAACTAGAAATACCCAATAATGACACCACAGCTTTGGCTAACAGAGAATAATTAGGTCTAACTGACAATTCTTAAGTTTTGCTATTTAAATAAAGGAGTTAAAAGATCATATTTGTGGGGCTTCCCTTGTGGTGCAGTGGTTAAGAATCCGCCTGCCAATGCAGGGGACATGGGTTCGAGACCTGGTCCGGGAAGATCCCACATGCTGCAGAGCAACTAAGCCCTTTCACCACAACTACTGAGCCTGCGCTCTAGAGCCCGCGAGCCACAACTACTGAAGCCTGTGCACCTAGAGCCCGTGCTCCACAACAAGAGAAGCCACCGCAATGAGAAACCCGTGTACTGCAATAAAGAGTAGCCCCTGCTCTCAGCAACTAGAGAAAACCGGCATGCAGCAGCGAAGACCCAATGCAGCCAAAAATTAAATAAATGAATAAATAAATTTATAAAAAACAATTTAAAGAAAAAAGAGCATATTTGCTGGGACTTCCTTGGCAGTCCAGTGGTTAAGGGGGCGAGGATTTGATCCCTGGTCGGGGAACTAAGATCCTACATGCCACTCAGCCAAAAAAAAAAAAAAAAGAGCATATTTGGGTTGCCTTTAGCATCCAGACCAATGCATTAGGAATACCAATTAACTCTTGGTAATAACTATAGTCAGGATTAGTAGTTATTTCAGCCCTTTAAAAATAACCTTTTGTTCTCACGTGAAACCCCCTGTTTTAATTTTTTTCCATAGCATTTATCACCTGTATCTGTTTGCTTATTGTCTGTCTTTCCTTCTAGAATGTAAGCTCCATGAGGGCATGGACTTTGTTTTTTTCTTGTTCACTGTTCCCCTTCCAGAACTTAAAATAGTAACTGGTACAGAGTAGAGGTTCAATAAGTATTTACTGGATGAAAGTTCCTATATTAATATATGGGTACTATCCAATTGACTAAAATTTTACTGAGTACCTACTATGTGTCAAGCCCTGTGCTAGTAAGGTGTAGTGACAGAGTGGTTATCATCTATGATTTTACAGAGCTAACAATCACAGATAAAACTTCAGACAATTTTCTACTGAACAGGAATATTTTCTTTATTATTGATAAAATGTTATGTGATTACTTCACTAAGATTCTATACGATTTAGTTCATTTAGTAACACTTTATAACAAAAGTTTATCTTTAAAATGCTGTGCTCTTACCCTAGGATCCCAAATATTTCACAAACTACTTCAATCACTTTTAAAAACCATCCCTGTTACTCCCTATAGGAGAAGGCTACATTTATGGATTAAATGATGTCAGCAATAGTAGAAGATCAAATATTTCCTAACTAATCTCTACTTACAATTTCTCT
Source organism: Grampus griseus (assembly GCF_964374135.1). NCBI lineage: Eukaryota > Metazoa > Chordata > Mammalia > Artiodactyla > Delphinidae > Grampus > Grampus griseus. The sequence goes on along the minus strand of NC_139002.1, from coordinate 25,551,142 downwards.
CAGGCACTCTCCTTTGATACTTTTCCTCACGGTTTCTCTTTAACTAATAATACAGGTAATTTAATCTCCTTTTTTTTTTAAAAAAAGCTGAACATTTATTCACTGTATATATGTTCATAGAGATGATCAGACCTTTTGAAGAATCACACACCAGTTCCCCTGATCATAGTAGCTTTGCAGTATGCTGATATTACTCAAAGTCTGGCAGGCAGCTTCCATTTCTCCCTCACAGAACACATGGTAGTAACGATGAAACACAGGACCTGGGTCATGGGATCCTAATGGTCCAAATGGCTCAATAGACTTGCCCTTACCAGGATTTTCCTTAAGGTGCCAGGGAACCAGTAAGTCTTGAGAATGAAAAGAAGTCCTATTAGTGTGAATAGGCAACTTGGAATTAGTAACTTTCCTTGAATTATATCCTCTATCCTGAAAGTCATTAATGGAGGGAACAGAAGGTGCTGAATCGTGATTGCCCACATCAGGCATCTGCTTCACAAGCAACTCTTGCACTGATGTATCATTGCTGATTTCCTCTTTCTTTTCTTGGCTAATTCTGTTTTCTCTAAGATACTTGGACTTATTATTATTATATTCTTGTTCCATTGCCCAAACATAGATGAGTGCCTTCCCACCAGGTCTTAGGAGTCGAACAAGTTCTTGGAGAGCTGCCACTCTACGCTCCTAGTTAAAACAAAAAAACAACAAAAAACCATATTGCCATTTATCAATGAGAAAGAGATACAGAGAGGAAACAGGAAAATATAACTGACTATAGGACTATTTTCAATTAAGATGGACAGTACAGAAAATCAAACATGAAACAAATCTTATAGTTAAAAAAAAGGGGGGAAAAAGGAGAATTTTGCTCTGCAATTGAGAGGAAAAAAAGTGTTGTTAAAAGGGGAAAACTTTTTTTTTCTTTCTGATAATAATACAGAGGCATAGAGGCTTTTCTGCTTTGTTTGAAATTCAGTTGAGATCATAAGATATATTGAAACTGCCAGGAATTCCAGCACAAAGGGATCTATAATGTTATTGCTTAGATTGGGGGAAACGAGTAACACCTAGGAATAATAAGATTTTTTTTCCTATAAGAAAAATATAAAATATTAAATTCACTTATTTTAAAATTAGAAGCAGAGTGACTAATTAAAAGCATCAGCATACTACTACCATATAAATACCTGAGTTTTGAAGAAAAGAACAGGAAAAGAAGAAAAATAGAATGGGAAGAACATGAGACTCAGATGTCAGGAATGAGAGTGAGAGCCGAGAAAGTAAGATGGGAAACGGAAATAAAGAAGAAGCTCAGAGGCTGAGGAGACAGAGAGAATACTCAAGAGGCTTAGAGCTGATGATCTCTTAAAGTCTCTTACAGCTAAATTCTGCGACTCTGTGGGTTTGAGGAAGACATTTAAAGATGAGTAAGACTCAGGTAGGAAAAAGGCAGAGATGTGCAGCAATAAATGCATAGTCTCATCAGACCTCTGTTTAAGTAATCACAGCTCCCATGTAACTCATCTCCATTCCACAGGCTTTCTTTAAAAACTGCAGTAAACTGACAAGAAAAGAGAATGGAAAGAAAGGAAAAGCTAAAATGGGGTCCAAATCAGTAAAATCCATGAACATTTCCTGCCACTTAGTTACAAGTTCTTGGAGCAAGAAAGACAATACTTACTGCTGTAGCAAAATGGTGAATAACAGCAATGGAGATGCAAGCATCACAAGACCCACTGCGGACTGGTACTGCCAAAGCATCACAGACAAAGGCCTGATAATGCTTCTCTCTACAAATGTCCACAAGGTTTTGGCTACGATCACAGCCAATCTATAACAGATAAAGAAAGAATTTCAGAACAACTTGTTTAAATGTCATAAAGTTATTAGACAGATTTCATATTCATTGTGAAAGGGTCTAAGACCATGATATTATAGGTTCTTACAACCAGTACAAAGTCAGCTTATATAATTTACAGGGCAGCATTTATTACCTTAACAGGTATCAAACAATTCAAATTAGTGAATGGAAACAAAATAACTAGAATAAAAATAACATTGGTGGAAATGGGAGGTCCTAATTGGCATCTAATTAATCACGACCCAGAATCTTGATCTTTTTGTAATATCACACTTTATTTTATTTTATATCTTATCGTATCTTATATTCTGCGCCACACGGCATGTGGGATCTTAGTTCCCTGACCAGGGATCAAACCCACACCCCCTGCAGTAGAAGTGCAGAGTCTTAACCACTGGACCACCAGGGAAGTCCAATATCACACATTTTAAAATGGAAATTATCGCATAAACATAGACATTTAGTCTTTTGGGGGAAGCTACAAATAAAGAGGTTCTAAGGTATCTCTTATTAGTATATAAACTATTCAGTAATGACCCAGATATCAGGAGGATGGCTTATTTTTTTTCCTTCTCCTTTATACTTTTCTCTATGTATTACTTGCACCATCATAAAATAAAATCTTCCCAAATAAAGTTAAATAATTTATTTCATTTTTTAAAGCCATTGAGTCTTGTTCTGCTAAATACCTGAATTCAAAATTTGTAAAATGCTATTGAATTAAACCTTTTGGCATAACCAAACCATTCTATGGGAATGACAACACTGAAGGCAGCTGGCAGCATCCTTTCATCTCCCCAAGCAGCTGAGGCCTAACATGCCTTATGCATATGTCTGGTTCTGTGGCAAGTATTTGTGGGCTAGGACTGCCTATATGCTCTCTAGTTTTGTTGTTGTTTTTGTACACAGTTTTGCTGTTTAGTTCTAAAAATACCATATATAGAGAGAGACAGGAACAAAGACAGAGACAAAGAGAGAGCACACACAAGCACGTGCAATGTGCACATATAAATTGAGGGAGGAATAGGAGGAGCTTAAAGAATGTTAAATCACTAATAATTATCTCCAGATATTTCTTCTTAACCCAATCGCTACAAGAGAGAAAAGATATGTATAAGTAGATTTCATCTAACAGAAGTAGCCACCTCAGGTTCATTTGAATTTTTGCTATAAGTAAGCATTGATCATTGCTAAGGGATCAGGGTTCCCTCAGTCCATCTGAGAATAAAGATATGAATCTTCATGTCAAAACAATTCTTATTAAGTCACACTGCCATGCCAATCATACCTAATATGAATTTGCTCAGTTTCTAATAAATATTAAATAGCTTCGGTATTCCAGCCCACAGCTGCATTAATATCTGAGGTATAATAAAAGGTACCAAGCTAGAGGTAAAGTATAGCAATATCATTTTGGTATAATTTTAAGATGGAAAAGTACTAAGGGCCCATTAATAACAACAGTGGCACAATTCCCACTTAATTGCTCCCTTTACCTGTATAAGATATATAACTGGCTATTACTCTTACTTATTTTCTTCCATATCTTATGCCAATAGTCACAATATCAAGATGACAGTACCACTCAAACAATATGTATATTATATTTTGGTCTTTGCCAGGTTTTATTACAATAAAATTCAGTTCATGGAAACAGAAGTTTCAAGTATGCCCAACTATTACCTTGCTAAAAGTCAACAAGAAGAAATCCAATGTGCCTATCCCCAGAGATAGAGCTTGACAGTTACTCAGAGGAGGAGAGTTATTATCTGAGGATCACAGATAAAACAGAACAAGGAGAAGAGCAACCGAACAAAAACTAGAGAAAATTTCCTTCTTCTTCCTGCCAGACTCTTACAATTATTTGTACAGAGCACTCCTTTTCACCAACAAATGAAATCAGGGGCAATTTTAGTCATAAAGTACCAGGTCTAATGTAGTCCTGACTCATACCTGGCTCAGTACTTTCACCTTTCACTTATTTTGCCTGAGTCTTCCAAATACTATAGTCAAATCAACAGTATTTCCTTCTCTTCCCTTTCTATTTTTAAATTCCCTTAAGTTTTTATACCAAGGATAGTACCAGATATTTGAAATTCTCCCTAATAATGCTACATAATGTCAAAAACAGGACAGAAAATAGCTTATGTATAAATACTCATTAATGGTAAGGGACTCATGTAAAGCTACATATTTCTGTATGTGGGATGGAGATGAATGACAATAAAAACACATATTGGTTGGGCTTAAAATGTATACTTTATACTTCTATATAATTTTTAAAGTCTTCAACATAATATTAAATATGAAATTCTGGAAGTACTGGTAAAAATGAAAAAGTATCCAACTTAGTAATCAAACTAAACAAGGTTTAACTTTTCTCCTATTAAAGTATCAAAAATATTTTAAAACCAAAGTATACCACAGTGATAGCACTGTGATACAACTTCCTGTCATAAAGTGTTGTTGACAGTACAAATTGGCTAGGCCAATTTTAAAAAGCCATTTGGCAAACCATTTTTTTTTTTTTTGCAGTACGCAGGCCTCTCACTGTTGTGGCCTCTCCCGTTGCAGAGCACAGGCTCCAGAAGCGTAGGCTCAGCAGCCATGGCTCACGGGCCTAGTCGCTCCGCGGCATGTGGGATCTTCCCGGACCAGGGCACGAACCCGTGTCCCCTGCATCAGCAGGCGGACTCTCACCCGCTGTGCCACCAGGGAAGCCCTGACAAACCATTTTTTAAGAAAGATAAAAATGTTCACAATTTTTCATCCAATAATCATTCTTCAAAAAATTTATCCTAAGAAAATAATCCAAAATATGGAAAAAGGTAAACAGGCTAATGAAATTGCCTTTAATGAATACCCACCATATGTTAAAGCAGATTCTTTATATAAATGTACTTAACTCTTGACAGTGGTGGAAACAAGATGATGGAGTAGAAGGACTTGAGCTCACCTCCTCTCACAAAAACACTAAAGTCCTCTCAAGAAAACATCAAAATTGCAACTAACTGCTGAACAAAAATCAACAAAAAAGATATTCTACATCCAAGGACAAAGAAGAAGCCACAACGAGACAGTAGGAGGGGCACATTTGCAGCACAATCAAACCCCATTCCTGCGGGTGGGTGACCCACAAACTGGAAAATTCATCACAAAGTTTCTCCCACGGGAGTGAGAGTTCTGAGCCCCATGTCAGGCTCCCCAGTCTAAGGGCCTGGTGTTGGAAGGAGGAACCCCCAGAGCATTTGGCTTTGAAGGCCAGCAGGGTTTGACTGCAGGAACTCCACAGGACTGGGGGAAACAGAAACTCCACTCTCGGAGGGTGCACACAAAGTTTCACGCACACCGAGACCCAGGGACTCAGAGACTTCATAGGAGCTTGGCCAGAACTACCTGCTGGTCTTGGAATGTATCCTGGAGGGGTGGGGTGGGGTGGCGGCTGTGGTTCACTGTGGGAATAAAAACACTGGTGGCAGAGGTAGAGGTAACAGGGAGTACTCATTGGTGTGAGATCTCCTGGAGGCCGCCATTTTGATACCAAGACCTGGCACCACCCAACAGCCTGTAGGCTCCAGTGCTGGGATGCCTCAGGCCAAACAACCAACAGGGAGGGGACACAGCCCCGCCCATCAGCAGACAGCCTGCCAAAACTCTTCCTGAGCCCACAGCCACCTCTAAACACATCCTTGACATGGCCCTGCCCACCAGAGGGACAAGGCCCAGCTCCACCCACCAGTGGGCAGGCACCAGTCCTGCTGACCAGGAAGCCTGCACAACCCTCTAGACTAGCCTCACCCACCTATAATACTGCAACCTGCAGCCTGCAGCCTGCAGCCTGCAATCTACAATCCTGCAGCCTGTAGAACAGAAACTGCAAACACAGAAAGTTAGACAAAGTGAGATGACAGAGAAATATGTTCAACACAAAGGAACAAGATAAAACCCTAGAAGAATAACTAAGTAAAGTGGAGACAGGCAATCTACCTGGAAAAGAATTCAGAGTAATGATAGTAAAGATGATCCAAAATCTGGGGAAAAGAAAGGAGGCACAGACTGAGAAGATACTAGAAATATTCAACAAAGATATAAAGAACAAACAGAGGTGAACAATACGATAAGTAAAATGAAAAATACACTAGAAGGAATCGATAGCAGAATAAATGAGGCAGAAGAACAGATAAGCGACTGGAAAGACAGAATGGTGGAATCACTGCCATGGAACAGAATAAAGAAAAAAGAATGAAAATAAATGAGGACAATGTAAGAGACCTCTGGGACAACATTAAATGTATCAACATTTGCATTATAGGGGTTCCAGAAGGAGAAGAGAGAGAGAAAGGACCTGACAAAATTATGGAAGAGATAATAGCTGAAAACTTCCCTGACACGGGAAAGGAAAACATCACCCAAGTACAGGAAGTGCAGAGAGTCCCATACAGGATAAACCCAAGGAGGAAAATGCTGAGACACACATTAATCTACTTGACGAAAATTCAAGACAAAGAGAAAATATTAAAAGCAACAACGGAAAAGCAAAAAATAACATACAAGGGAATCCACATAAAGTTACAGATGATTTTTCAGCAGAAACTCTGCAAGCCAGAAAGGAGTGGCACAATATATTTAAAGTGATGAAAGGGAAAAACCTACAAACAAGAATATTCTACCCATCAAGGCCCCCATTCAGACTTGACAGAGAAATCAAAAGCTTTACAGACAAGCAAAAGCTAAGAAAATTCTGCACCACCAGACCAGTTTTACAACAAATGCTAAAGGAACATCTCTAGGCAGAAAAGAAAAGGCCACAATTAAAAACAAAATTACAAATGGGAAAGCTCACTGGTAAAGGCAAACATACAATAAAGGTAGGAAATCATCCACACGCAAATATGATATCGAAAACCAGCAACTGTGAGGAGAGTACAAATGCAGGATATTGGAAATGCATTGGAAATTAAGAGACCACCAACTTAAAATAATCTTGTATATATACATATAGACTGCTATATCAAAATCTCAAAGTAACCACAAGCCAAAAGGCTACAATACATACACACACACAAAAGAAAAAGCAATCCAAACACAACACTAAAGACAGTCATCAAATCACAAAACAGAACAAAAGAGGAAGGAAAGGTTCTTGAAAATATAAACAAAATTGATAAACCTTTATCCAGACTCATGAAGAAAAAAAGGAGAGGACTCAAATCAATAAAATTAGAAATGAAAAAGAAGTTACAACTGACACCACAGAAATACAAAGGACCATAAGAGACTACTACAAGCAACTATATGCCAATAAAATGGACGACTTAGAAGAAATGAACGAATTCTTTAAAAGCTACAATCTCCCAAGACTGAATCAGGAAGAAATAGAAAATATGAACAGACCAATGACAAGTAATGAAATTGAAACTATGATTAAAAGCTCCCCAAAAACAAAAGTCCAGGACCAGATGGCTTCACAGGCGAATTCTATCAAACATTTAGAGAAGAGTTAACATCTATGCTTCTGAAACTATTTCCAAACATTGCAGAGGAAGGAACATACCCAACCTCATTCTATGAGGTCACAATCACCCTGATACCAAAACCACACAAAGATACCGCAAAAAAAAGAAACTTAGAGGCCAATATCACTGCTGAACATAAGCGCAGAAATCCTCAACAAAATACTAGCAATCAAAATTCAACAACACAGTAAAAGGATCATATACCATGTTCAAGTGGGATTTATCCCAGGAATGCAAGGATTTTTCAATATCCGCAAATCAATCAGTGTGATACACCGTACCAACAAACTGAAGAATAAAAACCATATGATAATCTCAATAGATGCAGAAAAAGCTTTCAACAAAACTCAACACCCATTTATGATAAAAACTCTCAAGAAAGTAGGCATAGAGGGAACTTACCTCAACATAACAGAGGCCATATATGACAAACCCACAGCCAACATCATTCTCAATGGTGAAAGACTGAAACCATTTCCTCTAAGATCAACAACAAGGAAAGGTTATCCACTCTCAACACTATTATTTAACACAGTTTTGGAAGTTTTAGCCACAGCAATCAGAGAAGAAAAAGAAATAAAAGGAATCCAAATCAGAAAAGAAAAAGTAAAGTTGTCACTGTTTGCAGATGACATGATACTATACATAGAGAATCCTAAAGATGCTACCAGAAAACTAATAGAGCTAATCAATGAATTTGGTAAAGTAGCAGGATACAAAATTAATGCAGAGATCTCTTGCATTCCTATACACTAATGATGAAAAATCTGAAAGAGAAATTAAGGGAACACTCCCATTTACCATTGCAACAAAAAGAATAAAATACCTAGGAATAAACCTACCTAAGGAGACAAAAACCAGTATGCAGAAAACTGTAAGACACTGGTGAAATAAATTAAAGATGATACAGAGAGATATACCATATTCTTGTATGGGAAGAATCAACACTGTGAAAATGACTATACTACCCAAAACAATATACAGATTCAATGCAATCCCTATCAAACTACCAATGGCATTTTTCACAGAATTAGAACAAAAAATTTCAAAATTTAGGGCTTCCCTGGTGGTGCAGTGGTTGAGAGTCCACCTACTGATGCAGGCGACACGGGTTCATGCCCTGGTCTGGGAAGATCCCACATGCCGCGGAGCGGCTGGGCCCATGAGCCATGGCAACTAAGCCTGCGCATCCGGAGCCTGTGCTTCACAACGGGAGAGGCCACAATAGTGAGAGGCCCACGTACCGCAAAAAAAAAAAAAAAAATTTCAAAATTTGTATGGAAACACAAAAGACCCCAATAGCCAAAGCAATCTTGAGAAAGAAAAACGGAACTGGAGGAATCAGGCTCCCTGACTTCAGACTATACTACAAAGCTACAATAATCAAGACAGTATGGTAATGGCACAAAAACAGAAATACAGATCAATGGAACAGGATAGAAAGCCCAGAGATAAACCCATTTACATATGGTCATCTTAACTTTGATAAAGGAGGCAAGAATATACAATGGAGAAAAGACAGCCACTTCAACAAGTGGTGCTGGGAAAACTGGACAGCTACATATAAAAGAATGCAATTAGAACTCTTTCTAACAGCATACACAAAAATAAACTCAAAATGGATTAAGGACCTAAATGTAAGATAAAACTCTTAGAAGAAAAGATAGGAAGAACACACTTTGACATAAATCACAGCAAGATCGTTTTTGACACATCTCCTAGAGAAATGGAAATAAAAACAAAAAGAAACCAATGGGACCTAATGAAACTTAAAAGCTTTTGCACAGCAAAGGAAAACATAAACAAGACGAAAAGATAACCCTCAGAATGGGAGAAAATATTTGCAAACGAAGCAACTGATAAAGGATTTATCATAAATGGGTGTTGAATTTTGTCGAAAGCTTTTTCTTTACCTATTGAGATGATTATATGGTTTTTCTCCTTCAATTTGTTAATATGGTTTATCACATTGATTGATTTGTATTTACTGAAGTATCCTGGCATTCCTGGGATAAACCCCACTTGACTATGGTGTATGATCCTTTTAATGTGCTGTTAGATTCTGTTTGCTAGTATTTTGTTGAGGAATTTTGCATCTATTTTCATCAGTGATATTGGCCTGTAGTTTTCTTTCTTTGTGACATCTTTGTCTGCTTTTGTTATCAGGTTGATGGTGGCCTCTCAGAATGAGTTTGGGAGTGTTCCTCCCTCTGCTATATTTTGGAAGAGTTTGAGAAGAATAGGTGTTAGCTCTTCTCTAAATGTTTGATAGAATTCGTCTGTGAAGCCTTCTGGTCCTCGACTTTTGTTTGTTGGAAGATTTTTAATCACAGTCTCAATTTCAGTGCTTGTGATTCGTCTATTTGTATTTTCTATTCCTTCCTGGTTCAGTCTCAGAAGGTTGTGCTTTTCTAAGACTTTGTCCATTTCTTTCAGGTTGTCCATTTTATTGGCATACAGTTGCTTGCAAGTAATCTCTCATGATCCTTTTTATTTCTGCAGTGTCAGGTGTTACTTCTCCTTTTTCATTTCTAATTCTGTTGATTTGAGTCTTTTCCCTTTTTTTCTTGATGAGTCTGTCTAATGGTTTATCAATTTTGTTTATCTTCTCAAAGAACCAGTTTTTAATTTTATTAATCTTTGCTATTGTTTCCTTCATTTCTTTTTCATTTATTTCTAATCTGTTCTTTATGATTTCTTTCTTTCTGCAAACTTTGGGTTTTTTTTTTTCTTCTCTCTCTAATTGTTTTAGGTGTAAGGTTAGATTATTTATTTGAGATGTTTCTTGTTTCCTGAGGTAGGATTGTATTGCTATAAACTTCCCTCTTAGAACTGCTTTTGCTGCATCCCATAGGTTTTGGGTTGTCGTGTTTTCATTGTCACTTGTTTCTTTTTTGATTTCCTCTTTGATTTCTTCAGTGATCTCTTGGTTATTTAGTAGTGTATTGTTTAGCCTCCATGTGTTTGTATTTTCTACAGATTTTTTCCTAATCTAGTCTCATAGAATTGTGGTGGGAAAGGATACTTGATATGATTTCAATTTTCTTAAATTTACCAAGGCTTGATTTGTGACCCAAGATATGATCTATCCTGTTGAATGTTTCATGAGCGCTTGAGAAGAAAGTGTATTCTGTTGTTTTTGGATGGAATGTCCTATAAATATCAATTAAGTCCATCTTGTTTAATGTATCATTTAAAGCTCGTTTCCTTATTTATTTTCATTTTGGATGATCTGTCCATTGGTGAAAGTGGGGTGTTAAAGTCCCCTACTATGATTGTGTTACTGTCGATTTCCCCTTTTATGGCTGTTAGCATTTGTCATGTAGTGAGGTGCTCCTATGTTGGGAGCATATTTACAATTTTTGTATCTTCTTGGATCGATCCCTTAATCATTATGTAGTGTCCTTCTTTGTCTCTTGTAATAGTCTTTATTTTAAAGTCTTTTTTGTCTGATATGAGAATTGCTACTCCAGCTTTCTTTTGATTTACGTTTGCATGGAATATCTTGTGCCATCCCCTCACTTTCAGTCTTTATGTGTCCCTAGGTCTGAAGTGGGTCTCTTATAGACAGCATATATACAGGTCTTGTTTTTAAGTTAAGTATTTATCTAAGAAACACATTCAGACTGAAGGTACTCTAAAATCAATGCACAGAACATCATGTAGTGAATAAGCTAGACCAAGCTCTGGGTATGCACATCTCATCTATTATTGGTACAGTTATAAAGGCAATAAGTTTCTTGAAGGTATAAAATCTTTCTTATAAAATTTAACTCTGAAAATAAAGCCAACAGCTAATGCTGATGCTAGGAATTATGGAGTCTAAATAAGAAATGTTTCTTAGCTAGAATATAGAAATTTTGAATTAAAGAGCAGAAGAACAAGCTCATGCATAACTCAGATCAGATAAGAACAGATTCACCACATTTACTTCTAAGAGAAATGAATAGTTGTTTATAAAACTATTTCCATGAGAGCCCCAGCTAGTATTTTTAAAATATACTCTGTAAAGGAAATTATATAAAATAGTGATACTAATAATTTTTTAAATTCTGAGACTATCTTAGATATACATTTGAATACCCAGAATGAATGTCTCAGGTCACATCCTCTCATGAATGTCAAGAAGTGCACATATTTTCATGCTCAAAGATGGCTGTTCAAAATACACTCAAGTATCATTGCTCCATCCAGGTTGGAGCCTCAGCAGCTTAAAAAAGTAGTTTTTTCTTTTACCATACATAATTCCATTTCTTGTATAATGAAAACCATAACTCCAACCCAGACAAGTAGTTTTCATTCATTCATTGAACCACACCTACTGAGCCTTCCCTACAGGTCAGACAATGGCAGTAGGTTCCAGAAAGAGCAGACAGGAAAGAACACATGCAGACTGCCACTGATAAAATGAATGTAGATTATGGAGAGTGAGTACACTTATGATTTTCTATTTCTTCTGAATATATTCCTTCTTGAATCAGCTTCAGGTTTTTGGTTCAGTTTATCAAGAAATCATTTTTCTTAACTGTAACAGGATAATATTATCATATGACTAAGTCAGTGTGTTTGACTTCAACCTAGTTTCACTGTCACAATTGATACCTGACTAGACACAGCCACAGGTTATCATCAAGAAAGTGTAAAAGCAGAGCTTCCTGAGAAACATTTTTGGATAGTACCTTAAGATTAAAACATCAGAAGATATACTTTAAGCTGTGGTTAGAGTTGTGACAAATCTAAAACCTATTTCCTCTTCAACATGAACAAACTTAATTCACTAGACCTTACTCTTTATAAACTAAAATTTAATTGTAAACATGATGACAATATATGAATACTTGTCTTCTCTTGATGAAAAGCGATTCTTTCATCTGCCTCTTAATGCACAAAGTCTACATTTCCTCAATTGCAGTAGTACTGTTCTTTCTTCATGTAGGTGTACAATATCTAGGATGAGGTTAAAATAAAGATTACAAGCAATCTGACATACTACAACAGCCCATGAAGGTAGACTGCTCTCATGCTCCTTATATACTCCCCTTACTCTAGTCCTTCCTCCCCTAATCTTGAGAAAGGGAAGCTCCAGTCCTCACAGAGCAGTGTTGACACAAGTACTTACAACAATGCACTAATGCAGGGAGAACTTCCTACTTCTTAGCACAGCAGAGAAAAAAGTGATCCATTAGAAAAGGAAATTATAACAACTGAAAACAGAAACTTTGGCATCAGAGAGAAGTGGGTTCAAGTCCTAGGTCTAGCACTATAACCTTGGTCAAATTTTTAATCTACTTGAGGTTTAATTTTCTCAACAGTAAGACAACAATAAATACTAACCTTTTTTTTTTCTATTATGAGTAAAAGAACACTAGATTTGGAGTCATAAGGCATGGGTTCAAGTTCCAGTTACATCCTCTAATAATATAACACCAAGGAAGTAATATAACCTCTGTGAGCCTCAGTTTCTTCATTTATAAAAGATGGACGAAAATATCTGCTTTATACTTCTCATACTTACAAGGAACTAGGAAAGAAAATGGTTTCTATAAAAATCCTTTATAACCTGTAAAGAGTTTTATAAATATAAGACAGTTTTACTGATAAAATAATCTTAGAAAGCAAAATCTGAAGGGACCAAAAAAAAAAAAAAAAACTGCAAATAATGGCATGCCCATAAATTTCTAGAGGAATAAAAAAGAATGGGAGTGTTCATTAATTTTCAACCTGTTGGTTACAATTTTCTGCAGTGACCTAAAAACACAGCATTATATCATGACGAAGGTGATAATAACCCTTACAAATAAAGCAAAAAGAAAGCCAGAAGCAACAATTACTTGCCATATATAACTCCTTATTGATGCCAAGATATTTTCCATTTCCACATCCAATATCAGCAACTAATGAACCACTTGGCAAAGCTTTCAAAAACTCCACGATGTGTGGCCAAGGGGTATGTCTCGTGCTGCTAAAGTGTCTAGCAATTTCTTCGTAAACTTGATGGACATATTCTTGCTCCAGTTGTGAGGCTTCTTTATCACTCTCTGGAAATGATGTGGAAGCCTCCTTCATCTGGCTGTCACAGACCAAAGGGTAACCTAATGAATAAAAGAAAGCAATATAAACCATTTACTTATTTGTTTGTTTTTTTAATTTATTTTTTGGCTGCACCACGTGGCATGTGGGAGCTTAGTTCCCTGACCTGGGATTGAACCCACGCCCCCTGCATTGGAAGCACAGAGTCTTAACCACTGGACCACCAGGGAAGTCGCTAAACCATTATTTTTATCCAAATGATTCATAAGGTATGATTGTTTTCTCAAAAGAAAAAGCAAATCAATCCACGTTTGATGACTAGGGTTAAATAGGCTCTGATTTATCAGTTAAAAAAAGTAGTTCTTACCTAGCAAGTCCAATTATGTATGTGAGGGGTCTAATATAAGAAGGGGTAAATCCATTTGAAACAAAATATGACTGTAATTCTGCATGCCTTATAATGCAGATGCCTATTTTATCTTGGGATTAAGGGTCCTCTTATTCAGGAAAGCATCTTGATGGGCCTGGTGTAACCAGAAGAAATTTAGCAATTAACAGGATTTAGGGTTTTTGTCTTGGTAGGAGTTCTGGGGACCCTAGGACTCTCAGAAGAACCAGACCTAGAAACAAAGTGTGATTTGGTAATAATCACAAGATTTAATGAATACTGTTTGAAGCGGTTTACATATATTGTCTCAATCCTCACAGTAACACTATGAATAGGTATTATTACGTTCATTTTACAGATGATGAAACTGACTCATGGAATATTAAATAATGATCCCAAAGTGACAAAGATGTTAAGTCATAGAGTCAAGATTTGAACCCAGGCAGTGGAGACTCCAGAATCCACATTCTCAATGACTACACTGTGTTGCCTCCTTCAATAGAATGAGCAAATCCTAAGGAGAACACCAGCAAGTAGAGGAGATGACAGAGGAAATTTAGGATACAATGTCTCAAATTAATTTTGAAGTGTTCCCTGTTCTCTGCAATAACGTCTAATATTCATTTCGAGTCCTTGCCTTTTCTTGGCTATGCTATAATTTCCCTTTGTCTTCAGCCAGTCTGTGGCACACAACATCTTTTTATGGGTAGTATACTAGAGAATAAAGAAAGAAGTAGTGTTCCCAGAGAAACCACAGACAAGACTTAGCAATAATTAGAAAGCATGTGGCAGCAAAGAATTGATGGCTTCAGGAATTTTCCCTAAATATAACTAGAAGATTCCAAACTTTGAATGGGAGTGGAACTATCTAGTCCCTACTAATGTGTAAAGTGAAGCTCTAAACACTTTATGTAGACATTTAAGAAAAGGGTAGCCCCAGAAAGCTTGAGAGCTCTAAAACATACATGTGGAAACAGATGGGTTACATTATGTTGGTTACATCAGAATTACAATTACACTACAATATACATTACAATTATCTTAAGCTGGTCTTGCTAAAAATTTTATTCTCTTGGAAATTATGAACATCTCAGTTATGTAAAAGGAGGATCACTTAAATCCACAAATTTTGACCAAAAGTATCCAAAAGATGGCCTTGAACTTTTAAAAAATCTGTAAACTGAATATATAATCAGAGCTTCTTATAGCAACCCTTAAATTAATGCCCATAACAAAAAAACATTTGCATAAGAAAACTAACTTGTCTCTTCTACTAAATTTCAAGTTCCTTGAGAACAAGAGCCATGCTTTATTTTTCTATACCTTGTAAAGCTACTGGCAGTGTTAGATGTTCATCAAATACTAAATAAATATTTTTTAATTGATAAAAAAATTTTGTTTTTAAGTCCTCAGTGACATTTTTAGCAAAAGAAACAAAAACCTGTTAAAACCTATTTTAAGCTTCACTAACATGAAGTTATCAAATATGAAGAGTCCAAGTTTCCTAACAGAATAATATCTTATACATATAATAAAGATTTTTAATTTAAAATGTTTTTAAGATGACTAAATCCAAAAGCTCCTGCTAAGATACCACCTATAACTGAAACCACCAGGATGTAAAAAGCTCATAACATCACTGTTATTGTAAAATATTATTTATAAAACACAAGGGGTTTTTATTTGAGTCCAAGAAATACAGGTCATGATGCACTTATACAGACAATTCAGAACAGCATCCTTGACAAGTCTTTGAGCACTCCTTTCCAAACTGACTAAAACAAACACTGTTTATCCCCCTAAAGTTATCCACTTACTATAGAACAGTTTGTCATTTCCAACTTCCCTGTTAATGAGAAGTAATTGAGAAATGTGACAAGCTGTTTCCAAAAAAACTTATTCTTGTACAAGTGATATTTTATTTATTTATTTTTTTCCCCACCGTGCAGTGATCTTTTTTTTTTTTGCGGTACGCAGGCCTCTCACTGTTGTGGCCTCTCCTGTTGTGGAACACAGGCTCTGGACGTGCAGGCTCAGTGGCCATGGCTCATGGGCCCAGCCGCTCCGCAGCATGTGGGATCTTCCCGGACTGGAGCACGAACCCATGCCCCCTGCATTGGCAGGCAGACTCTCAACCACTGCGCCACCAGGGAAGCCCCTACAAGTGATATTTTAATGCCCCCAAACTGTAGTATTCTTAACCATGACTATAATAAATAAAATATTCATTTAGAATCCAACTATGCTCAAGCACTATGTTTGAGGAAAATAAAGATGAGTAAGATGCAGTCCCTGCCCTCAAGGACTATAAACCTAACCACGGGGGTGGTTAAGAAAAGTATATGTCAGTACAATACAAGGCAGAACACAGGAAATGCCATTAGAGGAGTTAAGACAAAGCTCTTCTCAGTTCTTATGGGACTTTAAAAGATTTTCATAGTAGATTTACTCCATTTTACAGGAGAACCAAAATTATATACTTACTACAATTACAAGGTGTTTGCCTCACTTTCCTAAAGGTAAATGATGTCCGTATTCCCCTCTTGCTTAAAGTTAAGTCTTCAACATCTCCAGTGATAATTCCACTTTTGTGACCCCTGGACGCTTGAACAGTATCAAATTTTCTGGGTGTGATTCTAAAAACAACAGTCAAATTAGTTTATTTAACACTGTATTCAGAAAAATATTTCATGTCCTTTAAAAATATTAAGCGAATAGAGTAAATCTAGAAGAATTTATTGCAAATATCTATTGGATTCCCTGAATTGCTAAGCATTGTGGAAAAAAATCAAAGAAATAGAAGTCTTTGTCTCTTAGGAAATTAGCTCCAGGGTAATCATTTACAGCTAACAAACTATGCAAGGGGGAAAAGTAGAAAAATAACAAATGCTTAATTAATACCAATGCCAAGGAAGAAAAAACACGAAACAGATGGAACAAAGAGGAAACAGATAGTAAAGTTAAATCCAATTATCAGTAATGTTAAATGTAAAAGGACTTTAAATCCAATTAAAGAACAAAGAATTTCAGATTGGATGTTTCTAAAAATCCAACTATGTGCTGATTATAAGAGACACACCTTATAAATAAGGACAGAGAATGGTTGAAAATGATAGAAAAAAAAGATACAACATACAAAAAACAAATATTTTGCATATACCTAGCAAAACCAAAAGAAATGTGGTATAGCTATACTAATCAGACAAAGTAGACTTTAAGGCAATAAGTGTTAATAGAGATAAAAAGGAACATTTCATAATGATAACAGTGTCAATCCAACAGAAAAATATTATGTAAAAACCCTATATATTTGTATGCATCTAACTAATAGCACAGCCTCAAAATATATAAAGCAAAAAGTGAAAACAAAATCTAAAAGGAGAAACAGACAAATACATAATTATCACTGGAATTTCTAATATATCTTTCTTAGTAAGTGAAATCTAGCTGCAAGTCAAGGACATCATCAGAAAACAACAGATAATGGAACAAAAAAGTATATGATTAACAGATAAAATAAGTAAAACAAAGATTGAAAACTAAAGAGAGAAAAGTACAAGCCATTGTAGATTATAAGAAAGTTTAAAGGGAATCTTGGAAATAAGATCAAATTTTTGAACGGGAAAAAGGAATCATTTAGTAAGAAAATATGGCCTTTTCAAAGTTAAATTTATAGGGTGAAATGCACATATCTTAAGTGTACAGTTCAATGAATTTTGACAAATGCACACAACCATGTATCCACCATCCCAATCAAGACAATTACCCAAGGAAATTCCCTCGTGCCCTTTTCCAGTCAGTCTTCCCCGCCCCCTTCAAAGCAACCACTATTCTGATTTCTATCCGTATAATTTTGCCTGTTCTTGAATTTCATATATAGTTGGCACTATTTTGTATCTGGCTTTGTCCATTGAACATAATTTTGAGATCTAGCCATGTAGCTGTGTGTTTCAGCAGTTCACTGTTTTTCTTTAATCACTGAGTAAAATTTCATTATATGAACATGCCATAATTTATCCTAAATCTCCTGTTTATTGATATTTGGCATTCTTAGTTTGGGACTATTACAAATAAAGCTTATACACATCTTTTTCAGATATATACTTTTATTACTCTTGGGAAAATACCTAAGATTGAAATTGGTGGGTCATAGTGTAAGAAACTACCAGTTTTCTAAGATGGTTGCACATAATTTTACACTCCCACCAGCAACATATGAGAGTTTCAGGCTGCTTGACATTCTCACCAACACTTGGTATTGTCTAAGTTTTAAATATTAGCCATTTTAGCAAGTAGCAAGTGATATGAAATTTCAGTTATAATTTGTATTTCTCTGATGACTAATGATATTGTTTCTTTTCATGTGCTTTTTAGCCATTCATAGATCCTTCTGGTAAAGGATCTGTTCAAATCTTATACCCAGTCTTTTATTAGATATATGTATTGTGGATACTTTTTCCCCCATGTATAGCCTGGCTTTTCATTTTCTTAATGCTGTCTTCTGATAAGCAGAAGTTTTAAATTTTGATGCAGTTATTTTGTCTTCTTTTTCTTTTACAGTGTTCTGAAACCTTTCTAAAAAAAAACTTTGCCTACCCCAGAGCTGCAAAAGTATCCTCTTGTATTTTCTTCTAGACATCTCCTAGTTTTTGTTTTTACATTTAAATTTATGATCTACCCCATATTAATTTTTGTGAATGGTGTGAGGTATATCAAGGCTCATTTTATTTCCACATAGAGCTCTGATTGTCCCAGCACCATCTGTTGAAAATTTTCCTTTCCACAATGAATTGTGTTGCCATCTTTGTCAAAAATCAACTGACACCATATCTATGAATATATTCTGTCCCACTGGTCTATTTGTCTATCTGTACAACAATACTACACTCTTTTGATTAGGTAGCTTTATATACAGTAAATCTTAAACGTAAGGTAGAATAAATCCTGCAACATTGTTCTTATGTTCAAGATTGTTTGGATTATTCTTTTTTTTTTGCAGTACGTGGGTCTCTCACCGTTGTGGCCTCTCCCGTTGCGGAGCACAGGCTCCAGACGCGCAGGCTCAGAGGCCATGGCTCATGGGCCTAGCCGCTCCGCGGCATGTCGGATCTTCCCGGACCGGGGCACGAACCCCTGTCCCCTGCATCGGCAGGCGGACTCTCAACCACTGCGCCACCAGGGAAGCCCTGGATTATTCTTGATCACTCACGTTTCCTGGTAAATTTTAGAATCTGCTTATCAATTTCTACAAAAAAAGTCTTTTAAGATTCTGATTGGAATTACACTAAATCATTAGATCAATTTGGGAATAAGTGATAACTTAACAATATTAAGTTCCCTACCCATGATTATGTCATCTCTATTTCTTCATTTATTTTGCTCTGTAATTTCTCTTACCAATGTTTCATGATTTTTAGAGTATACGTGTTGTATATCTTTTGTTAAATTTATTTCTGAGACTTAAATCTTCTAAAACCAAGTTGTCTGCTTGACCCACTCTACCAAGGTTATCTGCCTATAGAAGTGGGTTTCATACTCACAGGGAATGTGCCAGGCCTGAAAGATCTCAGCAAACTTTTAAAAAGCATAATTTTATACTAAAGTTGTTGATACTGCTTTATCAAGAATCAGATATGTTGACTACACATCTAGAAAAGTATCAACCATATAATTAAAGTACAAACCATGTCTACCAGACAGCCCACAGTAGTCTGCCCGCCACAACTTAAGGAACCATGCAGTCCACATAGAGGGCACCCCTAGAGCATATAGATCTGGTGTCCAAAGGGCAGTGTGCTGCTGGGCCCCATAGGACACTTCCTAGGTAAGATCACTTCTCTGAGATTGAGAAATATAACCCAACAAATACATAGAAATAAAAACAGCAAATTAGGCAAAATGAGGTGACAGAGGAATATGTTCCAAATGAAAGAACAAGATAAAAACCCCAGAAGAAGAACTAAGTAAAGTGGAGATAAGCAATCTGCCCAACAGAGAGTTCAAGGTAGTGATTGTAAAGTTCATCAAAGAACTCAGGAGAAGATTGGGTGAACAGAGTGAGAAGTTAGAAATTTTTAACAAAGAGTTAGAAAATATAAAGAAGAAACAAACAGAGCTGAAAAATACGACCACTGAAATAAAAAATACAGTAGACGGAATCAGTAGATTAGATGATATATAGAGAAATGGATTATCGAGCTGGAGACAGAGTAGTGGAAATCACTCAAGCTGAACAGAAAAAAGAAAAAAGAATAAAAAGAAATGAGGACAGGAGACGAGGGGAAGATGGAGGAAGAGTAAGACGCGGAGATCACCTTCCACCCCACAGATACACCAGAAATACATCTACACGTGGAACAGCTCCTACAGAACACCTACTGAATGCTGGCAGAAGACCTCAGACCTCTCAAAAGGCAAGAAACTCCTCACGTACCTCGGTAGGGCAAAAGAAAAAACAGAGACAAAAGAATAGGGACGGGACCTGCACCAGTGGGAGGGAGCTGTGAAGGAGGAAAGGATTCCACACACTAGGAAGCCCCTTCACGGGCGGAGACTGCGGGTGGCGGAGGGGGGAAGCTTCGGAGCCGCGGAGGAGACCGCAGCAACAGGGGTGCGGAGGGCAAAGCAGGGAGATTCTCGCACAGAGGATCGGTGCCGACCAGCACTCACCAGCCCGAGAGGCTTGTCTGCTCACCCGCCAGGACGGGCGGGGCTGCGAGCTTAGGCTCGGGCTTTGGTCAGAGCGCAGGGAGAGGACTGAGGTTGGCAGCGTGAACACAGCCTGAAGGGGTTAGTGCACCACGGCTAGCCGGGAGGGAGTCCGGAAAAAGGTCTGGAGCTGCCGAAGAGGCAAGAGACTTTTTCTTCCCTCTTTGTTTCCTGGTGCAAGAGGAGAGGGGATAAGAGCGCTGCTTAAAGGAGCTCCAGAGAGGGGCGTGAGCCGCAGCTAAAAGCGCGGACCCCAGAGACGGGCATAAGAAGCTAAGGCTGCTGCTGCCGCCATCAAGAAGCCTGTGTGCCAGCACAGGCCACCATCCACACCTCCCTTCCGGGGAGCCTGTGCAGCCCGCCACTGCCAGGGTCCCGGGATCCAGGGACAACTTCCCTGGGAGAACGAACAGCGAGCCTCAGGCTGGTGCAATGGCACGCTGGCCTCTGCCGCCGCAGGCTCGCCCCGCTCTCCGTGCCCCTCCCTCCCTGCGGCCTGAGTGAGCCAGAGCCCCCGAATCAGCGGCTCCTTTAACCCGTCCTGTCTGAGCGAAAAACAGACGCCCTCCAGCGACCTATACGCAGAGGCGGGGCCAAATCCAAAGCTGAGCCCCTGGGAGCTGTGAGAACAAAGAAGAGAAAGTGAAATCTCTCCTAGCAGCCTCAGAAGCAGCGGATTAAAGCTCCACAATCAACTTGATGTACCCTGCATCTGTGGAATATATGAATAGACAACGAATCATCCCAAATTGAGAAGGTGAACTTTGAGAGCAAGATTTAGGAATTTTTCCCCTTTTACTCTTTTTGTGCGTGTGTATGTGTACGCTTCTGTGTGAGATTTTGTCTGTATAGCTTTGCTTCCACCATTTGTCCTAGGGTTCTATCCGTTCATTTTTTTTCTTAATAATTATTATTGATTGTAATAACTTTATTTTATCTTCTTTCTTTCTCTCTTTCTTTCTTTCTTTCCTTCGTCCTTCCCTCCTTTAGACAACGAATCATCCCAAATTGAGGAGGTGGACTTTGAGAGCAAGATTTATTTTTTCCCCTTTTCCTCTTTTTTTGAGTATGTATGTGTATGTTTCTCTTTTTTTTTTTTTTTTTTAGCAGTACGCGGGCCTCTCACTGCTGTGGCCTCTCCCATTGCGGAGCACAGGCTCCGGACGCGCAGGCCCAGCGGCCATGGCTCACAGACCCAGCCGCTCCGCGGCATGTGGGATCCTCGCGGACCGGGGCACGAACCCATGTCCCCTGCAACGGCAGGCGGACCCTCAACCACTGCGCCACCAGGGAAGCCCTATGCTTCTCTTTGAGATTTTGTCTGTATAGCTTTGCTTCCACCATTTGTCCTAAGGTTCTATCCGTCCATTTTTTTAATAATTTTTTTCTTAATAATTATTTTTTAATTTAATAACTTTATTATATTTTACTTTACTTTATCTTCTTTCTTTTTTCCTTCCTTCCCTCCTTCCTTCCTTCCTTCCATCCTCCCACCGTCCCTCCCTCCCTCCCTCCCTCGCCCCCTCCCTCCCTCCCTGTCTTTCTTTCTTTCCTTCATTTCTTCTTTCTTCCTGCCTTCCTTCCTTTCTTTCTCTCTTCCTACTTCTACTAATTCTTTCTCTCTACTTTTTCTCCCTTTTATTCTGAGCCATGTGGATGAAAGGCTCTTGGTGCTGCAGCCAGGAGTCAGTGCTGTGCCTCTGAGGTGGGAGAGCCAACTTCAGGACACTGGTCAACAAGAGGCCTCCCAGCTCCACATAATATCAAATGGCGAAAATCTCCCAGAGACCTCCATCTCAACGCCAGCACCCAGCTTCACTCAACAACCAGCAAGCTACAGTGCTGGACACCCTATGCCAAACAACTAGCAAAACAGGAACACAACCCCACCCATTAGCAGAGAGGCTGCCTAAAATCATAATAAGTCCACAGACACCCCAAAACACACCACCAGACGTGGACCTGCCCACCAGAAAGACAAGATCCAGCCTCATCCATCAGAACACAGGCACTAGTCCCCTCCACCAGGAAGCCTACAAAACCCACTGAACCAACCTTAGCCACTGGGGACAGACACCAAAAACAATGGGAACTACGAACCTGCAGCCTGCAAAAAGGAGACCCCAAACACAGTAAGATAAGCAAAATGAGAAGACAGAAAAACACACCGCAGATGAAGGAGCAAGATAAAAACCCACGAGACCTAACAAATGAAGAGGAAATAGGCAGTCTACCTGAAAAAGAATTCAGAATAATGATAGTAAAGATGATCCAAAATCTTGGAAATAGAATAGACAAGATGCAAGAAACACTTAACAAGGACCTAGAAGAACTAAAGATGAAACAAACAACGATGAACAACACAATAAATGAAATGAAAACTAATCAAGATTGGATCAATAGCAGAATAACTGAGGCAGAAGAACGGATAAGTGACCTGGAAGATAAAATAGTGGAAATAACTACTGCAGAGCAGAAAAAAGAATGAAAAGAACTGAGGACAGTCTCAGAGACCTCTGGGACAACATTAAACGCACCAACATTCAAATTATAGGGGTTCCAGAAGAAGAAGAGAAAAAGAAAGGGACTGAGAAAATATTTGAAGAGATTATAGTTGAAAACTTCCCTAATATGGGAAAGAAAATAGTTAATCAAGTCCAGGAAGCACAGAGAGTCCCATACAGGATAAATCCAAGGAGAAATACGCCAAGACACATATTAATCAAACTGTCAAAAATCAAATACAAAGAAAGCATATTAAAAGCAGCAAGGGAAAAACAACAAATAACACACAAGGGAATCCCCATAAGGTTAACGGCTGATCTTTCAGCAGAAACTCTGCAAGCCAGAAGGGAGTGGCAGGACATATTTAAAGTGATGAAGGAGAAAAACCTGCAACCAAGATTACTCAACCCAGCAAGGACCTCATTCAGATTTGATGGAGAAATTAAAACCTTTACAGACAAGCAAAAGCTGAGAGAGTTCAGCATCACCAAACCAGCTTTACAACAAATGCTAAAGGAACTTCTCTAGGCAAGAAAGACAAGAGAAGGAAAAGACCTACAATAACGAACCCAAAACAATTTAGAAAATGGGAATAGGAACATACATATCGATAATTACCTTAAATGTAAATGGACTAAATGCTCCCACCAAAAGACACAGATTGGCTGAATGGATACAAAAACAAGACCCATATATATGCTGTCTACAAGAGACTCACTTCAGACCTAGAGACACATACAGACTGAAAGTAAGGGGATGGAAAAAGATATTCCACACAAATGGAAACCAAAAGAAAGCTGGAGTAGCAATTCTCATATAAGACAAAATAGACTTTAAAATAAAGACTATTAGAAGAGACAAAGAAGGACACTACATAATGATCAAGGGATCGATCCAAGAAGAAGATATAACAGTTGTAAATATTTATGCACCCAACATAGGAGCACCTCAATACATAAGGCAAATACTAAAGCCATAAAAGGGGAAATCGACAGTAACACATTCATAGTAGGGGACTTTAACACCCCACTTTCACCAATGGACAGATCATCCAAAATGAAAATAAATAAGGAAACACAAGCTTTAAATGATACATTAAACAAGATGGACTTAATTGATATTTATAGGACACTCCATCCAAAAACAACAGAATACACATTTTTCTCAAGTGCTCATGGAACATTCTCCAGGATAGATCATATCTTGGGTCATAAATCAAGCCTTGGTAAATTTCAGAAAATTGAAATTGTATCAAGTATCTTTTCCGACCACAACGCTATGAGACTAGATATCAATTACAGGAAAAGATCTGTAAAAAAACAAACACATGGAGGCTAAACAGTACACTACTTAATAACGAAGTGATCACTGCACAAATCAAAGAGGAAATCAAAAAATACCTAGAAACAAATAACAATGGAGACACGATGACCCAAAACCTATGGGACGCAGCAAAAGCAGTTCTAAGAGGGAACTTTATAGCAATAGAAGCCCACCTTAAGAAACAGGAAACACCTCGAATAAACAACCTAACCTTGCACCTAAAGCAATCAGAGAATGAAGAACAAAAAAACCCCAAAGTTAGCAGAAGGAAAGAAATCATAAAAATCAGATCAGAAATAAATGAAAAAGAAATGAAGGAAACAATAGCAAAGATCAATAAAACTTAAAGCTAGTTTTTTAAGAAGATAAACAAAATAGATAAACCATTAGCCAGACTCATCAAGAAAAAAAGGGAGAACACTCAAATCAACAGAATTGGAAATGAAAAAGGAGAAGTAACACCTGACACTGCAGAAATAAAAAGGATCATGAGAGATTACTTGCAAGCAACTGTATGCCAATAAAATGGACAACCTGGAAGAAATGGACAAATTCTTAAAAATGCACAACCTGCTAAGACTGAATCAGGAAGAAATAGAAAATATGAACAGACCAATCACAAGCACTGAAATTGAAACTGTGATTAAAAATCTTCCAACAAACAAAAGTCCAGGACCAGATGGCTTCACAGGCGAATTCTATCAAACATTTAGAGAAGAGCTAACACCTATCCTTCTCAAACTCTTCCAAAATATAGCAGAGGGAGGAACACTCCCAAATTCATTCTACGAGGCCACCATCACCTTGATACCAAAACCAGACAAGGATGTCACGAAGAAAGAAAACGACAGGCCAATATCACTGATGAACATAGATGCAAAATTCCTCAACAAAATACTAGCAAACAGAGTCCAACAGCACATTAAAAGGATCATACACCATGATCAAGTGGGGTTTATTCCAGGAATGCAAGGATTCTTCAATATACGGAAATCAATCAATGTGATAAACCATATTAACAAATTGAAGGAGAAAAACCATATGATTATCTGAATAGATGCAGAGAAAGCTTTCGACAAAATTCAACACCCATTTATGATAAAAACCCTGCAGAAAGTAGGCATAGAGGGAACTTTCCTCAACATAATAAAGGCCATATATGACAAACCCACAGCCAACATCATCCTCAATGGTGAAAAACTGAAAGCATTTCCACTAAGATCAGGAACAAGACAAGGTTGCCCACTCTCACCACTCTTATTCAACATAGTTTTGGAAGTTTTAGCCACAGCAATCAGAGAAGAAAAGGAAATAAAAGGAATCCAAATTGGAAAAGAAGAAGTAAAGCTGTCACTGTTTGCAGATGACATGATACTATACATAGAGAATCCTAAAGATGCTACCAGAAAACTACTAGAGCTAATCAGTGAATTTGGTAAAGTTGCAGGATACAAAATTAACGCACAGAAATCTCTGGCATTCCTCTACACTAATGAGAAAAATCTGAATGTGAAATCAAGAAAACACTCCCATTTACCACTGCAACAAAAAGAATAAAATATCTAGGAATAAACCTACCTAAGGAGACAAAAGACCTGTATGCAGAAAATTATAAGACACTGATGAAAGAAATTAAAGATGATACAAATAGGTGGAGAGATATACCATGTTCTTGGATTGGAAGAATCAACATTGTGAAAATGACTCTACTACCCAAAGCAATCTACAGATTCAATGCAATCCCTATCAAACTACCACTGGCATTTTTCACAGAACTAGAACAAAAAATCTCACAATTTGTATGGAAACACAAAAGACCCCGAATAGCCAAAGCAATCTTGAGAACAAAAAACGGAGCTGGAGGAATCAGGCTCCTGACTTCAGACTATACTACAAAGCTACAGTAATCAAGACAGTGTGGTAATGACACAAAAACAGAAAGATAGATCAATGGAACAGGATAGGAAGCCCAGAGATAAACCCATGCACATATGGTCACCTTATCTTTGATAAAGGAGGCAGGAATGTACAGTGGGGAAAGGACAGCCTCTTCAATAAGTGGTGCTGGGAAAACTGGACAGGTACATGTAAAAGTATGAGATTAGATCACTCCCTAACACCATGCACAAAAATAAGCTCAAAATGGATTAAAGGCCTAAATGTAAGGCCAGAAACTATCAAACTCTTAGAGGAAAACATAGGCAGAACACTCTATGACATAAATCACAGCAAGATCCTTTTTGACCCACCTCCTAGAGTAATGGAAATAAAAACAATGAACAAATGGGACCTAATGAAACTTCAAAGCTTTTGCACAGCAAAGGAAACCCTAAACAAGACCGAAAGACAACCCTCAGAATGGGAGAAAATATTTGCAAATGAAGCTACTGACAAAGGATTAATTTCCAAAAGTTACAAGCAGCTCATGCAGCTCAATAACAAAAAAGCAAACAACCCAATCCAAAAATGGGCAGAAGACCTAAATAGACATTTCTCGAAAGAAGATATACAGACTGCCAACAAACACATGAAAGAATGCTCAACATCATTAATCATTAGAGAAATGAAAATCAAAACTACAATGAGATATCGTCTCACACCAGTCAGAATGGCCATCATCAAAAAATCTAGAAACAATAAATGCTGGAGAGGGTGTGGAGAAAAGGGAACACTCTTGCACTGCTGGTGGGAATGTCAATTGGTACAGCCACTATGGAGAATAGTATGGAGGTTCCTTAAAAAATTACAAGTAGAACTACCATATGACCCAGCAATCCCACTACTGGGCATATACCCTGAGAAAACCATAATTCAAAAAGAGTCATGTACCAAAATGTTCATTGCAACTCTATTTACAATAGCCCGGAGATGGAAACAACCTAAGTGCCCATCATCGGATGAATGGATAAAGAAGATGTGGCACATATATACAATGGAATATTACTCAGCCATAAAAAGAAACGAAATTGAGCTATTTGTAATGAGGTAGATAGACCTAGAGTCTGTCATACAGAGTGAAGTAATTCAGAAAGAGAAAGACAAATACTGTATGCTAACACATATATATGGAATTTAAGAAAAAGAAATGTCATGAAGAACCTAGGGGTAAGACAGGAATAAACACACAGACCTACTAGAGTACGGACTTGAGGATATGGGGAGAGGGAAGGGTGAGCTGTGACAAAGCGAGAGAGTGGCATGGACATATATACACTAACAAACTTAAGGTAGATAGCTAGTGGGAAGCAGCTGCATAGCACAGGGAGATCAGCTTGGTGCTTTGTGACTGCCTGGAGGGGTGGGATAGGGAGGGTGGGAGGGAGGTAGATGCAAGAGGGAAGAGATATGGGAACATGTGTATACGTATACCTGATTCACTTTGTTATAAAGCAGAAACTAACACACCATTGTAAAGCAATTATACCCCAATAAAGATGTTAAAAAAAAAAAGAAATGAGGACAGTTTAAGAGACCTCTGAGACACATCAATTGCACTAATATTCACACTATAGGGGTCCCAGAAGGAGAAGAGAGACAGAAAGGGGCAGAGAACATATTTGAAGACACAAGAGCTGAAAACGTCCCTATCCTGGGAAAAGAAACAGACATCCCGGTGCAGGAAGCACAGAGAGTCCCAAACAGGAGCAACCTAAAGAGGACCACACCCAGATACACTGTAATTAAAATGGCAAAAAATAATGATAAAGAGAGAATATTAAAAGCAGCAAGGGGAAAGCAACACGTTACATACAAGGGAACTCCCATAAGGTTATAAGCTGACTATTCAGCAGAAACTCTGCAGGCCAGAAGGGAGTGACACAATATATTTAAAATGATGAAAGGGAAAAATCTACAACCAAGAATACTCTACCCAGCAAAGCTTTCATTCAGACTTGAAGGAGAGTTAAAAAGTTTTACAGACAAGCAAAAGCTAAAAGAGTTTAGCATCACCAAGGCAGCTTTGCAAGAAAGGCTGAAGGGACTTTTCTAAGCAGAAAAGACCATAAGAAATATGAAAACTGTGAAAGGTAAAATCTCATTGGTAAAGGCAAATATATAGTAAATGTAGTAGATCAACCACTTACAAAACTAGTAGGAAGGCTAAAAGATAAACCTGGTTTAAAAAAAAAGCAAACATGATAAAAATATGATCGAGTTAAGATGAAATTTATTATCTATAGAATTCTAGTGTAAATTAAAGGGAAAATAGAAAACAACTGACTACAGTTTAATCTATGTGCCACTGCAAAAAAAAAAAAGATCAAGAACTCAATAATAGGCAGAAGATCTGAATAGATATTTTTCCAAAGAAAACATACAGATGGCTAATGGGTACATGAAAAGGTGCTCAACATCACTAATCAGTGAAATGCAAATCAAAGCCAGAATGAGATTACCAGCTTATACCTATTAGAATGGCTATTATCAGCCAGGACAAGGAAGCAACCTAAGTGTCCATTGACAGATGAATGGATAAAGAAGATGTGGCACGTACATACAATGGAATATTACTCAGCCATAAAAAGAAACAAAATTGAGTTATTGTAGTGAGGTGGATGGACCTAGAGTCTGTCATACAGAGTGAAGTAAGTCAGAAAGAGAAAAACAAATACCATATGCTAACACATATATATAGAATCTAAAAAAAAAAATGGTTTTCAAGAACCAGGGGCAGGACAGGAATAAAGATGCTGACGTAGAGAATCGACTTGAGGACACAGGGAGGGGCAAGGGTAAGCTGAGACTAAGTGAGAGAAAGGCATTGACATATATACACTACCAAATGTAAAACAGATAGCTAGTGGGAAGCAGCTGCATAGCACAGGGAGATCAGCTCGTGCTTTGTGACCACCTAGAGGGGTGGGATAGGGAGGGTGGGAGGGAGACACAAGAGGGAGGGGATATGGGGATGATTCACTTTGTTATACAGCAGCAACTAACACAACAATGTAAAGCAATTATACTCCAATAAAGATGTTAAAAAAATTGTGAAAAAAAAAGAATGGCTATTATCAAAAATACAAAAATAACAAGTGTTGGCAAGGATGTGTAGAAAAGACAATCCTGTACACTGTTGGTGGTTATATAAATTGGTGCAACCCTTATGGAACAGTATGGAGATTCCTCAAAAAATTTTAATATAACTACCATATAACAAAGCAATTCCACTTCTGGGTATTTATCTGAAGGAAACAAAAAGACTAACTTAAAAAGATACCTGGGGGCTTCCCTGGTGGTGCAGTGGTTGGGGGTCCACCTGCCAATGCAGGGGACGCAGGTTCATGCCCCGGTCCGGGAGGATCCCACGTGCCGCGGAGTGGCTGGGCCTGTGGGCCGTGGCCGCTGGGCCTGCGCGTCCGGAGCCTGTGCTCCGCAATGTGAGAGGCCACAACAGTGAGAAGCCCACATACCGCAAAATAAAAAAAAAAGATATCTGTACCCCCTATGTTCATTGCAGCATTATTTACAATAGCCAAGACATGGAAACAACTGGGCATTATGCTAAGTGAAATAAGTCAGAGAAAGAAAGCAAATATCATATGATCTCACTTACATGTGGAATGTAAAACAAAAATAAAACAAACTTATACATACAGAAAACAGATTGGTGGTTTGTGAGGTGGGTGGGGTGGGGTGAAGTGGGGTGGGGGAAGGTGTGTGAAATGGTAAATGTAGTCAAAAGGTATAAACTTCCTGTAATAAAGTAAATAAGTCCGGGTGCTATAACGGTGTCGATAGTTAATAATACTGTATTGCATATTTGATAGTTGCTAAGAGAGTATATCATAAAAGTTCCCAATAAAAGAAAAACAAATTTGTAACTGTGTGGTGATGGATGTTAACTAGACTTATTGTATTGACCGTTTTGCAATATATACATAGAGCGAATCAGTATGCTGTACATCTGGAACTAATACAGTGTTATATATAAATAAAATCTTAATTAAAAAATCAGAATTTCCAGGCTGACAGCTTCTGAAACTGTTTATTTTTGAAACTAATTAATTCAGAGTATTGGAAAAGAAGTATTTTACAGGTTGTAACCGAGCAGGACCTTATGTGGTCTTCCCCAGACAGATCCCTCCCCCACATCCTCTGCTTTTAGCTCCTCTCTGAAGTACCTAGATAATAGTATCTGATGCACATTTCCTGAATTGTTTTACAGATGCTAAAACCCCTACTAAATGAAAGAAATTAACTACTTGATGACCATGAGCACCCATGACCTACTGGCACCTAAGGATTGATAATATTAACCCCTGTAACACCACCCTGTTACTTCAACATCAACCAATCAGAGAACTGTGCACAGGCTAATCACATACCCTGGGATACCCCTCCCTCACCCTGCCTTTAAAAATACTTTGCTGGGGTTTCCCTGGTGGCGCAGTGGTTGAGAGTCCGCCTGTTGATGCAGGGGACACGGGTTCGTGCCCTGGTCCGGGAGGATCCCACATGCCATGGAGTGGCTAGGCCCGTGAGCCATGGCCTCTCAGCCTGCACATCCAGAGCCTGTGCTCCGCAACGGGAGAGGCCACAACAGTGAGAGGCCCGCATACTGAAAAAAACAAAACAAAACTTTGCTGAAACCCATTGAGGAGTTTGGGCTTTTTGAGCACTAGCTGTCCGGATTCGTTGTACAGTGCCCAACAATAAATGCTCCACTTTCCTTCACCCACAACCTGATGTCAGTAGACTGGCTTTTACTGCGTGTGGGCAAGTGAACCCAAGTTTGTTTTGGTAACATGGTCTTGATACTATTTTAAAATGGATTTTATTTCTTTCCCCAAAAATTAATTTTTTTTTTTTTTTTTGCTGTACGCAGGCCTCTCACTGTTGTGGCCTCTTCCGCTGCAGAGCACAGGCTCTGGACGTGCAGGCTCAGCGGCCATGGCTCATGGGCCTAGCCGCTCCGCGGCATGTGGGATCTTCCCGGACCGGGGCACGAACCCGTGTCCCCTGAATCGGCAGGCGGACTCTCAACCACTGCGCCACCAGGGAAGCCCAAAATTAATTTTTGATTATTGACCCTGTATGCTACAAACTTGTATGCTATATTTAGTTATTAATTCTAGTACTTTGTAGATTTCCTAGGATTTTCTACATCTACAATCATAAAGAGTTTTACTTCTTCCTTTCAAATACATATGATTTTCACTTCTTTCTCTTGGATTATTATACTAAGACATCCAATACAATATTAAATAGAAGTGATGAGAGCAGAAATCCCTGCCATGTTCAATATTTTAGGAAAAAGCATTCAATATTTTATCACTAAATATGATGTTGCCTGTGGGTTTTTCATTGATGCCCTTTATCAGACTGAATAAGTTTCCTTCTTATCCTGGTTTGCCAAGTTTTTATCATGAGTGGATGCTGAATTCTGTCAAATACATTTTCTGCATCAATCAAGATGACATGATTATATACTTTTTCTCTTTTGTTCTTTTAATGTTCGGTTTCCAAATGTTAAACCTATCTTACAATCCTGGGATAAACTCCACTTAGTCTTGATGTGTTTTCTTTTTTATATATTGCAGGATTGGATTTTCTAATATTTTGTCAAGGACTTCTACCATCTCTGAGAGATACTGGTCTGTAATTTTATTTTGTTGTAATGTCCTTAACAAATTTTGGTGTCAGGGTAATGCCAGTCTCATAAAACGAGTTGGGAGAATGGCTCTTTTAAAAGAGCTCATGCTAAAAGCAATTTTTTAGAAGTAAAAGCAAGCGAAAAATGCCTGAAATTATATGATTGTTACTCTAATAGCTGAAAATGATTAAAACTATGGTGTTGAACAAAAGTCAAGATATTTTAGAACAATGAACATCTTGAAACTCTTATTAGCAATTCTCTCTTGGGTACTAAGTAGTTCTCTATAATGGCTCTCTGAAGTCAATGACTTCACTTGCCTAGAGTTAAATCTTAGGCAAAGGTCAAGCAGTACTTACTGCTTTGGGTACCAATCTCAGATTTTTAGGAAGAGGTAATCCATATGTTAAAAATAATTAATTCTTTACATGTCTCTGAACATCTTTTTTCCCCCTGTACTTAAATTATAATCTAGTTGGGAAAATATTAAATAAAAAGATAAAAACAGGGCTTCCCTGGTGGCGCAGTGGTTCAGAGTCCGCCTGCAGATGCAAGGGACGTGGGTTCGTGCCCCGGTCTGGGAAGATCCCACATGCCACGGAGTGGCTAGGCCCGTGAGCCATGGCCACTGAGCCTGCGCGTCTGGAGCCTGTGCTCCACAACGGGAGAGGCCACAACAGTGAGAGGTCCGCGTATCGCAAAAAAAAAAAAAAAAAAAAAAAGATAAAAACATTTTTATAGATTTAAATAACAGTTCAATACAATAGAAAAGACATCACAAGCCAGTAGGAGACAATACAGTCTTTAGGAGTTAAGAGAGAAATTATTTCAGGCTACTGCAGTCAGAAAAATCTTTATACATTATAAGGGAAATAAAAGTTGAGCTACATGTTAAAAACAAGTGAATGGAAGGGAGAAGGAAATTTATTGCATTAAGAGTTGACAAAAGTCTGAAGGCTACAAGGCACTGTATAAATTCAGATGAAAGGGAGCAAACAAGTTTAGCTATAACAGTATGGTTAAGAGCACAGATCCTGAAGCCAGACTCCCTGGCTTTCTGGTTTTGTGTCTGCCCTTTAATGGTTTTGTAACTTTGTACAAGTTATGCTCCAATTTCCTTTAAAAATGGGGACAAAACCACGAAAAAAACTTTCCACTGTGACGATATGAGTTAAATCAGTTAATATATGTAAAGCTTTTAGACAATGCCTGGCACAAAGAAAATGCTCCAAAAATAATTTAAAAGGAGAGCTCACACAAACTCGTGAACTAATGCAACCCAAGGCTAGTCAACTAACATAAATGAGTGAAGCAGGTAGATTTGTTTAGAAATATATTGTTTGCCATTAAAAACATAGGAATTGTCTTCATTTAAAAAAACAGTGTTCTCTTCCATTTTTCTTAAAACACATGTTCCTGCTCATTCTACCTTTTTTCCCCACTTTTAAAACAGACATGAGTTTAAGAAATATTTAATTTTCACTTAACTCTGTTTTAAGATAAAAACAACAGTACAAGCACAATGATAAATGACAACTGATACTCAGCCGTAGTTCAGGGAGTCATAGAAAGTGGTAGGAACTCTAGAGAATCTGAAAATGTAGGTCTCACCTATAGAAAGCCATTGATAGTCTCAGCTACTGCTGCCAAAAGATACTGTGGTTTCAGATCTTCTCAATTTTCAAAAGAAGCTGAAAATTCAGATTCTTGTGTAAAAGCTCCTAATTTTCACGTGTAACCAATTTTTTAAAATGCCACAACATTGAGCACTACCACACCAGCCAAACAGCCTGACTGCTATATTTGACCCATGTGTTGCCAGTTTGCCATATTTGATTTAGGGCCTGCTGGCTAGAATAGTAAACTATATATCAAATTAAAAGTATTTGGAATTGGCCACGTTAATCAACAACCTTCTTCAGTAGTGCTTTCTAGTGCTTTTTTAGCACAGAGATCAAACTGTTTTTAATCAAGGTTTATTTCTATAGTTTATATGTATTTTTAAGTGCACTAAATGTGCTTTTTCAATTTATCTTCCCTTCCATCCAGATTCCAAGGAACCCGTCAGTAGTTGATATACCATTTGTTTGGTCAGTCTCTCTCTGTTCCTGTTTCTGTGTGTCTTCCCTTCCCTTCCCTCCCTCCTTCTCTCTCTCTTCTTGACACACACACACACACACACACAAATCACATTACAGATAACGGGTATCAGTGGAAGCCTTTAAAAATAATACTGAAGGTTCTTTTTCCCCTGAAATTATTATAGAAAATTTTCATTCTAGAGAAAGGTTTAAAAATAAATATTAACCTGCAAGTCAATCTTCCAGAGATCCTACTCCTAACATTTAACAAGAAAATAATCTGATGTAGATGATGTTTAGGAGAAGTAATCTATACTATTACCCAGAACAAATTAAAATATTTTCATAACATAGGCCTATAGAAAGTAATTTCTTATTTTGTATTTGTTGTACTGCTATTACTCTTAAGTTTAAATGGTACCAATAGTAAAAATCCTTGAACCTAAAACAAAAGAAAATGTGAATATTCTCAAAATTACAGGAATACTTTAAACACCACTAGATCACATCACCATTTTCAATTACTGAAAGTTAAAAATATTTTAAATGGCTGTGAAAAAGAAATCAGGTAAATTTAATCCTTAGTGCACAAAATCAGGCCATCTGTTTTTATGGCTCATTTAAGACAGGTTACAAATTCATTTACATGTTCACTTCCTTGAATTTTTTTTTTTTTTTTTTTTTTGTGGTACACGGGCCTCTCACTGCTGTGGGCTCTTCCATTAAGGAGCACAGGCTCCGGACGCTCAGGCCCAGCGGGCATGGCTCACGGGCCCAGCTGCTCCGCGGCACGTGGGATCTTCCTGGTCCAGGCCACGAACCCGTGTCCCCTGCATCGGCAGGCGGATTCGCAACCACTGCGCCACCAGGGAAGTCCCTTCCTTGAATTTTTATAAAAATGCATCAGCTAAAATCTCCAACCAGGGCAGTATTAATAAGTACAGAGCTCAGAAGTATTTTAAGTGACATGACAATATATGTAAATTTTAGCAGTGTGATGCTTCCACCTCAAAAGGCTAAGGATTCATTCCTGCCAAAAGTGAATAACCCATTTCTTTCAGATTAGATTCAATCGAACAAACTCAAATTTAGGGTCATTCTGTAAAACAACTGGCCTTCTTAAAAGCATAAATGTCATGAAAGACAAAGAAAAGTTGAGGAATTGTTTCAAATTAAAGAAGACTAAAGAGAATTGACAACTAAGTGTAATGCAGGTTAATGGGCCAAATCCTAGATCAGAGGGAAAACTTACCAAGAGGTACTGACAGATTCTCTCCGTGACCAAACTTTACTCAGGTTCCTCTGAGCCCAAATAGGCCCTATCCTTGGGTATGTTCTAGATCTAGCCCCATTTTAGCAAGAATTCTGCTAAGTCAGTTTAGCCCGAATCCCCCACCCTCGATATCTGATCATCCTTGGTATCTGACCAAATTCCTTCCTGCATCTTTCCCCCAGGTGATGTCTGATCGTCCTGGCCTGCCTTCAGCAAGAATCCTATGGTTGGTTTAGCCAGAATTCCCCCTTACCACTGATGTTTCCTCTTAGTTTTCTATCCACCCACACTGCCCCATTCCCAATCCCAGGCTCCTTGCCTATAAAACTCCATTTCTCCTTTTTGTATTGAAATTGAGCCCACTCCTATACTGAGGTCTCTTTTCCCCTGTTGCAATAGTTCCTGAGTAAAATCTGGTTTTGCTGCTTTAACTACTGTCAGGGTCTGGTTTTTCTTTGACAATACTATAAAGTACAACTAGCACAATTTCATGATGGATTGTATAAGAGTATGATAAGAGTATTTTACAATGTTGAATTTCCTGAATTTGAGGCTTACACTGCAGTTTCATAAAACAGGGGCTGGCAAACTTTTTCTATAACAGGGCCAGATAGTAAATATTACAGGCACAGAGAGCCACATATAGTCTCTACCACATATTCTTTTTTGGTTTTGTTCTTTACAACCCCTTAAAAATGTAAAACCAGTTTTAGCTCAAGAGCTTTGTAAAAATAAGGGCTGAATTTGACTCACGAGCCATTGTTTGCCAACCCCTGATACAGACAATGTCCTTGCTCTTTAAAAATATGCAATGAATGGGCTTCCCTGGTGGCGCAGTGGTTGAGAATCTGCCTGCTAATGCAGGGGACACGGGTTCGAGCCCTGGTCTGGGAAGATCCCACATGCCGCGGAGCAACTAGGCCTGTGAGCCACAACTACTGAGCCTGCGCTCTGCAACAAGAGAGGCCGCGATAGTGAGAGGCCCGTGCACCACGATGAAGAGTGGCCCCTGCTTGCCACAACTAGAGAAAGCCCTCGCACAGAAATGAAGACCCAACACAGCAAAAATAAATAAATAAAATTAATAAACTCCTACCCCCAACACCTTCTAAAAAAAATAAATTAAAAAAAATTTTATAAATTAAAAAAATTAAGAAATAAAAATATGCAATGAAGCATGTAAGGGTAAAGAGTCATGATGGCTGCAACTTACTCTCAAATGATTCAGCAAAAATAATAATAATGATAACATGTGAGAGAGAAAACGCATAGCAAAATATTCACAATTTGTAAATCTATGTGAAAGGTGAAGGGAATTAACCATACTACGCTTACAACTTTTCTTTAAATTTGAATTTTTTAAATAAAAAGTTTTAAAAAAGCCATAGATGTCCCTGGGGTTTTAAACCCAGAAGCCTCAATGTGCAAGCCTGGAGCATGGTTCTGGTGGCTCAGGAAGAAAAGAATGAGAACTCCCACAAAGCAAAAGGTATCCTGTCATCAAGGTCATTTCAGTACATACCCATGGGTCCAAAGGTATCTAGATTCTCCTGTCATCACCAGCAAACTCCTACAAGGCAGCATAACAGGCACTGTGACACCACCTGGGTGCTTAAAATCCATGACAATCTTGAAGTAAAGACAAAAGCATAAAGATCAATCCAAAATGTCATGTACTCCAAGAATAAGAATGATTCTGGCTATCCTTCTAGGCTAATAGAGATTAAAACATGGTAATGCTTATAGGATGGCATAGCACAGAGGTTCTCAAACTTTAGTGTACATAAGAATCAACTGAATGACTAAAAAACATATTTAATCCACAGAGAGACTCAGTAGATGTATCATGAGGCTCAGGAATCTGCACTTCTAACATAATTCTAACATAATTTCTAAGGAAATTATGATGCGGATGGTCTGAGGAACACACATATACTATGCAAAACACTAGGGTAGTGGTCAAACACAAGGACTTAGGAGCTGAAACATTCATATCCTGGATTTTTCATTTACTGGCCATATGATTCAGGACAAGTCATTTAACCCTTCTGTGTCCAGTTTCCTCAACTCTTACAGGATTGTTAAGTGGATATAAATTACAGTATCTGGTACAACATAAATACAAAAAACACTATTATTATTCATAGAAATATTAATAATTCATAATACAAGGGGAAGTAACTATTAGATGCAGATTCTCATATAATCCATTTGTCTTTAAAGTCATGCAACATTTTGGATTTTAGAGACTGATTTACAAGAGATAAACAAAGAACACAGGAGGATTTTCAGCAATTCTTCCTAAATTATGATCAAATATTATAAATAGCAACATATAAAGGTACAACAGCCGAGAAAATGTTTTTGTGCTCAGGAACCCAAACACTGATGACTTCAGTCTAAACGTAGCAGCAGCTAACAAATGTGAATTTTAAAAAGGCGTGTGACAGGGCTAAAAAATATTTAAATGAACAAATCAATCCATCTGAAAAATAAATATGACAACCAAATATCAGTGGGATAATATAATTTAGCATAGTACCTTCATTAAAGGTAAACTTGGCACAGTACCTGGCATCAAAGAAAGCATTCAGTAACTGTTACCTACTATTATTAATAATAATATTGGATCAAATTAGATAATACACATGAAAATTCTTTGTAAACTATACAAAATTATACAGATCTAAGCTGGTTTTTTCCCCTTCTCATCTGCCATTCCAATCTAAGTATGGAAAATAAAGTAAGATGATAGAATTTAATTTTCCAAACAATTATCTGTTCCAAATGATGACATATAATTTCAAATAGTCATACTCCAAAAGCATTCTATTTTATAAACATTGTAGATAAATTCTGAAGTTTTGGGTGTGAAATGAAACTTCCCTGAAACGTATAAATAAAAGATGGACTGACAGACAGAGGGTGGTTAGATGAACAGATATTTAATGAAGCAAGCATATTAAAATGTTAACTGTAGCATCAGGTGGTGAGTATATAGGGATTTACTGTATAATACTAACCTTTCAGTGTGAAAATTTTCATAATAAAATGTTAGGAAAAGGGGAGAAAACCCCACTGTGGCCCATTTTTAAGCCATTATATATAGGCTTCAATTTTCTGAATAGACACTAAGGTCCACACATAAGAAAAAATAATAGCGTATTTATTAATTACATTATTAGAGATGATCAGTTGTGGCTTAAAGGAATGAAAACTGTCTGGGTGAAAACTCTTGATGGGAAAATATTCTGAGAGACTAGACTATAACTCATTCATTAGACAAATATTTATTAATCACTGTGTGAGGCATCAAAGACTCCAATGGTGAATAAGAGACATATTCTCTGCCCACCTAGAGATTACAGTTTCTGGCTAATTAATATTCCACATGTTTTAAAAATACAAAATACGTATATATTTGTGAAATTCAAACACATCCCCTCCTATCAACAGAGTAATGATTTTAAAATAGGGAAATCTCAGTTTAAACAAATGATTAGAACTGACAAGACAAATACAAACATGACACTAATTAATGTGGAAACATTTGTGCTGAAATATAAAAGCCAAGTTTCAAGGAAGAAAAATACACTACCAAATAATCCAAATGTTATGGGAATTATGTTAGAAAATGTACAGAATACTTATTAATGATTATAATTGATGATTATTGATTTACTAGAGAAGCTCACAGAACTCAGGAAGACAGTTTACTTACTGTTTATCAGTTTATTA
Source organism: Grampus griseus (assembly GCF_964374135.1). Taxonomy (NCBI): domain Eukaryota; kingdom Metazoa; phylum Chordata; class Mammalia; order Artiodactyla; family Delphinidae; genus Grampus; species Grampus griseus. The sequence continues at coordinate 25,512,125 of NC_139002.1, read as the reverse complement.
TAAAAGGATATGATAAAGCATACAGATGAACATCAGATGCAAGAGATGTATAGGACAAGGTAAGGAGTACAGAACATCCATGCCCTCTCTGGGCACACCACTCTCCCAGCACCTCCACGTGTTCATCAACCTGGAACCTCTCTATACTACTGGGATTTTTATGGAGGCTTCCTCATGTAGGCATGATTAATTATTAACTCCATTTCCAGACCCTCTCCCCTCTCTGGGAAGTTTTTGTGAATTTAAGGAAATGACTCTTATTTATAAAATTAAATGTACATTTTCTATGAAAATCAAATTTTCCTTAAAATATTCCATCATAAAAATAAAGTATTATCAATATCATCACAGTATCTGTATCTGAAATATAATGCTTGTGGGACTTCCCTGGTGGCGCAATGGTTAAGAATCTGCCTGCCAATGCAGGGGCCATGGGTTCGATCCCCAGTCCGGGAAGATCCCACATGCCGTGGAGCAGCTAAGCCTGTGCACCACAACTACTGAGCCTGTGCTCTAGAGCCCGTGAGCCACAACTACTGAGCCCACGTGCCACAACTACTGAAGCCCACATGCCTAGAGCCCACGCTCTGCAACAAGAGAAGCCACCAAAATGAGAAGCCCATGCACCGCAATGAAGAGTAGTCCTCACTCACTGCAACTAGAGAAAGCCTATGCGCAACACAGCCAAAAATAAATAAATAAATAAATTTTAAAAATATATAATGCTTGTTAAAGGCCAAAAAAAAAAAAGATTTTTTTCAAAAATTAACTAAGGACTCACAATAAATAGTGCTTGCCAGCAACTGCTGAATCATTCTGCCCTGTGACAGCTTTGTTCCACAGGAGCTTTTTCCAATTATTCTTTTTGGCTTTACCTATATTCTTTATTTTCTGAGATGGCAGAGTCAATAAAGATCAAGTTCCCAGCAAGCTCATGGTAAGACAGGAGGGAAGGGGGCAGGGCACAATCATTAAAAGAATGACACAGCCATTGAGGATACAATAAAAACTAATCCGCCTAATTAGGCCCAAGATGGCAGAAGATTTGACTTCCAGTAGACCTTGAGCCTTATTATAATGCATTAGCTTATTGTAACACATTAGCATGCTAAATGACACACCCATAGGCACAATGATGGTTCCCAGGCTGACAACAAACGGCCAAAAAGTGGGCTGTGGCCCAGTTCCTGGAAATCTCCATCCCTTCTCCAAAACAGTTAGAATATTCCTCCCACTCGTTAGCATATGTAATTACCCAGCCCATAAAAACTAACCACCCCCACAGCCTGGGACCCCGGTCTCACCTTCTGAGACTGACTACATTCTGTCTATGGAATGTGTCTCTCTCTAAACAAACTTTCATTTACTGTGGCTCGCCCTAGAATTCTTTCCTACGTGAAGCCAAGAATCCTCACTTGGTAGCTCATCCCAGGAATTCACCCAAGACCTGGGACATGACCATTCTCTCACACTCCCTTCTCCTCCAACAATGGGGCATGACTGAGGGTAAAGTTCAGTTCAAAGCAAACAAACAAAAAATCCTAGACATTCTGATCTTATAAAACCTTTAACACAACCAAAATACAACAGAAAAAAAAACCCAGACACAGCTATCACTCAAGTATTTACTCAAATAAAGATAAGATGCAGGCGGTACAGTGGTTAGGACTCCGGGCTCCCAATGCAGGGGGCACAGGTTCAATCTCTGGTCGGGGAACTAAGATCCTACATGCCGCATGGCACAGCCAAAAAAAAAAAAGAAAAAAAAAAAAAGATAAGATGCATAACAGAAAGTACATGAAACAGATCTCCTCCATGTTGGCTAAACAGGAAAATGAAAAAACATATTGCTACTGGGAACACTTCTGAGAAAGAAGACAAACTTAATCCTGATCCTTATTGGTTAAAAATAGGCTGAGACCTTTAATCTTTTGAAACCCTTGAGGGTATATCAACAAGAGACAATAAGAGGTAAAGAATGATGTGTGATTTATACAGAATGATGAAAGCTGAGAGGACAGAAGTGACTATATTTAGCTGGAGAAAATATTTCATACCTGAGAATTTAGCAGACTAGAAAGAAGTCCACCTGTTTCCCATAGCCTGCCAAATCTAAGTTGCCCTAACTGGACCCACCTGTAACTGAGCAGGACCCTATGGGGTCTTCCTGGGACAGACCCCTCCCCCATATCGTCTGTCTTAGCTCCTCTCTGAAGTACCAAGATAATAGTATCTGACACATATTTCCTGAGTTTTTTACATGCTAAAACCACCACCAAAGGAAGAAATTACTTAATGATTATGAGCACGTAGCCTCCAAACCATCTGGCACCTAAGGATTGATCACCATCAATCAATCAGAGAACTGTGCAGAAGCTGATCACATATCCTGGGACACCCCTCCCTCACCTTGCCTTTAAAAAAACTTTTGTGAAACCCTTCGGAGACTTTAGGGTTTTAGAGCATGAGCCACCCATCCTCCTTGTATTGGCACCTTTACAATAAATGCTGCCCTTTCCCTCACCACAATCCAGTGTCAGTAGATTGGCTTTGCTGCATGAGGGCAAGCAGACCCAAGTTTGGTTCAGTAACAAAATGAAGTAAGTTTGCTTTTTATTTTAAACAGCAAGCAAGTGATTCCACATACCTCATCATGGCCATGTCTGCCATGTTTGGACACGTGAGAAAGGAGAAGAGGAAAAAGGGAGACAGACACAACTGCAAGGATACAAGACTGAAGCTACAAACTACTTACAAAGGAAGAAATACAACAATATCAAAAATGTCTGTTAACATACGTTCCCTGGATTCATAAATATAGAATCCCACCATATCATGAGATAATTAGTCCATTGTGAGGGAGAAGAACAACCCTGAACATTTTTAGTAAAACAAATATAACTTTTTGTCCTTCTACAAAAGATGACACTCCCAGAAGTATACTTTCCTAAGCTGAAAAGTAGCTGAAAGAGAAGCTTGTGGTATACCATATTTTTCCAAAGCAGAGGAATTAATAGGAATTTTGCCTAGGATATGTTGGAGACCAACAGCTGCTGTCAGTGACCTTTAAATCTCCTACCTATACTACATAAGTCTGCTTAGTTTCCATCCTTTAAGAAAAGTTAAAATCAAGGACCACAACAAACCAGTTTCCCAACACTAGGAGCCATGAATTCATTTGCTAAATTCTTTGAAAACTGGAATCTCAAGATTACCAAGTCTTGTGAAACTCAAGGGAAGGAGACAATGGCAGTAACAACACACTCTGGAATCAACACACAGCACATAGGACCTCCCATGTAAAAATGACTAAAGAAAGAAAACGAGCTCTGCTCCCTTGTCCTACAGTCAGAAGCAATTTTCTAAAGTACAGGCCTTAATAGTCTTATCAAGAGGGGGAAAAAGATCTCATACATGAAGTTGAGATGGTACCTTACGGCATATAACAGTGATCTGCAAGTAGTAGATGCAGCAGCTAAATACCATTGGGGCCCAAGGAACTTATTTCTCACTGCTTCTGAGAGAGCGTGTAAGAAGCTGAGCATCATTTCACGTTTCTAGCGTGAAAACTTTCCTAGTTGATCAGATACCATGAATACATTTAGGGGACATACCTGGGAACTTGTCTACAGTATTGCCTATGTGAAACAAGCAAAATTAGATCCGATTAAAAGTTTAAAAGAAAACACCACAAACAAATCTACTCTAGAGCACAACGTCAGCAAATTCCACCTTTCAAACACAACTCTACCTTACAAAACTAGGTCTCAACAGCTGAATAATAGATTCTGCCCTCTCTTCCTCTTCAGCCCCAAATACAGATGATTTTTCAATGGTTTTATATGGCTGAGCTCAAGAGGAATGTAAAATTAAAAGAAAAGGCATCTTTTAGTTTAATGGTCTAAGCACATTGCCAAATGCCATAAAAGAGAGCAAAATATACATTGCATAACAGAAAAATAAGCTTGAAAATGAACAGATGCCCAATTAGAGGCACTTTAGCCATCACTGAATATTCAATAGCTTAAACACCTATGAGATAATATGATCATGCTTATGTGTTTGCACTGAGACCACTTGCTATCAGCTCTCATTTATCACACTGTGGCTTCATTTGTTTGCAGGTACTGTGAAGTGAAATCCACCACCATCCAAATAAGGACTCTCAAAGCAAGATCAGTCACAAACCACCTCAGTAAAATTAAGTTTTCCTTTGTACATGATAAGGCTACATAGGTAATGAAACATTTTAGCTTAAATAAAAATTTTTTGGATTTTATCCTCATTTACTTGTTAGATTCTGTCTAGTAGATTATATTCCACAAATATTTTGGGGTGAATAAATGAATGAATAAGTTCATCATAAATAATTTATTTGAAAATATAGGTGGTGTATCGTACATTTTTGGAGAGAAGGCTTCCTAAATTCCATTTATTTATGTCCTGGGCTTTCCTCCTTAAGCAAAATAAATCACCAGATTCATATACACAGATAACCCAAATAAGACAGCTATAGCACAACAAGAACAATAGTAGTTGTATGTATATCTATTCCTGAGGACCTGGCTATTCCTCATGAGGAAAAACTTACTATAGTACCTACCTCAGGCCTAGCATAGAATAGGTGATTGCTACACAATGAGGTATCACCTCACACCTGTCAGAATGGCGATTATCAAAAAGAAATAACAAGTGTTGGCATGGATATGGGAAAAATGCAACCTTGCATGCTGTTGGTAGGAATGTAAATTGGTTCAGCCACTAAGGAAAACAGTATGAAAGTTCCTCAAAAAATTAAAAATAGAACTACTATATGATCCAACAATTCCACTTCCGGGTATTTATTCAAAGGAATAAACACTAACTTGAAAAGATATGTGCTCCCTCATGTGCATTATTTACAACAGCCAAGACATGGAAGCAACCTAAATGTCCATTAATGGATGAAGAAAATGTGAGATACACACACACACACACACACACACACACACACACATTATTCAGCCATAAAAAAGGAGGAAATTTTGCCATTTGCGACAACAGGGATGAACCTAGAGTGTATTATGCTAAGTGAAATAAGTCAGACAAGAAAGACAAACATTGGGTTGCCCACAAAAGTTCGTTCCGGTTTTTTCTGTAAGATGTTATGATCTCTTACATGTGGAATCTAAAAAAAACATAACAAAACAGAAGCAGACTCAGATACAGAGAACTGGTGGTTCCAATGGGGAGGACGATGGAAGGATGAGTGAAATAGGTTAGGGAGATTAGGAGGTACAAACTCCCAAACTTACAAAATAAATTGGTCACGGGGATATAATGTACAGCATTACAATATTATTGACTATATTCTGTATCGCAACATATGGCAACTAGGCTTATCGTGGTAATCCTCTTACAACGTATAAAAATATCAAATTTCTATCCTGTACACCTGAAACTAATATAATACTGTAAGTCAATTATACTTCAATTTTTTTAAAAAAACTGGAAAAAAAAAGTATATGCTTCCAGAGACACCAAATGGAGAAAACAATTACAGCAGATTTTCAGTGCAACTCGAGGTAAGTTTTCCCCTCTTTACCAGTTTTAATTAAAAACTATAGAGGGGGGTAGAGTCAAGATGGCGGTGTGGGAAGATGCAGAGTTCACGTCTCCCCATAACTGGGGCGCCTGCCGGACTCTGCTCGGGGAGCCTAACACCCAAGGAGGATGGTAGGATGTGGGGGAACTGAGGCGGGGAGAAGTGGAGTTTGGACAGGACCGGCACCGCTGAGGGGTGGCTGAGAGGGGAGAGGGGTTCCCACGCCTGGAGGGACCCTCAGGGGCTCGGATCAGGGGGGAGTGGGCCCAGCATTTCCCCTACCACATTGGCTGGGGAAGTCTGCCCGGTTCTCAGGCCGGGTCCTACGCCCTCAGAGGTCCCCTCCAGGCTGGGTTGGTCCTGGGGGAGTAGGAGGGAAGCCGGGAGAGAAGGATAGGCAGGCAGAAGGAGCCCTCAGGACCAGAGGAGCAGGAAAGGAGCAGAGGGCATTTGCCCCTCCCACTTGGGCACGGGGAGCCTGCTGACCTCCCAGGCCAGTCCCCCGCCCTCCAAAGCCCCCTCCAGGCTTCATGGGCCCTGGGGGCATATGAGGGAGGCCGGGGAGATCAGCAGAGGCAGGTGGAAAGGGACCTCCAGGACCGGAGGAGCAGGAGAGGAGTGGAGGGCGTTTGCCCCGCCCACTTAAGCCCAGGAAGCCTGCTGGGCTCCCAGGGCAGGGTCCCCCACCCTCTGAGACCAGGGGCAGGAGGCACTCCTGAGCCCCTTCTGTTCTGTTGAGCTTAAGCCCCACCCTCCACCCCACCACAGCCTTTCCCAGCCCTGTTGGTCCTAAACATAGGCCCACCCACTGCCCAAACATCACCCCTGCTTCGGCCCCACCCTCCACAGCCAAGGCCTTTCCCACCTTTTCTCTTCCTTTTTTTTACCATCCCGCAGAACTTGCAGGATCTTGGTTCATGAGCCAGGGGTCGGGCCAAAGCTCCTGCAGTGGGAGCTCTGAGTCCAAACCACTGGACTAACAGAGAACCTCAGACCCCAGGGAATATTCATCAGAGTGAGGTCTCCCGGAGGTCCTCACCTTAGCACCAAGACCCAGCTCTACCCAACAGCCTACAAACTGCAGTGTTAGAAGCCACAGGCCAAACAACTAGGAAGACAGGAACACAATCACACTCATTAAAAAAAGGAAAAAAAAATGAGAGAGCAAAACAATATGTCACAGATGAAGCGGCAAGGTAAAAACCTACAAGACCAAATAAATGAAGAGGAAATAGGCAATCTACCTGAAAAGGAATTCAGAGTAATGATAGTAAACATGATCTAGAATCTCTGAAATAGAATGGAGACACGGATTGAGAAAATACAAGAATGTTTAACAAAGATCTAGAAGAATTAAAGGACAATAAAACAGAGATGAACAACATAATAACTGAAATGAAAAATACACTAGACGGAATCAGTAACAGAATAACTGAGGTAGAAGAACGAATAAGTGAGCTGGAAGACAAAATGGTGGAAATAACTGCCAAGGAGCAGAATTAAGAAAAAAGAATGAAAAGAATTGAAGACAATCTCAGAGACCTCTGGGACAACACTAAATGCACCAACATTCAACTTATAGGTTCCCAGAAGAAGAGAAAAAGAAAGGGTCTGAGAAAATATTTGAAGAGATTATAGTCGAAAACTTCCTTAACATGGGAAAGGAAATAGTCACCCAAGTCCAGGAAGCACAGAGAGTCCATACAGGATAAACCCTAGGAGAAACACACCAAGACACATATTAATCAAACTAAGAAAAATTAAATTCAAAGAAAAAATATTAAAAGCAGCAAGGGAAAAACAATACATAACATGCAAAGGAATCCCAATAAGGTTATCAGCAGATTTTTCAGCATAAACTCTGCAGGCCAGAAAGGAGTGGCAGGATATACTTAAAGTGATGAAAGAGAAAAACCTACAACCAAGACTACTCTACCCAGCAAGGATCTCATTCAGATTCGATGGAGAAGTCAAAAGCTTTTCAGAAAAGCAAAAGCTAAGAGAATTCAGCACCACCAAACCAGCTTTACAACAAATGCTATAGAAACTTCTCTAGGCGGGAAACACAAGAGAAGAAAAGGACCCACAAAAACAAGCCCAAAACAATTAAGAAAATGGTAATAGGAACTTCCATATCAATAACCTTGAATGTAAATAGATTAAAGGCCCCCCAAAAAAGACACAGACTGGCTGAATGGATACAAAAACAAGACCCATATACGCTGTCTACAAGAGACCCACTTCAGACCTAGGGACACATAAAGACTGAAAGTGAAGGGATGGAAAAAGATATTCCATGCAAATGGAAATCAAAAGAAAGCTGGAGTAGCAATACTCGTATCAGATAAAATAGACTATAAAATAAAGACTGTTACAAGAGATAAGGAAGGACACTACATAATGATCAAGAGATTAATCTAAAAAAGAAGATGTAACAATTGTAACTCTTTATGCACCCAACATAGGAGCACCTCAATACATAAAGCAAATGCTAACAACCATGAAAGGGGAAATAGACAGTAACACAATAATAGTGGGGGACTTTAACACCCCACTTACACCAATGGACAGATCATCCAAACATAAAATAAATAAGGAAACACAAGCTTTAAATGACACAATATACCAGATAGATTTAATTGATATTTATAGAACATTCCACCCAAAAGTGGCAGAATACACTTGCTTCTCAAGTGCACATGGAACATTCTCCAGGATAGATCCCATCTTGGGACACAAATCAAGCCTCTGAAAATTTAAGAAAATTGAAATCGTATGCAGCATCTTTTCTGACCACAACGTTATAAGATTGGAAATCGATTACAGGAAAAAAACTGTAAAAAACATAAATACGTGGAGGTTAAACAGTGCACTACTAAATAACCAAGAGATCACTGAAGAAATCAAAGAAGAAATTAAAAAATACATAGAAACAAATGACAACAAAAACACAACAACCCAAAACCTTTGGGACACAGCAAAATCAGTTCTAAGAGGGAAGTTTATAGCAATTCAATCTCACCTCAAGAAACAAGAAAAATCTCAAATAAACACTCTCACTCTACACCTAAAGCAACTAGAGAAAGAAGAACAAAGAAAACCCAAAGGCAGTAGAAGGAAAGAAATCATAAAGATCAGAGCAGAAATAAACGAAATAGAAATGAAGAAAACAATAGCAAAGATCAATAACACTAAAAGCTGGTTCTTTGAGAAGATAAACAACATTGATAAAGCCAGACTCATCAAGAAAAAAAGGGAGAGGACACAAATCAATAAAATTAGAAATGAAAAAGGAGAAATCACATTTGACACCATAGAAATACAAAGGATTATAAGAGACTACTACAAACAACTATACGCCAATAAAATGGACAACCACGAAGAAATGGACAAATTCTTGGAAAGGTACAATTTTCCAAGACTGAACCAGGAAGAATTAGAAAATATAAACAGACTTATCACAAGTAATGATATTGAAACCATAATTAAAAATTTTCCAACAAACAAAAGTCCAAGACCAGATGGCTTCAAAGGCGAATTCCATCAAACATTTAGATAAGAGCTAACACCCATCCTTCTCAAACTCTTCCAAAAAATTGCAGAGAGAGGAACACTCCGAAATTCATTATATGAAGCCACCATCACCCTGATACCAAAACCAGAAAAAGATATCACAAAAAAAGAAAATTATAGATCAATATCACTGATGAACATAGATGCAGAAATCTTGAACAAAATACTAGCAAACAGAATCCAACAACATAATAAAAGGATCATACACCATGATCAAGCAGGATTTATCCCATGGATGCAAGGATTCTTCAATATATACAAATCAAGCAATGTGATACACCATATTAACAAATTAAGGAATAAAAACCGTATGATCATCTCAATAGATGCAGAAAAGCTTTTGACAAAATTCAACACCCATTTATGATAAAAACTCTCCAGAAAATGGGCATAGAGGGAACCTACCTCAACATAATAAAGGCCATATATGACCAATCCACAGCAAACAGCATAAGCAATGGTGAAAAACTGAAAGCAGTTCCACTAAGATCAGCAACAAGACAAGGATGTCCACTCTCGCCACTCTTATTCAACATAGTTTTGGAAGTCCTAGCCATGGCAATCAGAGAAGAAAAAGAAATAAAAGGAATACAAATTGGAAAGAAGAAGCAAAACTGTCACTGTTTGGAGATGATATGATACTATACATAGAGAGTCCTAAAGATGCAACCAGAAAACTACTAGAACTAATCAACAAAATTGGTAAGGTTTCAGGATACAAAATTAATGCACAGAAATCTCTGGCATTCCTATACACTAACAACAAAAAAATCAAAAATATAAATTAAGGAAACACTCCCATTTACCATCACAACAAAAAGAATAAAATACCTAGGAATAAACCTACCTAAGGAGGCAAAAGACTTTTACTGAGAAAACTATAACACATGATGAAAGAAATCAAAGATGACATAAACAGATGGAGAAATACACCATGTTCTTGGAATGGAAGAATCAATATTGTGAAAATGACAATACTACCCAAAGCAATCTACAGATTCAATGCAATCCCTACCAAACTACCAAGGGCATTCTTCACAGAATTAGAACAAAAAATTTTACAATTCATATGGACACAAAAGACCCCGACAAAGAAAAATGGAGTTGGAGGAATCAAGCTCCTGATTTCAAACTATACTACAAAGCCACAGTAATCAAGACAGTATGGTACTGGCACAAAAACAGAAATATAGATCAATGGTAAAGGATAGACAGCCCAGAGATAAACCCACGCACATATGGTCACCTAATTCATGAATAAAGGAGGCAAGAACATACAGTGCAGAAAAGATAGCCTCTTCAATAAGTGCCAGGAAAACTGGACAGCTACATGTAAAAGAATGAAATTAGAACACTCCCCAACACCATACACAAAAATAAACTCAAAATGGATTAAAGACCTAAATGTAAGACCAGACACTATAAAACTCTTAGAGGAAAATATAGGTAGAACACTCTATGACATAAATCACAGCAAGATCTTTTTTGACCCACCTCCTAGAGAAATGTAAATAAAAACAAGAATAAACAAATGGGACCTAATGAAACTTAAAAGCTTTTGCACAGGAAAGGTAACCATAAACAAGACGAAAAGACAACCCTCAGAATGGGAGGAAATATTTGCAAATGAACCAATGGACAAAGGATTAATCTCCAAAATATACAAACAGTTCATGGAGCTCAATATCAAAAAAACAAACAATTCAATTAAAAAATGGGTGAAAGACCTAAATAGACATCTCACCAAAGAAGACATACAGATGGCCAAGAGGCACATGAAAAGATGCTCAACATCACTAATTATTAGAGAAATGCAAATCAAGACTACAATGAGGTATCACCTCACACCAGTCACAATGGCCATTATCAAAAACTCTAGAAACAATAAATGGTGGAAAGGGTGTGGTGAAAAGTGAAGCCTCCTCCACTGTTGGTGGGAATGTAAACTGATACAGCCACTATGGAGAACAGTATGGAAGTTTCTTAAAAAACTAAATATAGAACTACCATATGACCCAGCAATCCCACTACTGAGCATATACCCTGAGAAAACCATAATGCAAAAAGAGACATGCACCACAATGTTCATTGTGGCACTATTTACAATAGCTAGGACATGTAACCAACCTAACTGTCCACTGACAGATGAATGGATAAAGAACATGTGGCACATATATACAATGGAATATTACTCAGCCATAAAAAGAAACAAAATTGAGTTATTTGTAGTGAGGTGGATGGACCTAGAGTCTGTCATACAGAGTGAAGCAAGTCAGAAAGAGAAAAACAAATACCGTATGATAACACATATATGTGGAATCTAAAGGAAAAAAAAATGGTACTAATGAACCTAGTGGCAAGGCAGGAATAAATACGTAGACATAGAGAATGGACTTGAGGACATGGGGGAGGGGAGGGGAAAGCTGGGGCGAAGTGAGAGTAGCGTCGACATGTATACACTACCAAATGTAAATAGCTACTGGGAAGCAGCAGCATAGCACAGGGACATCAGGTAGGTGCTTCGCAATGACCCAGAGACATGAGATAGGGAGGGTGGAAGGGAGGCTCAAGAGGGAAGGGATATGGGGATATATGTATGCATATGGTTGACTCACTTTGTTGTACAACAGAAACTAACACAGTACTGTGAAGCAATTATACC